>NW_024870962.1:0-287500 GCF_019054845.1 Dipodomys spectabilis
CCAGGATAGTTCATTGGGAGACAGATCTGCTTTGAGTATCACAAAAGAGGGGGATGCAGTGATGAGGCTAGGTTCTGGTAGCTTTTCCGGGGCTGGTTTGTGAAAACCTCATAGAGCCCAATCTGGAGCCATTCTCAGGGTTTCTGTTTACTGATTTTCAATTGCTTGTCGAGGCTGCTAGAGGGAGGGGCAGCCTCTGGCTCTGATTACCCAGTGAAGAAACCCACTCCTCATGCTGGCGCCCGAGCTGGGTGACTTTTCCCTGGGTGGAGCTGAGTCTGGCAGGTCATGCCGCAGTTAAGTTCGTGTGACCTGCGAAATGACTCGTTTTATTCCATGGCCTGAGCTGGAGCTAGCAGCTCCTCCGAGCTTTGTCGGTATCCAAGATGGAGATCACCGGTGCTGCGCGGGGGAGGGGTGCCCTTCCCTCCTCTGCTCCCTGAGAAGGAGTGAGGACATCAGGCTTCTACTCACGCCAAGTCTTAGTTCCTGGTCGTCTCTGGTCTGTGAACTGCAGGATGAACATGTCTGCTCCTTGTCGGTTCTTGCTGGTGTTGAGTAGAATCCGCTGGCCCGCTGCATCTGGCTCCTCCGTCCCGGACTCTCTGTTGCTCAGGTATGGCGGCTGTGCTCACCCGCCACCTCCACAGCTGCCGCTCGGGCAGCGGCTGCTGGCAAGGGCTCAGAAGTGTCTCCTTGCCTGGGTTTCCTTCTCTGGCCTAAATCTCTGTCCTGTGATGGCACACTTGGTGTAATTCTCTGACTTAGGACTGTTCACTGGAACTCTAAAACTGCTTTCTATGCAAGAGCTTACTTAGACTCCAGCTTCTCCTCCACCATCTTCCGGAATTCCCCAAAATTTTCTTAATAGAGACCCAGAAATACAAAAATTCAAAGGAAAGTGGGGCAAATTGGATTGCATGAAATTGCAGAGCTTCTGCATGGCAAAAGACATAGCTACCAAGATCACTAGAAAGCCCATGTATTGGGAGAAGATCTGCACTAGCCATACAACAGACAAGGGTCTCATATCTAAAATATACCTGGAATTAAAAAAAATTAAATCCCTCAACAAGGAAGGAACAACTGCCCATTAAATAAGTGGGCTAAATATTATACTTAATGGGGAAAAGCTACAACCAATCATCCTAAAATCAGGAACAAGGCAAGGATGTCCACTGTCTCCACTCCTCTTCAACATAGTCCTAGCACCCTTAGCCAGGGCAATAAGGCAAGAAAAAGACATTAATGGGATCCGCATAGGGAAAGAAGAAGTTAAACTATCCCTTTTTGCAGACGACATGATACTATACCTCCACGATCCCAAAAACTCCATCCCCAAACTTTTAGAAATCATAAGTCACTTTGGCAAAATAGCAGGATACAAAATAAACCCACAAAAATCAGTTGCCTTCCTATACACTGATAACGCACAGGAAGAGAGGGAAATAAAGGGAGCAACCCCATTCACAATAACCTCCCAAAAAATAAAATATTTAGGAATTAACCTAACCAAAGATGTAAAAGAACTATTTAATGAGAACTATAAAAATTAAAGAAAGAAATTGCAGAAGACACTAGGAAATGGAAAGACCTCCCATGCTCCTGGATAGGCCGACTTAATATAGTAAAGATGGTGATACTTCCAAAACTAATATACAAATTCAATGCAATTCCTATTAAAATCCCAATGACGTACATCACTGAAATACAGAAAACAGTCCAAAAATTTATATGGAACAACAAAAGACCTAGAATAGCCAAAACAATTCTAGGGGATAAAGACAATATGGGAGGGCTATCCATGCCGAACTTCAAACTCTACTACAGAGCTATAATAACAAAGACAGCATGGTACTGGCACAAAAACAGACCCGAAGACCAATGGAACAGAATAGAAGATCCAGATATAAATCCACAGGCCTACAGCCAGCTGATATTCGACAAAGGAGCCAAAGACATACAATGGAAGAAACACAGCCTCTTCAACCGCTGGTGCTGGGAAAACTGGGCAGCCACATGCAGAAAATTAAAAGTGGACCCCAGCCTATCACCATGCACCAACATCAACTCAAAATGGATTAAAGACCTTAACATTAAACCTGAATCTCTGAAACTACTGCAGGACAGAGTAGGAGAGACACTTGAACTAATAGGCACAGGAAGGAACTTCCTGAACAGAGTCCCAGGGTCACAACAAGTTGGAGAGAGACTCGACAAATGGGACTACCTTAAAATAAAAAGCTTCTGCACAGCTAAATCTATCGCAACTAAGCTAGAAAGACAACCAACTAACTGGGAAAAAATATTTACCAGCAATATATCAGACAAGGGGTTAACATCTTGTATATACAGTGAACTCAAGAAACTAATCCCTCCCAAACCTAACAAACCAATTACTAAATGGGCAAGGGAACTAAAGAGGGACTTCTCAAATGAAGAAATAAAAATGGCAAAGAAACACATGAGGAAATGTTCATCATCCCTGGTGGTGAAGGAAATGCAAATAAAGACAACCCTGAGATACCACCTTACCCCAGTCAGAATGTCCCACATCCACAAATCAGCCAACGACAAATGCTGGAGGGGATGTGGAGAAAGAGGAACCCTATTACACTGCTGGTGGGAATGTACACTTATACAACCACTTTGGAAAGCAGTCTTGAGGGTCCTTAGAAAGCTAAAGATTGACCTCGCTTACGACCCAGTCATACCACTTCTAGGCATCTACCCTGAACAACAGGAACCAATATACAAGGACACGTGCACCTCCATGTTTATTGCAGCACTGTTCGCAATAGCTAGGATATGGAAACAACCTAGATGCCCCACCACAGATGAATGGATCCAAAAATTGTGGTATCTATACACAATGGAATATTATGCAGCCATTAGAAATGACAAAATAATGGCATTTGCAGGGAAATGGATGGAGCTAGAAGGAATCATGTTGAGCGAGGTAAGCCAAGAACGAAGAGACAAACGGTACATGGTCTCCCTGATAAGTGGATGCTAAATCCAAAAGGTTAGGTGATAAGACAAAACTAACAGGACTTAAGACACAAAGAACTCCCGCTCATCTGGTTGAACCACTACTAAATATCCCCATGCTGCTGATCACAAATATGGTATATAACATGTGAACACTGTTATATATTACAGACTGTGGTAGACAATTTGCTCCAGGGAAGTTAGAATGAACTTGTGACTTTGAAATTATGTAATCATTTAATCACAATCAAAAAAAAAAAAAGAACCTCGGGGAAGGGAGGGAGGGAGGGGATGGTAGGGGGGAAACAATGGAGGGGGTAACAATAAAAAAAATAAGTGGGCTAAAGACAAAGAGAAATTTCTCTGAAAAGGAAAGAAGGATGGCCAATAAACACATGAAGAAATGCTCAACCTCTCTAGCCATAAAAGAATTGCAAATAAAAACAACATTGAGGTACCACCTCACCCCAGTTAGAATGACTATAATCAAGAACTCTAATAACAACAGATGCTGGAGGGGATGTGGACAGAAGGGAAACTTACTACATTGTTGGTGAGAGTGTATAATTGTTCAATCACTGTGAAAATCAGTATGGAGGTTCCTCAAAATACTCCACATACAGCTCCCCTATGACCCAGCAATCCCACTTTGGGGCATTTACCCACATGATCACAAACAAGACCATACTGAAGCTACCAGCACACCTATGTTTATTGCAGAATTATTTACCATAGCTATGATATGGAACCAACCCACATGCCCCTCAGTAGATGAAAGGAACAAGAAAATGTGGTATATATACACAATGGAATTCTATCCCTCCATCAGAAAGCATGACATTGCCCCATTTGTTAGGAAATGGAAAGACTTGGAAAAAATTATATTAAGTGAAGTAAGCCAGACCCAAAGAAACATAAGTCCCATGGATTCCCATATTTGCAATATCTAGTATATGTCTGAGTCAAGCAGAAAAGGTCAGATAAATTGATGCTAGGGGAATGAACTCCAAGATAAGTATTCAATTATTTTCTTTCATGCAGTTGTTTCTAACATATGTATAAGATAATTTCTATATTTCTTTTTATGTCTCTCCCCCTGCTTACACTTTATTTGATGTTGGTACAATTTGTGGAGGGGAAGGGCAAAACAAATGGTTTAACAGGTGGACACATTGCAACAATGAGCTATACAAGTCATTATATCGAAAAATGAACTTTACAACTTTGGTGGGGGGAGGAGAGGTTTGGCCATCTACTTTCTAGCTGATCTATAGATGTAGAAGCAAAACGTAATACAAAGCAATACAAACTAGTTCTTACTATAAATAATTTTTCTCTGAACATCTTCAAAATCAATTCTGACAACATGAAATAAAAAATCCCTAAGTTTAAAACATTCTTCTAGACAGGTTAAGGAAATACTGAGAACAAGTATTTTAAAACAAAACAAAGGAGGAGGTAACAATGCTTGATAGAAAATGCACTCATTAACTTGCTCATGTAACTATAACCCCTCTACACAGCATTTTTTCAATGAAAACCTCTTTTAAAAAACAGAAGGTATGCCGGGCACCCGTGGCTCACTCCTGTAATCCTAGCTACTCCGGATGCTGAGATCTGAGGATCACGGTTCATAGACAGCCTGAGAAAGAAAGTCCGTGAGACTCTTATCTCCGAAAAAACCTCTAGAAAACCTATACTGGTGCTGTGGCTCAATCGATAGAGCACTCCCCTTGAGCTGAAGAGTGCAGGGACAGCGCCCAAGCCCAGATTTCAAGCCCCACTACTGACAAAAAAAAAACCCAAAAACAGAAGGTGTCATGTACACCAAGTATAGTAGCCGCATCTGTAATCCCAGCTGATTGGGAAGCAGAAATGACAAGAATCTTGGTCTGAGGCCAGGCCAAAGAAATAACTGCCAAGACAGCCATCTCAACAAATGAGCTGGCCATAGTGGGTCACATTTGTAATCCTAGGTAATTATGTTTTGAGGCATAGGTAGCAAAGTCTCAGTCAATCTAGGATCCGACCAGGGCAAAAGTTCAAGAACTCAAGTAAATAAAATGTACTAAAAGTATGGCAAAGTATTTGAGATGCTTGGTGCTATATAGACAAAGTCCTGTCTAGTTAGCAGAGAACCCCTGAATAGAACCCTAGTAATATTCCTTTCTTCCACCCAAAAACCTATATAACTTTGTCCTATTTGAACATCTAATTTCAAGGCCACTGACAGATCAGAGATGGTGATATTATCTTAAAAATTAGGTAATCAAAAGGGACAAAGTTCCTTAGGTTTTGAAAAAATTGAACAGGTAGGAAAATCTTAATAATCTCCATAATTCTTGAAAACATAAAATGTACTCAAGTATTTAATATATATATATCTTATGTGTGCATATATCCATGTATGTATATATATGTGTATACATATACTCATATATATACATACATATATATGTATGGTTCATCTCTTTTCTGTGTAGCAAGTGGTACAAATGAATCTGTACAATCACTACTCAAAGGCATGAATAGACAAAGAGAATGAGCAGAGAACTCATACTCAGGAATCTATTGTTATCCCATAACCCTGAAAATATTTTACATCAGTTTGCATGTGTCAGTTAGTGCATTACAGGGACAATACGATGGAAATGAGATAACAGGCAGATGAAATGAGAAATGAGAGATACAAATGATACAATATTCTTTCTGATGGGTAAGTAGAATTTCCAGTGTGTGTGTGTGTGTGTGTGTGTGTGTGTGTGTGTGTGTGTGTGTGTGTGTGTGTGTGTTATATTTACCTGATTCATTTCTCTCTTGAGGAGTATCTTGGCTGATTCAGTAAGCATGGTTGTGCTGAAACCGTTACTATATCCTGGTTTGTAATCTTTCGGGTAAATGCCCAGGAGTAGAGTTGCTGGATCATATGGAAGTGGGTAGTCAAAAGAGGAGTGAAGTGGGAAAAGGTAGAAGATTGAATAGGAGAAAAGGTGTAAAATGCAGAGAGGAATCCAGTAAATATCCTACAAAATTAAGAAGAGTGAAGGGAGAGGTGTATAGGGGCAGGATGCATGAAAATGTAGAAAGGGTTGGCATTGATCAAGGAATATTGTATGCATAAACTGCTTTGTTTAATGATAACTGCTTTGCTATTTAAAATAATAATTAAAAATCATGTCCCTAAAATGTTATGCAATTAGAAGCAAAACATGAGAATCTGCTCAGATAATTTCTAGGATCAATAAATCTTTTTTTGGTTGGGATAAGTTTTAGAACAACACTAATGATATATATCATCTGAAGAAAATTTAATGATTTCCAGCTATTTAAAATAATCATTTTTGAAGATATGTCTCAAGTGGCAGAGTGCTACTAAGTGAGCAAAGCTGTCAGATAATGAATTCAAGTCTCAATTTCGAACAAAAGTAAAAACAATCAGTATAATTCAGGCATTTTCCTGGGCACTAGTAGCTCATGCATTAATCCTAGCTTAAATCAGAAGGCAGAGATCCGGGGATCTCAGTTCAATGTCAGCTTAGATAAGAACGTCTATGAGACTCTCATCTCCAATTCACTGTCAAAGCAAGCTGGAAGTGGACTCATGGCTCAAGTGGTAGAATGCTAGCCTGCACCAAAAAGCTCAGGGGCAGAACCCAAGCCTTGAGTTCAAGCCTTAGAATAGTGCATATACATACACAAAGGAAGTAAGTCACTCAATTTCTCAAACTTCCATTTCCCTAGTAATCTTGATGATAATAGTAACCCGATCCTAAAATTAATGGAAAATACTCGCGTTTAGACACATTCTAAAAGATACTCATTGTCTTTTAAATGATTTGCAGTTTGCTCCAAATCCTACAGATTCCTTGTGTTGGACTCTGAAATCCTTCCCTATTATGAATCATTAACCTCAAATCTTCATATCATGAAAACTATCACAGTTTCCACTGATCTTAACGTTTACTGAACTCCTATATCTCCAAAAGAAATTGCAGGTTTATTTAAAATCTACTTTAATAGCTAACCCTAACTATATATAAACCTTACTAGATACCTAACTCTAAATTTAACCCTATTCAACCTTGAATAGGAAACTTAGGACAACTGTAGTTTTTGTTAAATTGCAACCTTATTTTACTTGAAAATGTTAGCAGAAAACTCAGTTTTACAGTAAAGCTTACCCTTCCCTAACCATAAGTCTAACCTGAACTAGAACAATAAGCCTAACCCTAGAACTAATAGCCTTTGGATTCTAAAAGCCATACAAATACATTAGTTTTTATTCATCCTAACTTTGATTCAATTCAACTTTCTAAAAGTAGTTTGTAGTTTTACTCAGTATCTTGCCATTCTTGTAACCCTAACCCTAACTGGAATATTGAGGCTAACCCTCACACTAATCATACCCTAACCTTAATATTATTAGCAGTTTCTTATTTCACATTCATCCTAATTCTAACTAGACTTTTTATTCGAAGATTTACTTTCAGTTTGACCCTAAACTTTCCATTTCCCTAAGGCTAACTCTAATTCCAGCTGGAACTGAAACCTAACTTTCACTCTAATGATAGTCCAATTCTAATGTTTAAGAAAAAGACTCTAGTTTTTAATCATTCTAATGGATACTCCAGTTTGCACTCTGGAAATGAGTTTCAGTTTGCCCTAATTCCCACAAAATTTCTGACTCTTCCTCTGAAGTTATCTTGTTCCCTAACATGAAGTATTATATTATTTGTCCTGAAATTCTCTTATCAGGAAAAATACTGTAGTTTCCAATGATCCTACCTTTTCCTGAACCCCTGTACCCTAAATCAATTTCAGATTTACTTACCATCTAATCCATTACCTAACACTAACTCTCAAGCTAAACATGGTTGGAAAACTCTCATTAATCATTACAAGAATGATCACTGAGAAATAAATATAATGATAATGCTATAGTTACTATTCAATCTGACATTTTTGCTCCTACTTCTTAGTGAAAACTGATTTTTTTTTGGTCAGGCATGGGGCTTGAACTCTGGGCTTGGGCGCTATCCCTTAGCTCTTCAGCTCAAGGCGTGCCCTCTACTGCTTGAGCCACAGATCCACTTCCAGGTTTTTTGGGAGTTTAATTGGAGATAAAGAGTTCTCATGCACTTTGCTGCCAAGGGTGGCATCTAATTACAATCCTCAGATCTCAGTCTCCTGAGAGGATATGATGACAGGCATTGAAAAGTATGTTTTGCTGGGTGCCAGTAGCTCATGGCTGTCATCCTAGGTACTCAGGAGATGAGATATGAGGATCACGGTTCAAAGCCAGACTGGGCAGGAAAGACCCTGAGACTCTTATCCCCATCAAACCACCAGAAAACTGGAAGGGGTGCTGTGGCTCAAGTAGTAGAGTGCTTGCCTTGAGCTAAAGAGCTCAGGGACAGCACCCAGGCCCAGCGTTCAAGCCTACAATAGAAAAAAAGAAAGGAAGTAAACCATCTTCGCTGCAAAGATGTGGAGGTGTGTGTGGGAGGGTACTGTGATTGAGAGACCAGGTGCTGGCCTCACTTTACAGACGTTTCTAAGACCTCCCCCAGTTTGCAGCCACAGTAGAATGGATGGTACCTTACCAAGAATTCAAGTGGTCAAGGCCTATGGCAGGCAGGGATTTGGCAAATGGGTGCAGGGGTGGGATTGTTGTGTCTGTATTCTCCATAATGAAGGATGGATTTGGATGCTGGGTGTCAAAGTCTGAAATAAAGGGTTGCAAGAATTTTGTGGCCTGATGAATTGGGTTTCCTCTGGGTATATGAAGATGGCTGAAGTCTGGGGCCTACTGTGGCTCACAACTGTCATCCTAGCTACTCATACTGAGATGTAAAGACCACGGTTCAAAGCCAGCTTGAGCAGAAAAGTCTGTGGGTCTTGATATCCAATGAGCCACCAGAAAATAGGAAACGACACTGTGGCTCAAATTGTAGAGTGTTCATCTTCAACTGAAGAGCTGAAGGACAGCGCCCTGACCCAGAGCTCAAACCCCATGACCAACAATAAACAAAGAGGTTGGCTGAGTTTTCCACCTTGCAGTGTGTACAGTAGGAAATTCCATGCTGGGTTATGAGTCATTCCAGATATGGGAGGCTCAATGCTGTGTCAACAGTTAGTCTGAGTATGATAGTGCCATCTTCTCACGCGTTGGATGTGATCCTAATAGAGGTAGTTCATGGTTTTGTTCTCAGCAACTGCTAAGGGCTTGGAATATCCGTGTTTGTGTGTGTGTATGTGTATGTGTGTTTGTGTGTGTGTGTTTGTGTGTGTGTGTGTGTGTGTTGGTGTGTGTGTAATTTTCCCTTATCTTTTTCTGTCCCCTTCTGGGTTGCTGGTCTGCCTCTTTCTGACCTCAGATGGTGCCCCTCCTTCACACCAACCAGCCTTTAGGCCCCTATCAGGGTCTACAATGAGTCCTAAATTGCCACAGGCCTGTATTCCAACTTTTCTCTGGGGCACAAGTCTGGCTGTCCCAATATTTGGCCGCCTCCAGGGGATTCTGGGTCAGTGATGCCAGCTGGCATAGGGTCTCCTCTGCCTGAGAGGGAAGGCCTCAGTCATGCGATGTCATATCCTTTTCCTCAGCTGGGCCTCTGACTGCACACCCCTCTCAGCAGGCTGGCAGTGGAGTGGGGAATGGGGAATTGCTGGTGCCTCTGGCCAACTCGAGCTTGACAGCTGACTGAAGGCTGCCCAAGAAAGGAGGATCTAGGGCTACATGGGAGGTGAGGCCAAGGTGGCTTGGAAGTATAGATCAGTGTCTAGGAAATGTAAATGTACTTTATCACAGGACAGTCTATCTTCTTGCCCCAGCTGGGCCTCTAAGGTCCTTCTAGACAATTACAGATGATCAGAATACAGAGGCACAGACTTTAGATTCCAGGGCCAGGGAAATGGGGGATGAGAGACTGGTATGGCCAAAACCTCATTGTTTTAGGGTATTAGTGTTGACCTGGCTATGCATGCCCTTGTGTACTTTCACTTCTTAACACAGTGTTGGCCACACACAGGCCACTATTGGCAATACTGTGGAAGTGGCAGGATTGGAAGTGAGGTCTAGCATGACCAAAATCAGGACTTATGGCCTGTGGGGGTGGCAAACGATGTCTTTTAAAAAAATCTTAGAGCTGGAACTCAGGGCATAGGCAACGTCCCTGAGCTTCCGTTGCTCAAAGCTAACATTCTACAACTTGAACCAGAGCTCACCTTTCATCTTTATTTAGTAGTTTAGTGGAGATAAGAGTCTCATGGACTTTCCTGCCTGTTCTGGCTTCAAGCTGCCATCCTAAGATCTCAGCCTCTTGAGTAGCTAGGATTGCTGGTATAAGCCACTGGCACCTGTTAAGGATGTTAGTGTGTGTGTGTGTGTGTGTGTGTGTGTGTGTGTGTGTTTACCGGGACTTGAATTCAGAGCCTAGGTGCTATCTTTTAGCTTGTTTTCACAAAGTTGGTGCTGTACCACTTGAACTACAGTAGCTCTGCTTCCCAGCTTTTTGGTGATTCATTGGACAAAAGAGTCTGCCCAGGCTAGCTTTTAATTTTGATTGATCCTCAGGTCTCAGGCTTGAGTAGCTAGGATGACAGGCATGAGCCACCGGTGCCCCCTGATAATGGTCTTTCTCCACAGTAGACTGGTATCTCCTGAAAACTTTATTTTTTTTATGTGCCAGTATCTGGGCTTAAACTCAGGGTCTGGGCTCTGGTCTCTTCACTTTTTCCCTCAAGGCTGGTACTGTACCACTTGAGCCACAGCCCCATTTCTGGATTTTGGTAGTTCATTGGCCAGAAGAGTGTCATTAACATTCTTCCGCTGAACTTGCTTTGACCAACGATCTCTGATCTCAGATTTCTGAATAGCTAGGATTTACAGGGGTTGAGCCACTGGAGACATTGGGTAGAAGCTTTTCTTAAGCAAGAGTTCTTCCTTGCATTTGCCCTGACTCCTCCATGCAAAAGGGGCCTGAGGGACAGTAGCTGTGAAAAATAGGCTTCCAGCCACAAAATTGGCTGGTGTCTTTGGTAAAAAGACAAGCTGAGCGCCATTCTGGGACCCCACCCTCTGTCCTACCTGTGACTCAAATACAAACCTTGACCCAGCTTTCAGTGTTCTGCCAGACTTGTCTGATGCCACAGAACCTTCATTCTACCCACACCATCTGCTCTACACCACCCCTCAGGACCTTTGCACATGCTCTGTACCTTCTGCCCGAGGCCCTTTGTCCTGTTCCACATCATAGAACTCCTGTGGAATTTTGGCACTGGTCATATCACCTCCTGAAGCAAGTCTTTCCTTCCCTTCTCTCACTTTTTTTTTAAAATTCTGAGTTGCTAGAGATTGAACTTGTGCAGGCTGACTGTCAAATGCTCTATCTTGGTGTGTCTGTGTGTGTGTGTGTGTGTGTGTCTGTGTGTGCGCTCACGCGTGCCAGTCCTGGGGTTTGAATTCATGGCCTGGATGTTATCCCTGAGGTTTTATGCTCAAGGCTAGCATTCCACTACTTGTACAACAGCTCTGGTATTTTTGGTGCTTAATTAGAGAAAAGAGTCTCATATAGACTTTCCTGCCTACACAGGCTTGCAGTTATAATCTTCAGATCTCAACGTTCTGAATGCTATTATTACAGGGGTGAGCACCAGCACCTGCCCTCTACCTCTAACCTATAACCTCGGCCCTCCTCTGAGTCCCAGAAGAGCATGTCTCACCAAGCTCACATTTTTTGCCAGTGTTGTGGCTTGAACTCAGGGTCTGGGCATGTTCCTGAGCTGCTTTTGCTCAAGGCTACATTCTATCACTTAAGCCACAGTGACACTTTTGGCTTTCTCTGTTTATGTGGTACTGAGGAATCCAACCCAGGGTTTCATGCATGCCTTGTAAGCACTCTACCACTTAGCCACATTCACAGCCCAAAGATTACTTCTAACAGGAACTATGAGGGAGGGATTTATTGGTATACTCTTTTCAGCACAGAAATCGCTGGTCATTTCATATCTTTGCCAGGATTTAGGACCAGTGTGAGACTTGGCAATGAGGAATGATGAATGAGTGATAGCCCCCAGCCCCCAGAGATCTATGGTCACGTCTTACAGAGGGATAGGGAATATGAAGCCAGAACCTTCCACAACTCCTAGAGCTTAGGAACAGTGGTCTCCCTGGAGGCAGTGGCTGGGTGATAGATGTCCCAATGGGACACCTCAGCCAGAACATAATGAACCCGTTGCATACACCAGCCAATGCAAGCCTTCTGGGCTTCAGTTATTAAATGGCAGAGTAAGATGCTTTGTTCAAGCTACTGGCACAGACTTAGTACTCTCTGAGGGCTTGTCCCAGCTTGCCCAGGTTGGGGGTCTGGTCATGGGCATCCTGCTGAATGCCCATCATCCATATATCATCCATAAATACACAGAGACATGGAGTTACTGCCTTCTTTTTTTCTTTGGCAGGTCTCAGGTTGAAATATGAGCCTAGGCCCTATCCCTGATCTCCTCTTTCTCAAGAGTAGCACTCTGCCCTAGAGCCATATCCCAAACCCATGGGGATATTTTCCTGTGATCTCTTAGAAATAAGAGTGTTGCAGACTTTCTTGCCCTGGCTGAATTCAAATTGGCATTCTCTACATCTCAGCCCCCTGAGGAGCTAGGATTACATACAGGAGCCACTAACACCTGGCTTTCTTTTCCTCTTGAAGTTCTTTTTTTAATTGTGACAATCTGAAATCTTCAGTGTCATTCCAATGGTTTGCATTCGAAGTAAACTATCCATGCCTGGAGTTCGAACGACAGGACTGCGACACACAAATGGAGGGAGATCCTGACAAAATCATTCCTATTTACGTGAATGCTAATGGAATGTTATAAAAGTAATTAAATTTGCAGTTATTCATAATTCTATTTTAGAAAGCCACACAAAAATCATCAGATTTATATCTTCCATTCTAGCACCATGTTATGATTCCCCTAATGGAATGATATTAATTTTTAATTAATGCTTCTATAAGCATTCAACCATGATACTTCATTAAGTGGAGACATAACTTAATAAATAATTATTGGTAACTATATATATATATATATATATGATTTAATAATATCCTCACATTCTCTCTCTCTACATATATATATATATACAGCAATCTACACACACACACACACACACACACACACACACATATATATATATATATATACACACACATACACACACATATATATACATATATATATGTATATATTGGGCACTACTGTGGCTTGATAACAGGTCATCAGAACTTCCTGGCAGCTCAGTTTGCCAGAGGTTGGTGTGCTAAGACTTTGACCCCATTTATGGTTTGGAAATTGTAGGCCGTAAGTTGAAATCCTAGCAATGCCAAAAATTTATTCATGTATTAAGAAGCCACTTTTGACACATTTTTTTTCCTGAAAAAAAGTCCTGTGTCTCAGTATGAAGTATAATTCATATGCAAATATATCCTATATGATAGGATGTAATAAATGAAATGTTATATGTGTAATAATACTAAATGAATAAGGGTAATAAACGTCATACTCACTGAACTCATGTGTGTATTTTTTCCAGTGCTGGGCTTCATTTCAGGCCCGGGGAACTAGTCTGAATTTCTTGTCTTCAAAGACGGTGAGCTTCCCCTTCACCCACAGTGCCACAGAGATACCCAGATGCTGAGTTCAAATCCCAGGCCTGCCAGAAAAATGGTGCAAATTCCAAGCCAGGGCCTTATTTTATTATTATTTTTTTTGCCAAGCACAGGGCTGGAACTCAGGTCTTTGCATCTCTGCCACAATTGGCCCTGGAATTCTTGGACCCAAGTTCAAATTTCGGGGTTGGCGAGAAATAAAATAAAAAGCTAAAGGATAAAATGGAGAGATTCAAGAAGGTGGTTTTACATGTTTTCCCTTTGCATTGTGACCATCCTGCATTTAAATGACAAAGCCCAGAAAGTGTACATGACATTGCATGCTGATGTTTGGCTGGCTATTAGGGAAGCCATAACCAAAACCAAAACTTAGGCCTGGAGACCGAATCCCAAGGTGCCACTAAGTATTGGCGGGAGATTCTAAGAAACCCATTTACATGTACATCCATATGAATGGAATTTTATAAAAGTAACAAATTAGTAGTTAGTGTATCAGTACACTATAAATTTATACACAACAATTTTATTACATTGACTAATTTTCAATTAATACTTTATTATGTATTCAACCATGATACTTAAAACTGGAAAGAATAATTTGAATGTCAATAATGGGTAGTAATATAATATATGTAATTTCATAATATACAGACATCTTTCTCTTGTTTTATACATATATATACTTATATGCCAATGTACACATTTATCTGTTCATACACTTGTCACTCCTGGGGCTCAGTGGTACAATGATGCCTAGTACATACAAAGCCCTGGATTCGATTCCTCACTACCACATGCACATAAAAATCCAGAAGTTGTGCTCTTGCTCAAGCAGTTGAGCATTAGTTTGAGCATAAATGCTTAGGGACTGTGTCTAGACTCTTACTCAAGGTCCAGGATGGGCATGAAAAAAATATTGAATTTTGTGACTACAACTCCATAAGGATAGGATTCCAAATACCTCATCACAGAGAAAGCTGGGGGTCTGGTGCTGACAGCTGCCATCTATCCTGACTTAGTCAGGGGTATATAACTGCAACTCAGCTCCACAGATCCAGATGCTGCTGGCTTGCTCACCCCTGTCATCCAAGATACTCAGGGGCTGAGATCTGACACTGGTGGGTTTAAAACCCAGCCATGGCGAGATGTCTGTGAAACTCTGAGCTGTGGGTCAAATGATAGATCTCTAGCCTTGAGAAAAAGATCTTAGGACAGTACCCCCAACATTTTAGTGCAATCCCTGTGGCTGACTCCCTCTGAATCATTACATGTGAACTTTGTGCAGTTTGTAATATTTTTCTGAAAGAATGGTGATACTGATGAAAGCACACAAATACTAATGACAGCTTGTGGGATACATCTATGTGATGAGTCCTTTCCGGGGTGCTGGGGCCCTCACGGAGTGCTGTGTGCTAAGTCCTGCACAGGATGCTATGTGCTGAGTCCTTCACAGTGTGCAGTGTGCTGAGTCCTGCATTGGGTGCTGGATGCTGAGTCTTTCACATAATGCTGTGTGCTGAGTCCTGTAAAGAGGGTTATTTGGAGCCGGGCACCATTGGTTCACACCTGTAATCCTAACTACTCTGGAGGCTGAGATTTGAGGATAATGGTTCAAAGCCAGCCTTGGCAGGAAACTCGCTGAAACTCTGATCTCCAATAAAACACCAGACAACTGGAAGTGTCACTGTAGCTCAAGTGGCAGAGCACTAGCCTTGAGCTGAAGAGCTGAAGGACAGTGTTCAGGTCCAGATTTCAAGCCCCATGACCGACAAAAAAAAGAGTATTATGTATTTTGTCCTTCAAAGGGTACATTCATTCATCTTGTCCTTGTACGAACTCCAAAACTGACATGGCTATGCAGAAAAGAATATTGAGGCTCAGATCTGTCCCCATGGCAGGGACAAAATTATGTATTACTGAAGACTAGTCAGTTGTCTACAGGAGACAATTGTTTTGTCTTGTTTTTTCTAAGTCATGAACCTTGAATTCAGGGCCCAGGCACTGACCCATCTCTCTTGGGCTCATGGCTAGCACTCCATCACATGGAGCCAAGGACGCCCTTACAGCAGAGTGCCACGGCTTAGGGTTCTATAACCGAGGTCTGTCTTCCTGCCTTCTCAAGAAGCTGAGATCTGGGTTCCAAACTATCCCTGACCAAAAGGTACCATGAGACTATTATGGGAGATAATAGTCTCCAATTCACCACTAAGAAACCTGAAGTGGAAGCTAGGTGCTTGTGGCTCCTGCCGGTCATCCTAGCTACTCAGGAGAATGAGATCTGAGGATCATGATTCAAAGCTAGCCTGGGCAGGAAAGTCCTTGAGACACTGAGCTCCAATGAACCACCAGAAAACCAGAAGTGTCTCTGTGGCTCAAGTGGTAGAGCACAAGATTTTAGCTGAAGAGCTCAGGGACAACACCCAGGCCCAAATTTCAACTCCTACAATGACAACAACAACAAAAAAGACAGAAACAAACTAACAAACTTGAAGTAGATGGCAGGGAATGTGCCTTAGGGGTAGAGTGCTTTGCATATATGAAAACCTGGGCTTGATTTCTCTGAACCACATCACTAGGAAAAAACCTGAAGGGGCTCTGTGGTTCAAGTGGTAGAGGGCAAACCTTGTACAAGAGAAACTAGGTAGAGTGCTCATGTCTTGAGTTCAAGCTCCAGGACTAGTGTATGCACACACACATGCACGTACACACACTCACACAGAGAGAGAAAGCAGAAGTGAAGCTGTGACAAAGTGGTAAAGCACTAGACTTAGGCTCTTTGTGATATCCAACTTGTGCTTGGATTTCCCAAGCTTCTGGAACCCTAGGACAGGCATTATAGGCCCATCATTGCTGGCAATGAAACATTTCATTATGTTCAGTGCTGTAGTTGTCTGCCTGAAGGAATCCTGAATTATATTGAGCACTGTATCTGAACACCAGAATATGGTCTCATAAAGGCAGGATAAGAGCACAGAACTTGGCCTGCCATAGGAGGTAGCAAAAATGAAGGTCTCCTGTTAAAACAGAGCACTGGGAAGAGAGATAGCTAAGAGTAAAAAGAGGCCTTTTTCTCCTGACCTTCAGAGCCCGCCCACACATCCTCACTAATTGGCCCAGATGGAGTTATTTTGTACACAGCTGTACAGGAGTGAGGTCTTTTGTGTTCCTGTCCAGACAATGAGGGAGACTTCCTCCAGCAGGCCTGGGATGCAGAGAAACCCTCAGGATACATTGGGAGCAGTGAGGGGATCCCTGGAACCTGCAATATCATAAAAGCAGTCTCTGTGTTATGAACCCATTGTATTGGAAACAATTTTCCTTGCTTGGTGCCATTCATCATAGCTACTCAGGAATTTCACCTAGAGGAATACATCCATACATACACAAAGAAATTGAGGTATAGTTTTTTTTTTTTGAGGGGGCAGGTCCGGGGGTTGAACTATGAGCCTAGGCCTGGTCCAAGAGCTCCTTTTCCTCAAGGGTACTGCATTAAGCTTGAGTAACAGCCCCACTTCTGGGTTTTTCTGTGATCTCTTAGAAATAATATTGTCAAGGACTTTCTTACACTGTCTAGTTTCCAATTCAAATTCTCTACAATTCAGCTTCCTGAGGAGCTGGGATTACAGTCAGCAGGCACTTTCACCTTCTTTCTTTTCTTCTTTGCTTTAAAATCTGGACTGACTTCTTAATAAGGTCATCCCTATGGTTGGGACTTATAAGTAAACTACACAATATTCTTTATACCTGCTTTCTCTGAGAGTATTTTCTCTCTTCATCTTACACTCTGGTCACAGGTTTGAAGCCAAAAGTGAGAAATGAGTGTTACAGAATTTAGGATCAAATGTCCACAGGACATGCCAGTTCTGTCACTTAGCATTGAGCTCATATCCTGTCTCAGGATATGAGGAAAGAAAGCTGGAGTGATCCTCATACTATCTGCATTGCTCCTTTTGCCTATAAAGTGATCTAATAATTATGAGTGTTTTGTATCTCCAACCTTAAATATCTAAGACACACTAGAAGCATGTCCTGTTTCTGTTTTTCTCTAGTAACTCTCGAGATTTAGAATAAAGATTGGGTGGAGGGGCTTCTAGGTGAATCCCTGAGGAAATCCACTTGAAGCCTCCTCAGGAGATCTCCATTCAAAGCCATCCCTAGCAGGAAAGGTTCATTGTCTCCAATAATCCACCAGAAAACCAGAAGTGGAGCAGTGGCCTAGAGGGTAGAGCTCCAGCTTTGAGAGAGAAAGCCAAGCAGGAGATAAAGGCCAGACCAGGACCAGTCTGGTCCATTGAATAACCAGATAGCTGGACGTGGAGTTGTGGCAGTGATAGAACCTCAGACTTGTGAAAAATAGCTGAGGAATGCATAACTTCCTCAGTTTAAGCCATGGGATGGCCACAAAAGAAAATTCAAAAAGAAGCCAAGTTTATGTATCAGTGTCCTACTTACTTACATGTGTATATTACTTCCCTAAATGCAAAGAGGCTGTATGAAAATTTCTGCTTTTATTTACTGATTTATGTTTTAGATATGCTCATTGTACATACTGCATCATTCTCTTCATTTCAGCCCCATTGCTTTTCTCTTCCAGGGTTCTAGGCCTGTTTCCTTATATAATGCACACTAAAGCTCTCAGTAGCCTTTATTTACATTTTATTATGAGGCCAATGCTGGAGCAGTCACAAATCAGGCAGGGGAAGAGATGATCAGAGTTTGTAGAAATAAGCGGTATTCAGAAAATTATACTTAGGGATGCAAAATGGGAACAAATATATGGAAAACCTACCATAAAAAAAGATGAGGGGGCTGGTAATGTGGAATAGTGGGAGAGTGCTTACCTAGCATGCAAGAGGCCCTGGGTTCTATTCCTCAGTAACACATAGACAGAAAAATCCAGAATTGGTGCTGTGGCTCAAGTAGCAGAGTGCTAAAGTCAGTGCCAGGCCTTGAGTTCAGCCCAAGAAATGTGAAAGGGATAACTATGCAGGTAGGTACGTAGGTAGGTAGGTAGGTAGGTAGGTAGGCCCGTAGGTAGGTTGGTACATAGATAGATAGACAGATAGACAGACAGACAGACAGATAAATAGATAGAAAGATAGATAGATAGATACATACATACATATATAGATACATAGATAAAGAAAGACAGGAAGAAAGACAGAAAGAAAGACAGAAAGAAAGAAAGAAAGAAAGATCCCTAGATAGATAGATAGATAGATAGATAGATAGATAGATAGAGATAGATAGATAGATAGATAGATAGATAGATAGATAGATAGATAGATAGATAGATAGATAGATAGATAGAAAAATGATAGATGAATCTGGTCTTGGACTTCAGGAGGAAAGAAGGGAACAATTCACAGTCATGAGGCTTCTGTATTGTGCCAGAACACCAGCATCACCTTCACACAACCACAGAACAGGAAGAATGTCTCTTTCCATCTTCTCAGGCAGCCGAAGGCCCCAGAGCCAAGAGGGCAGAGCCAGGTTCTGACTCAGCTGCTTGGAGACAAAAGAGAAATGACCCTGCCTCACCTTGGACTGGGGATTAACATTAATGATATGGAGAATGAAGGAAGAAGAAAAGACTAGCAGATGTAGAAGAAGGGCCTTCAAATCTGATAGATGGAGAATAAAAATCCCACTCCCTAAGACCAGAGAGCAGGGCTTTTCTGCTCTGTTCTTCCCCTCTCCCTCACTAAACTGGCTCTCTATTGGTAACCTAAAGATAGCCTGAGGCTCCCTTCACCTGAGGGAGGAAAGTTAGTCATTGTTTGAGGAAGCTGAGAAAAGCCTGACCCTGGTGTAACTCTAACAAATGTTTCAGGTTTTCCCCTATTGCTATCTGTGCCTGGAATGAATGAAGTGGTTTTGCAGCTCAAATCACTGTTGAGTTTGTATATTCTGCCTCCTTGTTCTCTTCACCTAGCCAGGCTTTTGAAACTGTTTTCTGTCCTTCAAATACAGTGTTACACTGGAGTTATTCCTGCTAACTCTGCCAGGGCTTGGATCCTGAGAACTTCATTTGAACCCAGGATGGGTCAATGGGTCAAGAACACTAAGAACATTTAGAGTAACTTCTCATCACCAAGGGAAAAACAAGAAGCTCTTGAAAATCTGACCTTTCAGACGTAGAAGTCAGAGTGTCCTAGACTTTCCTGCCCTGGCTGGCTTCAGTGTGATCCTGAGACCTCAGCCTCCTGAGCTAGGGTGATGGGCAAGAGCTACTGGTGCTCTGCTAAGTTCAGACTTGTAATGACATTGACAATACAATCAACTGCTTATCACAAAGGGCTTGGGGAGCATTTAAGCCTTTCAACATTGGACCTTTCAGAACCCTGTGGACACAAGGTTACAATGCTAGAGCCTGGGAGGCTGGGCATGTAGATCTGCTACACTTAAGCCTGGAGGTCTGACTTCAATTCTGGAGTATACCAGCGTTGATTTTCCAGAGAATGTTCTCGTAATTAGCAAATAGGAAAAGTACTTTGATTAACCCTTTATTTTTTTCCAGTTGTGAGTCTCGTATCAACCCTGGGCACTGTCCCTGAGCAATTCTGTCAAGGCTAACTCTCTACCACTTGAGCCACAGCTCCGCATGGGATATTTTAATGGTTCATTGGAGATAAGAATCTAACAGGCTTTTCTAGCCTAGGTTGTCTTTGTACTGTGGTCTTCAAATCTCAGCCTCATGAGAAGGTAGTTTTCCAGATGTGAGCCACTGGCATCTGGCCTATTGTTTTTGACAGTCTTGGGGATTTTTTTTCTCAAGGCTAGCACTCTACCATTTGAGCCACTTCACTGCATCTGGCTTTTTCTTAGTACGTGGCACTGAGGATTCAAACCCTGGTATTCATGCATGTTGAGTGAGCTCTTTACTACTAAGCCACATTTCTAGCCTCCCCCTTACAATTTTATCCCACAACTTGCCTGTCTTCAAGAAAAGCCTTCTCAGTATAGATCATCTAAAGACACCCTATAGGAAGTGTCCAAAGATAAATAAGACAAAGCTCATTCTTGGGAGAGACTCTAACCTTGAGAAGATTATGACAAACGCCTCCATTTAATTATGTATCATGTTTCAACACAAAAAGTTTTAATGATAAATGAGTCAAGGTCCTAAATTATTGTGTAGAATTTTATAATAGATGTGCAAAATGTAAATGGGAATGATAATACTAAATAAAATAAACAATTAAAGAATGAATCAAATAAAAAATAAAATAAATACAAAATCAATAATGAGAATCATAACATGTAATAAACATACATATGTATGTATATATCATATATTACACATGTATAGAAATATCTTCTTCATTGCAGGGCCTTCATTCAGGCCATGGGAACTCTAGCCTGAATTTCTTTTCCTCAAGGACAGTAAATTTTTCCTTCACCCATGGTACAAAAGAGTTACCTGGATGCTGAGATCAAATCCCACCAATGGTAGAAATACTGGCCCCAGTTCCAAGACAGTGACTTAATCTTTTAATGGAAGCAGTTATGTTTATTCAGTTCCATACTAAATATTAAGTAAAAAGCAGTGTAGAATTTTGTACATCTATTCAGACATCCTTCCCATATCCCAATGTGCTTCTCGGAATACTACATTGTTTCTTTTTGTATGTTTTTTATTGTAAAAATATTGTACAGAATGGTCACAGTTACTTGAGCAATGTCATGAGTATATTTCCTATTGAGCATTGTTACCACCTCCTTTGTTTTCCCACTACCATCCCTTGCCTCCCATCTCCATAACTACTAACCCTACCAAGCTCAGTGACTTAATTTTTTAGTTTTGGTTTGGTACAAGGTTTGAACTCAGGTAGTAGCAAGTATGCACTTTCCCTCACATTGCTGCAAGTTCCTGAGTTCAAATCCCAGTCTAGGAAATAAAACTGGCAGAAATTCCAAACCAGAGAGCTCTATTTTTTTATTTAGTTACATAATCATTTTTTCTTTTTTCTTTTTTATGGCCCACCGTGGGGATTGAACTCAGGTCATGGCAACTATGCCTCAGCCATGATCACCCTAGGCTGGGTGCAGCCTCGGGACCCATATGCAATCCTGGAATCCTAGGCCCAGAGGGCTTGCGGAAAGAAAAAAAAAAGTGAGATAGCACAAAAAGTGGCAAGCTGCAGAGGGATTGAGGTTTAATTTTTTTTTAATCTTTGCACGGTGACCATCCTGGGTCTGAATGCCACTGGTGCGAAGTACACCTGACCTGCCATTGCTGAAGGCTGGCGGGCTAACAGTGAAGCCATAGGCAAACCTGTCAACATAGGCCCTGGGTTCAAATCCAGGTCCTGACAACTACCAATGGCAGGAGATCACAAGACACTCGTTCCTATGCATAGGAATATGAATTGAAAGAGAAGTTTGTGCATTGGTTGAGCCTAAAATTGGATACAATAATCCCAGGACACTGATTGATCTTAATTTCATGCTTTATTAAGCATGAAAAGAATAGTATTTAATTGTGGTATAATAAATACCTAAGAGTTAGTAGGAATGTAGTATATGTCATTCAATCAAAGATAGAAGGCTATGGTGTTTTTTACCAATATATATTTATTTGTATACTACTGTCTGCCTATCCTTGTATTGCTGTTTTGACCAATACTGGGTCACAATCTCAGCAACTGGGAACCACCTCACAGCTTCATTGGCTAGAGGCTGTTGTGCTCACACTCACCCCTCATGAATTGGACCTGCTAGGCCCTGAGTTCAGATCCCAGCACTGCCAAAAATTTAATCTTGGAGTAAGAAGCTAAGTGCGACACCTGTTTTCCTTTTCTGGGAGAGTCCTGGGTTTCAGACATGATGGATAACACATTTACAAACCTAGATGGTATGTGATAGGATGTAAACAATGTAATACATAGTTAGGTGTCATCACAGTCAATAAAATAAACGGTAAATAAATGAAAAAACATAAAAAATACAATGAATAACCACACCAAACATAATATAGACTGAACATTTTTATGGAAGTTCAATCCTATCTTTAAAATATATATAAGGAGTATGTTTTCCAGGTCTGGGGCTTGAATTCAGGCCTAGGGAATAGGCCTGACTTACTGGTCTTCAAGCAGGGAGAGCTTCCCCTTCCCCCACAGTACAATAGAGTTACCCAGACCCCGGGTTCAAATTCCAGGACTTGCAGACAAAAAAAAATGGCACATATTCCAAGACAGGGAGCTTCTTTAGCATTTTTAGTTTTAAAGTTCACTTCGCCTTTATTTGATACATACTGATTTTATAACATGAGAGTTTTTCAAAAAAGGGATCTAAACTTTTACATTTCAGCATAGCACATTGGTTTTTCTATTTTGACCATCTGAGAATGAAAATAAAGACATCATTTCTCCCTAGAAGGTCGGGACAGTTGAATTTATTTCTATTTAGAGTTATTTCTACAATTATAAACTCTCTGCATTTGTGTCATATGAGTTTTCCTCAGTGCCTACCATGAAATACACCAGGGGAGTCCTCATAGCACAAAAGGTTGGGTTTCTGAATAAAATCTCACTTCTGTGAGGACAGTAGGTACTTCTAAGCATTTTGGGAATAAACTGGATTGTAAAATGAAAAACAAAAACAATGGGACTGTGATGTATCTCAGTAGTGGAGTACTTTCCTAATGAGCATAAGACCCTGACAGAAAAGTTTCCTAAAGCTCAGAATGTTAGAATTTTATGATCTGCATGAACAAACTTCTTTTTTTTTTTTTTTTTTTGGTCCTGCAGCTTGAACTCAGGGGTTATCCCTGTGCTCTTCAGCTCAAGGCGAGCGATCTACTGCTTGAGTCACAGTGCCACTTCGGTTTTCTAGTGGTTTATTGGAGATCAGAGTCTCATGGACTTTTTTGCCTGGGCTGACTTTGAACCGCCAACCTCAGATCACAGCCTCCTGGGTAGCTAGGAATATAGGCATGAGTCACCGTTGCCAGGCACATGAAAAAAAATTTTAAAGATTGATTCTGAGAAAAGAAAGTTGGAAAACACTTTTAGTATAAATAATTTATAATGCCATGTTTAAGGCACTAATTAAGAAGTATTTATTCATTGGCTGGTTTCTTAGTTTATTTCAAATATATATATGCATTATTAATATATATGTATATATTATTAAAAATATAGCTTTGAAGTGTACCTAAGAGCATATGTGCTCATGTAAAGTTATACAAATGAAAATGTTTCATTTTTCTTTTCAGTTTGTTTCGTACCATAAATTAGCTGGGATTTGTGTATTGTTCTGTTTTCTGTTTTTGGAGGATTTCTCTCCCTTTTATTCCCCAACCCCCTCTCCTCACATTTGAACTCAGCTTGCTCTTTCTTGGCTTCATTGTTCATAGCTTATTTTCTACCACTACAGCTAAACCTGTAGCCTGGCTTTTTGCCAGTTAATTGGAGATGATGTCTCTCAGGCTTTTCTGCCTTCATTTACTTTGAAATTTCATCTTCCAGTTCTCAGCCTCCTGAGTAGCTAGGATTAAAGATGTGAGCCACTGGGGCTCCTAGGGATAAATTAGACTTTGGTTGGTGTATTCTTTCTGTTTTTCTTACCATGGGATCATGTACTATAGAAATTCTGTGAATGACCTGGGTCTGAAGCAAGATATAATACATATGCAAATCTGTATAATTTTCATAAGATGTAATAAATTTAATTTGTTATAAGTGTAATAATAGTCAATAAATATAAAGAAATAATAATATAAAAATGAATACACTCAAAGCAATATGCAGTAAACATAAGTATGTAGATATTAATCATTTCAAATGTGGATGAATATTAATTAACAGGGCTGGGAATTGAATTCAGGCCTAATGAACAGGCCTGAATTGCTTGTATTCAAAGAGGGTGAATTTCCCCATTCCCCAGAGTGCATTAGATTTTCCGAGACTCCAAGTGCAAATCCCAGGCCAGGCTTTAAAAAACGAGCACGAAATCCAAGCCAGGGAACACCTTTAGCATTTTTAAATTTTAAAAATTCATTTTATTTTATTTTCTATACATTTTATTTTTTTATTTATTTATTTTGCCAAGCACGGGACTTGAACTTAGCTCGTGGCAACTCTGCCTCAGCTTCCATCACCTTAGGCTTGGTTGGTGCAGCCTTTGGACCCACAGCCCATCCTGGGATCCTAGGCCTCAGGGGCTGACAAGAAAAAAAAATGAAAATTTTAAGGAAAAATAGCCGTAAATTGCGAACAGTTACAGTTTTCTCGGTTTTTCCTTCCATGCATGGTGACCATCCCGGGTCCAAATGACACGATTGCAACCTGTAGGTCACCTGGCCTTGCTGTCAGTGGGATGTGAGTGAAGCCATAGGCCAATCTGCACACCTAGGCCCTGAGTTTGAATCCCAGTCAAGCCACTTACAAAGGGCTGGAGAGAATAAGAAACTATTTATTGCCTGTCCATAAGAACACCAAAGGAATGTGATCAATGTCATGGTTGGATGAACAGTTTGTCAATTAGTCTAGCAAAATTAAATCCAGTATTCACAAGATGTGGATTGATTTTAATTTATAGTTTATTATGCATTAAAAGAATACAGTGTGTGTGTGTGTGTGTGTGTGTGTGTGTGTGTGTGTGTGTCTGTGTGTCTGTGTTTTGTCAGTAGTGGGGACTGAACTCTGGGCCTGGGCGTTGTCCCTCAGCTTTTCAGCTCAGGGGTAGGGTGGTACCATGTGAGACGCAGTGCCATTCCCGGCTTTTTCTGATCATGTGTTGCTGAGGAATCGAATCCATAACTCATGCATGCAAGGCAAGCCCTCTCCCAATGAGCCACCTTCCCAGACCCTAAAAGAATACTAGTGATTAAATGGAGTCCTCACTAAATACTCGAGAATCACTAGGAAGGTAGTATATGTCATTAAATACTAGATAGGTATCACTGGCAGTATCTAAATATCTAAATATATATTTATTTGTATACCACCGTCTTCATAGAAAGGTATTGCTATTTTGGCCAAACCTGTGTTTCCATCCTAGGTCCTGGGATCCACCTGGCACCTGAATGTGCTAGAGGCTGCCGTGCTGACACTCACCCATTCGTGAATTGGGCCTCTAGGCCCTCAGTTCAGGTCCCAACATTGCTAAAAATGTGTTCCTGGAGTAAGACTGCAAGTGTGATACCTGTTTTCCTTTTCTGTGCAAGTGCTGGGTGTCAGGTATGATGTTTATAATATGTCTGCAAAGCTACATGCTATGGAATAGATTTGAATGAATGTAATAAATGTTATAGGTGCACTCACAGTCCATAAAATAAATGGTAAACAAATAAATATATAATAAAATATAATGAATAAGTCCAACAAAGAAGATATAGACAATGTATGGATGTAAGTATAAATAATAAAATAAAAATGTCTATAAATGTTATGCTCTCCAGGGCTGGGGCTTGAATTCAGGCCTAGGGAACAGGTCTGAATTGTTTGTCTTCAAGGGAGGAGAGCTTCCCTTTCCTCCCCTTCCCCCAAGTGCATCAGAGTTACCTAGATCCCAAGGTGATGTCCCTGGAATGACAGACGACAAAATGGCACGAAGTCCAAGACAGGGAGCTTCAAAAGTTTTGTTAATTAATTAATTAATTAAATTTTGCCAAGCACGGGGTTTGAACTCAGGTTGTGGCAACCCTCCTCAGTTTCCATTACCCTTGGCTGGGATGGTGCAGCCTCTGGACCCACAGCCCATCCTGGGGTCCTAGGCTTCAGGGGCTCACAGGAAAAAAATGAAAACAGCACTGAAAAAAAGCCACAAACCTCAGACGGTCAGCAGTTTCTGTTTTCCTTCCTTGCATGTTGACCATTCTGGATGTGAATGACATGGCTGCAACCTGTTGGTCATCTGGCATTTCTGAAGGGTGGCTCTATCAGCGAAGTCATAGGCCAATGTGGACACTAGGCCCTGAGTTCAAATCTCCGTCATGCCACTTACAAGGTGCTGAATAGCCTAAGAAACTATTGCTTGTCCATAGGAACACCAGGGGAATGTGATTAATGTTAGGCTTGGATGAGTAGTCGTCTTGCATAAAATTAGACCCAATAATCACTGACTTTAATTCATAGTTTATTATGCATTAAAAGAATACTATTGATTAAATGGAGTTCTCACTAAATACATGAGAATTGGTACGAAGGTGGTATATGCGATTGAATACTAGATAGACACTTCAGGCAGTACCTAAATATCTAAATTTATATTTGGGCTGGAAAAGTGGTTCAGTTGTAGAGCTCTTACCTTGCATGCCTGATGCCCTGGGTTTAATTCTTCAGCAGCACATAAGCAAAAAGAAAAAAGCAGGAAGTGGCGCTGTGGCTCAAGTGTAGAGTGATAGCCTTGAGCTGAGGGACAGCGCCCAAGCCCAGAGTTCAGGCCCCACGACCAGACACCAAAATAAATACATAAATTTATATTTATTTATATACCACCATCGTCATAGAAAGTTACTGCTATTTTGGCCAAACCTGGGGCTTGATCCCAGGTCCTGAGATCCACTTGGCAGCTGAATGGGTTAGAGGCTGAGGTGCTGACACTCACCCATTCATAAATTGGGCCTCTCGGGCCTTCACATCAGGTCCCATCATTGCCAAAAATTTCTTCCTGGTGTAGGATTTCCAGGGTGACACCTGTTTTCCTTTTCTGTACAAGTTCATATTATGTCTGCAAAGCTACATGCTATGGAATAGATGGGAATAAATGTAATAAATGTTATAGGTGCACTCACGGTCCATAAAATAAATGCTAAATAAATAAAAAAATATAATGAATCACTCCAAAAACCATGATATAGGCTGAATATATTGATGTAAGTATAAATCATATATTTAACATGTCTATAAATGTTATGAGGTGCTTGATTTCAGGCCTAGGGAAGAGTTTAGTTCATGCATGATTCTCATAGGAAATGATAGGCAAGATGTATGGCACAACAATTAGTTTTAATTAAGAATTCATGAAGTGTGACAATGAGAATCACATTCAGGAATTGGAGGCATTGGGAAAGATCCAAGAATCGGTTCTCAAATGGTAGATAGGATTCAAACACAGCTCGCTACATCTCCTACTCTATCCATATAGGTAATTAGCATACTAGCTTCAGCTTATGAATGGATGAATATTGTGCCCCATCCCCACCCTGGGGCTCGATCTCAGGTCCTGGGTATGACTAGCTCCTTAGTGGCTCACAAGCTGATGGGCTCATGTGGACCCATTTGTCTGTTGGGCTTCCTAGATCCCAAGTTCAAATCCCAGCACTACCAAAAGGTTTATCTTGATGTGAGAAGCAAATCCTTGCACCTGTTTTCCTGTACTGTATAAGTGCTGGGTCGCAGCAAGAATCAAGAAAGCATTGGCAACTCTGCACCAGTGGGAATAGGTTGTCATCCATGTCAGCACAGTTTTATTTGTCATTCTATGCTCAATAAAATACACAATACATCCTTGAAAAAGACACAAAATAAAAAGAATAACTATACTAAATGCAAGATGCATACCACACCTGTATGTAAATAGAGATCCTATGTTTAAAAGTGCTGGGCTTCTTATTTTGTCCAGTGCTGGGGCTTCAGATCAGGCCCCACACCAGGCCTGACATTCTTGTCTTCAAGGATGGTGAGCCTCCCTTTCTCCCACAGTGCAACCTAGTTACCCAGACCTGAGTTCAAATCCCAGCACTGACATAAGATTCATCCTGATGTCAGAAGCCAGTTGTTGCACCTGTTTTTCTCTCCTGTGAATGTCTTGGTTCTCAGCTACGCTGGAGAATGAATGCATAGGCAACCCTATAACCATGGGAACAGGTTGACAGGTTGTCATCCATGCCAGCACAGTTATATAGCTGTCACACTACTCAGTAAAATACACAATACCTCCATAAATTAGACACAAATTAAGGAGAAGTGCACCCAATGCAAAATTATGCCCGCACATGTATATCAATATAGATCCTATGTTTAAATTATGAATTTAGGACTATGCTGGCCCTCCCTGGGGTTCGAGGTCAGGTCCTGGAAAAGGTCTAGCTCCTTAGTTGCTCACAGGCTGGTATCCTCACCTTTTTCCAATTGGGCCTGCTAGGCTTTGTGTTAAAATCCCAATACTGCCAATAGATGAACGCTCATGTGAGAAGCCCATCGATCCACCTGTTTTCCTATGAAAGTCCAAGTTCTCAGGGAGGATGGAGAATGCTATATAGGCAACTCTATATCCATGGGAATAGGTTGTCATCCGTTTCGGCACAGTTATGTCTGTCATGATGCTCAATAAAACACAAAATGCATACGGGACTAAGACACACAATAAAAAAAGTAACTACACTGAATGCACGAGGCATTCAACACATGTATGTAAATAGAGATCCTATATGTAAAATAGGTGGATATATTATTTTTACCAATACTGGGACTTCATTTCAGGCCCTGTGACCTAGCCTGATATTGTAGTCTTCAAGGATGGTGAGCTTCCCTTTCCTCCACAATGCTGTAGATTTACCCAGACCTGAGTTGGAAACCCAGCTGTGGAAGAAAAATGGTGCCAATTCTGAGCCAGGGGGCTTTATTATTATTATCATTATTATTTCACAAGGAAAGGATTTGAACTCAGTTCTTGATAACTCTGCCTCAGCTTCAATCACCTCAGGGTGACAGGCTGTCATGGGCCCATAGCCAATCCTGGGATCCTAGGCCTTGAAGTCTTGCAAGAAAACACACACACACACAGAAACACACACACACACACACACACACACACACACACACACACAGAGAGAGAGAGAGAGAGAGATTTTTTACATTTTTTTTCCTTTCCACGGTGACCATCCTGCGTCTGAATGACACGCCAACAAATGGTATTTCACCTTGCATTGGCGAAGGTTAGTGGGCTATCGGGGAAGCCATAGGCCCATGAAGCAATGTAGGCCCTGAGTTCAAATGCTGGTCCTGACAGCTACCAATCAGGGCATTTCCCAAGAGAATCATTCCTATGCATTGGAATACCAATGGAATGTTAGCAAACTATGAATGAGAAGTTTCTGCATGCATCAGTCTAGTCTAAAATTAGATGCACTTATCTTATTGCATAGTTGATCTTATGAATCCTATTCCTTCAATGGCTCATAATAACTACCTAAGAGTTGGTAGGAATGTAGTTGATGTCATTGAATCCTAGGTAGATGTCTCTGGCACTCTATACAAATATATATTTATTGGTATACTACCACCTGCCTATCAATTTATCGCTATTTTGTCACCCCTGTGGCTCGATGTCAGGGTCTGGGAACTGACTGGCATTTTCTTGGGATAGAGGGTGCCGTTTTGACAAACCCATTGATGAATTGTGTCTGCTAGGCCCTGAGTTCAGATCCCAGCACTGCCAACAATTGGATCGTGGAGTAAGAAGCCAAGTGCGACACCTGTTTTCCTTTGCTCTGAGCATTCTGGGTGTCAGACATGATGGAGAACACGTCTACAAATCTAGATACTATGTAATAGGATGTCATCAAAATAATAAATGGAATGCATGTTATCACAGTCAATAAAATAAATGGTAAATAGATGAATAAAACAAAAATACAATAAATAACCACAACAAACAGGATATGTACTGAACATCTATAAGTAAGTACAAATCCTATCATTACAATGTATATAAATAGTATGTTTCCCAGGGCTGGGGCTTGAATTCAAGCCTATGGAGTAAGCCTATCTTTCTTGACTTCAAGCACGGTAAGATTCCCCTTTGTCCACAGTTACCCAGACCCTGAGTTCAAATCCAAAACGTGGCAGAAAAAACTGCACCAATTGCAAGCCAGGGAGATTATTTATTTATTTTTTTATTTTTATTTTTTTATTTTTATTTTTTTTGTGAAGCAAGGTCTTGAATTCAGATCATGGCAACTCTGTCTCAGGTTCCATCACCCTAGTCTGGGGTGCAGCCACTGGAACCACAGGCAATCCTGGGATCTTTCACCTCCAGGCCTTGTGGAGGGGAAAAACGCGCAGAGAAGAAGTGGTGGGATGAAGTTTTAACATTTTGCACCATGACCATTTGGGTCTGAATTACACGGCTCCAAAGGGTACTTCACCTTGTATTGCTGAAGGCTGGCAGGGTACTGGGGAAGACATAGTCCTACAGGGCAATATAAGCCTAGAGTCGAATCCCAGTCATGTCACTTCCGGATAGCGGGAGATCCTAAGCCACTCATTCCCATTTATAGGAATAATGATTGAATGTTGTAAGTGTCACGGTTGAATGAGTTGCTCATGAATGATACTCTTATAAAATTAGACATTATGATTTCTGTAGGCTGATTGATTTTATTTAATATGAAGCATTAAAAGACTATTATTTCTGGAAGTAGTGCTGTGGCTCAAGTGGTGGAGCACTCGCTTTGAGCTGAACAGTGCAGGGACAGCGCCCAAACCCAGAGTTCAAGCCCCACGACCAACAACAAAAAAAAAAAAAACGTTTCTGTTTCTAAAAAAACTACTATTTCTCACAGGGACACTGATTTACTTCATAGTTTAGTAAGGATGAAAACAATAACATTAATTATATGGAGGCATAATAAATACCCAAGAATTGTTAGCAATGTAATCTATATAACTGAATAATGGATAGACATCTCTGGCACACTATAAAAATATAGATTTATTAGCATACTACCATCTGCGTGTCAAACTGTTCTTATTTTGTCAACCCCTGGGGCTCAATCTCAGGTCCTGGGAAATGCCTGTCAGCTCAGTTTGCCCCAGGATGGCATGCTGACACTCAATCATTCATGAATTTGGCCCTGTAGGACATGAGTTCAGATGCCAGCACTCCCAAACAATGAATCATGGAGTAAGAAGCAGATGGTGACACGTTTTCCTTTTCTGTGAAAGTCCTGTGTGTCAGGTATGAAGTGGAATACATATGCAGACCTATATCCTATGTAATCAATATTCTATGTGCTATAATAGTCAATAAATAAATGGTCACTACATGAACAAAACAAAAAATAAAATGAATGACTACACTAAATGCAATATGAAGTCAATATATGAATGTAAATATAAATCATATATTTAAAATGCACAAAAAATAAGATGTTTCCTAGGGGTGGGGATCAATTTCATGCCTAAGGAACAGACTTGAATTTCTTGACTTCAAGAAAGCAAGCTTCCCCTTGCTACACAGTGCAACAGATTTACCCAGACCATGAGTTCCAATCTCAATCCTGGCACAAAAAAATGGCATCTCTATGCTATGTGACGCCCAATTCTTAGTTATTTCATTATTTCTCCTTTGAATGAATGTAATTTTTTAAATGCTTCATAAAGTATTGATTAAAATCAATCAGTGTCCTAGAATATAATTGTGTATAATTTTATCCTAGAATCATTCAAGAACTGCCATTCAATCATGATATACATCACATTCCATTGGTATTCATATGGATAGATATGAGTTTTTTAGGATCTCCTGCCATTTGGAGGTGGCAGGACCAGGATTCGAAGTTGGGCTCCAGCTAACACCACTTAAACCCGAAGATAGGGAACTCACCGGTCTGTCCAAGAACATCAGCAAGACCAATGATTAAGCCGACACCAGTGGCTCTCAGCAGTCTTCCATGATACTTAAAAGGCTGTGAAAGGAGATTCATGGTCAAAGTCACCCTAGGGTGGAAAGTTGGACCCCTATCCAACTTCAATGTCAACAAAGCCAGAAGTAGAGCCGTGTGGCTCCAGTGGTAGAGGGGTAGCCTTGAGCAAAAGCAGCTCACGAACTGTGCCTAGGTCCTGAGGTCAATGGCCAGGACTGGCAACAAACAGGCATACACAACAATCTGTGCAGCTATCTGGCTAAAGCAGGTCACCCTCTTCTTCCCAACTGGATTGGACAAAGTTCCCTGGGAAAGGGGCTGCTGTCATTTTTGACTCCGCCCATTCTGCCTGCATCACAGGATACCAGCCACAACCTCATTCAATCATGGTTCTTTCTGACCAATAGGATAAAAGAATCCTGGCCACACCCACATTCCATGCTGCCCTGTAGCACCAAGATTCCCTCTGTTGGTTGACACCACTACCAGCAGTTGAGAAGGTAGAGGTAACTGAGTCTTAAGCAAGAGTCTTGACATGAATTTGGAGTACAGTAGGAAATTGACCACCTAGTCAGAGAGTGGGAGAATAGAGGATTTCCCAGAGCCTGGGAATGTGGCCAGCCCATCTTTCCCATCCCAGTGCTCAGATGTCTGAAACAACAAGACTCCGTGAGAGAGCTGTAAGTAACAAATTACTGCCAGAATACCAGCAGAAAAATCCTCCCATCAGACCTACAACATTCAAGAAAACAAAGATTAGATAAAGGGGGAAGAATCCCAAAGACAAATACCACTGGGGAGGGTAATTCAAAGGAGGGTCTGGCCAAAGGTGATGCCGACCACGGGCCACCCTGCCTTTGGACACAGTCACAGCCACCAGGGTCCAGAGTGTCAAGGGTCCCGATACCACCAAGAATATGCAGAGGTGCTTCCGACATGTGGTGCCTGCCCTGGACCGCAGCAAAGAAGAAACCAGGTGCTCTATGCCAAGATCCAACCACTGAAGCAGGAAAAGACAGACCTGTAGGATTGAAAAGAGAAAGAGAAGGAGAAGGTAGCCCAAGTACACAAAGCACCAAAAGCAGCTAGACATCCACAAGCCACCCATACAGAGGTTGGTTTCGGCAGAAAGTGATTTACAATCGACATCAGCCAACATGCAGCTCACGGCCGATGACAGAGAAATGGAGCACAAAGCTCTCACCAGCTGCTTACAGGCCGCAGAGCAGCACATGTCAGAGCTAGATATGGTGGCTTCTGTGGTTACTACTTACAGAAGGAAACTGAAATTTTGTTCGAACAGCTGAATGATGTAACACTTCAGCACAAGGAAAAGAAGAGAAGCTTCTATGACCTGCAGCAAGTGAACACAGAGTTTTAGGAGAAGCTGGAAACATTCTGGACATAGAGTAGCAGCAGGAAGACCAGAATCTGCAAGTTCCAACAAGTGCTGGAGGGGTGTGAGGTACTAAAGAGACTTCAGGACAACCTGAGCTGAATGGTGACCGCAACGAATCTGGAGACAGACACCTTCTCACAGAACCTGAGCATTGAGAGGTCCACGCAGAAGAAGAAGCCCTGGTGGCGGACGGAGCAGGTGAACCAACTGACAGAGGAGAAGTAGTGAGGATGGAGGTAGGTGCTGCACCTAGAGAATGAGCTGAGGGAACTGAGAAGGAAGTTGGCAGAGCTATGGCCCTCCGTGGGTCCATCTCAGGAGGAGCAGCACCTGCAGGCCCATGCCTACCACACGCAGATGCAGTTGAAAACCCTGGAGGAACAACTTCACATCCAGGTCCAGGAAAACTAGAGGCTCCGTCTCGAGAATGCGGAGCAGTGGGAGCCACTGGGAAGACTGGAGGAGAAAACCAAGGATCAGCAGGAGATCCCCGAGACCCCACAATGTGCATGTGTATGCAACCCACAGCTGGAGGAACAGCTGGCCTTGCTGCGGGACGCTCTCCACCGGGTGAGCAGTGTGAAGGAGGAGCTCACCAGCTTTGTGGACTCAGAGCATCAGGTGAAGAAACATCTGCGGGAACAGCTGGACTGCTAAGAGGAGAAGATAGAGGAAGGGAAAGAGGTGGCAGAGAGAGAGCGAGCCAAGCGACTTGGGAGCTCCAGGAGCAGCAGGAGCAGTCATTGGCCCAGCTGCAGGAACTCAGAATCACCTGTGAGCAGCACATCGCCTCCAATTAGCAGCTGTGCTCCAAGTAGTAGGTCCTGCAGTAGCACCTGCAGCGGGAGACCCAGCTGTTGGAGCAGCTGAAACAAGTGCAGGGTTCGACCAACTGGGGGACTAGGTGGTGCCCCCAAAGTGGCAGGACAGTTTCAAGTGCCTGGAAGTGACCAGTCCACAGGAGGAGCGCCTGCAGGCCCAGCTGAGCTTCCTGGTTTTCCCTAGGGAAGGAGAATCTGTGAACCCTGGAGAAGCAAAAGATGAGGAAGCAACTCTCCTCGATGGCAGAGAATGGAGATGTCTCCCAAACTGAGAGGGACATGGCTCTGTTAGCAGTCTGGGAGGCTGAGATCCACAGGGGGAAACTGCCACAGGAGCGGCGGGACTGTTGCAGGCAATCCCCCCTCCTCCTGAGAGTTCAGTGCCAGACAGAGCTGGAAACACAGGTCCCCCGCCCCTTGAGCTGCCACCACAGCATGTGTGAGGATGGGAAGTGGAACACGTGGGTGTCCGAGAAGAAAATCTGTTTCATCCACAACCTACCTGATGAGGTGGACTTCCAGAGTCCTGCAGATTAGCTCCACCATCGATGCAACCAGCTGTCGGCACATATCTGCACCATCCAGGAGTCCCTCCTGGCATGTAAAGGACAGATGTTCATTCTGGATCAGCTGTGTCAGGAGAAAGCCAAGTGCATGTGCCGGCTGTCCCAGGAGAAGATGAAGAGTAGATAGCTGCAGGAGATGCTGTCACTCCTACACGGGGCTCCAGATGCCGACACAGGCTGAGCTCCCCACCAGTGCAGATGCTTCAGAGGCCTCAGGCTCCTGGGTAGTCAAAATGAGGGAGAAGCAGAAAGGTTTTGAAGAATTGCAACTTCGGGATAGTGTGGAAACTGCAAGAGGAGAGGTCAGGGTTCCCTGCCCCGTACAGGACTCCCCCACAGAGCATGTCCTGCTGCAGATCCCCACATCCAGAACTGCCCACAGCTGGTGCACTCAGGTTTGCAGTGCTCTGTCCCTTTTTACTGTAGACACATGGGGATGATCACTCCCTATGTGACATAATGAGTCCCAAAATCCTTAGCAGCCACCAGAACTACGTGGCCAGGTGGGCTCCTCTAGGCCTCCATCTGCCTGGGGATTGGAAGGGTAAACTATGGATCTGGTAGAGCAGAGGCTGCTGGGAGAAGGCAAATTCCAGGGACATCTAATGGCTCATTGGTGGCCAGGGAAGAGGCCCATGTTATGCTTATCAAATAGAATAAATTGTTTCTACAGGGGAAAAAAAAGCCTCCACAAAGATTTGTTCTTCCAGTCATGGGGCTTGAACTCAGGGCCTGGTCACTGTCCTTCAGCTCTATTTGATCAAGACTGGTGGTGTACAAGTTGAGCCCCACCTCCCCTTCCAGCTTTTTCTTTATGGAATTGAACCCAGAGCTTCAGGCTTGCTAGGTGACCACTCTATCACTGAGCCACATTCTCAGCTAGGATGATCCCCCGCCCCCAAACCCATATGACCAATCCTCAGATAAATAAGAAGTAGGGGCTAGGATGAATATGAAGCACAAGTCTGGTTCACACGGAAATACTCCCCTGCCCCTTCTTCAACACCCTTATTTAAAGTTTCTCTTTTACTATTGAGGGATGAGAGAGGGAGAGGGACATCTGAGAGAGGAGTACCAAGAACAGTGGCCCCCTGAGTCCCACAGCCTTCCCCACACAAGTGGTCCTACATATTCCCGTCTTACCTGACTCAATGTTGTGTCCACACAGTCTCCCTACCACTGCAAGGCTCAGAATGAAATAAATGTCAGCCCTGGCCTCAGCCCACACCCATAATAGAAGCTCCTAGTCCCAGGCTGACTTCCACCTCTCACTTCCCTGAGTTAGGCTGGACCCACCACTCACCATTGTGTTGGTGTCAATAATCTCATGGATGGATTTCAGGAAGAAGGTCTATGGCAAAGAGCAGAAGCAGCAGTGTGAGTAGGGAGGAAGGAGCCGGGGTAATTGGTCTGGGATCTTCCTCCTTGGAGCCTTCCCTTCAAGCCAGAGCCATTCTGACCCGAAACACGGCCAAGGCCAAGGCATGGAGAAGATAGAGGAGCATGGGACTAGAGGAGGTACTGCATTATCTTGGTGCACTTGAAATTTCCAATATTTGGCCCATGCTAATCCCAAAGCCAACATGCAATGCCTCTCCTTGTCGTTTTTGTCCAAGAGCGTTGTCCCTGAGCTCTTTTTCTCAAGGCTTGCACTCTGCCACTTGAGCCATGTGGAGAGCTGCGGGAGCCGCGCCCAAAGACGGCGCGGCCGTAAGGCGCAGCCACAAAAGCAACATTGTAGCTGGCGCGGCTACGACCAAAGATGGCACTGCTCCCGCCTTCCGTTTTCCCGGTGACGAGTGCTCTCTGTAAAAAACAACTCCTTATATGGCTATGACTTGGCTCCTAGTTTGCTTCCGTGTTTGCAGCCCTATCGGTATATGCCACGTGGCACTTCGGGATTGGCCATCCAGGAGGCTTATAACCGGAGCTGGCTCTTAAGGAGCTGTTATACTCCAAAAGGTTAAAGTTAAAGACAGGTAGCCTAGAAAGATTTTTAAATGAATGCAACATTGTAGCTCCTTGGTTCGTAGTCTCCGGGAGCCTCACGGTAGCCTCATGGGAGAAATTGGGAGAGGACTTAGATTTTGCTTATGAACAAGGAGCACTTAAGAGTGGGGTAAGACCAATTTGTAGGTTAGTGAGAAGTTGCCTGGAGGATCAGCACTGCAGCGAGGTAGTGGAGATTGGGCAAGCAGCTTTAGAGAGACTGCAGGAAGAAAGATCAGAGAGAGGCCGTGTTGCTAGTGGCACTGCAAAAAGGCCAAGGTCAAAATTATACCCCGATTTTGCAGAACTCTGCTAAAAGATTGTTTATTGCCCCTGAGAAAGTACAACAACACTCTGTTGTTGAACATTTAGGGGCTACCATACATAAATCTCATATTGTACCCCAAATGGTAGAATTGAGGAAGGATCATTTAAAAACCCTGAATGATTATCAAAAGTTATTGGGAGACATTAATTGGATCCGATGTTATTTAAAGCTGCCAAATTATGAACTTAAGCCCTTATATAACATGCTACAAGGAGACTCTGCATTAGATTCTCCAAGACAGCTTACGGATGAGGCACGTGATTCACTATGAAAGGTAGAGCATGAGTTACAAAAGGCATGTTTATAAAGAGTTAAGGAAGGTGAGCCAATTACTTTGTGTATTCTCCCTACATGTGTTCAACCTTCAGGGCTTTTATGGCAAGATGGCCCATTGCTTTGGATTTACCCAAAAGTTTCTCCGGCAAAATCCATTGAGTATTACCCTGCCGCAGTAGCCAGTCTGGCGTTGTCGGGGGTTCAGCAGTGCGTCCAATATTTTGGCAATGCTCCATGCTTCATTATTGTTCCATATACTAATCATCAAGTACAAACATTATGTGCTACTGTAGATGATTGGGCAGTCTTACAATGTAGTTTTAAAGGACAGAAAGATAACCATTTTCCAAAACATCCCCTGTTAAATTTTCTAAAAGAACATCCCGTAGTTTTTCCTAAAGTAACCTCCTTAAATCCCCTTGCTAGAGCTTGCAATATTTTTACCGATGGCTCTAAAATGGGATGCGGCGTGTACATGGTGAAGGCCATGACCCAGTCCGCCACCAGTTTCAAGCCAGGGCTCCACAATTAGTGGAACTGCAAATTGTTGTAAAAGTGTTTCAAACCTGTCCTTTTCCTTTTAATTTAATTTCAGACTCTGCTTATGTTATAAATGCTTTAAGAGTCTTGGAGGCTGCAGGGCCAATAAAACAGGCCTCTCCTATTGGATATTTGTTTTGTCGCTTACAACGATTGCTTTGGCAACGACAACACCCTTTTTATCCCTTACATATTCGCGCCCATACTGGTCTGCCTGGCCCTTTAAGCGAAGGCAATGATATTGTTGATTGCTACGTCAAGATTGGATTTTTTTTAGTTCAAATTTGGATAGAGCAAAAACTTTTCATAATAACTTTCATGTTATCTCAAAAGCTTTACAAAAACAATTTCGACTTTCCCATGCAGATGCCCGACAAATAGTTTTAGATTGCCCTCATTGTGTAATTTATCACCACTTACCTAGTGTTCGTGTTAATCCTCGAGGCCTTTTGCCTCTTAAAATATGGCAAATGGATGTTACTCATGTACCTGAATTTGGACGCCAGAAATTCGTACACGTTTCTGTAGACACATGCTGTGGCATTATATATGCCTCCCCTATGACTGGAGAAAAGGCACATCAGGTTATTACCCACTGCCTAGAGGCGTGGGCAGCTTGGGGCAAACCAAAACAGCTCAAAACTGATAATGGTCCTGCATATGCAGGAAATCAATTTTTCTCCTTTTGCAAAGCAATGGATGTTCAACTTCTTCATGGGTTGCCCTATAACCCTCAAGGACAAGGCATCATAGAACGTGCACATCGCATGCTAAAGGAGACTTTACAAAAACAAAAAGGGGGAATTGGCCATGGCCGTACCCCTAAGGAAAGGCCTTCTCTTGCTTTATTCACTATTAATTTTTTAAATTTGGATGCTCAAGGCCTGTCTGCAGCGGACAGGCATAACAAGTCTCAAGGTCTAACAAAAGGAATGGTAAAATGGAAAGATATTTTGACAGGGTTCTGGTGCTGGCCTGATCCCGTGCTAACATGGGCACGAGGTTCTGTTTGTGTTTTTCCACAGGACCAACAGGATCCTGTTTGGGTACCTGAACGACTCGTTAGGAGGGTCCAAGGAGAAGAAGCACAAGATGCAAGGGGTGGGGATGATTCTTCTGATCACCCTCACAACGATACAGCCTGTAAGACCAGTGCCAAGATGGGGGATCCTGTCCGTGTTCCCGAGACCGATGCCCTTATCTTTTAGGCAATTGGACTGGAGAGTTTGACAGCTGTGGATCATTTGAAGGAGTGGGCGGGAATGGGCTCCCTTATTGGTATCCTGGCATTGGTGATCTTGCTGTGCCTGTGGTGCATATGCCGGATTAGGAGCTCGCAGCGCAGGAGTATGGCTATGGTGGTCCAGGCCTTCACTGCCATTGAAGCCAGACAGTCCCCCTACGCATGGCTTGCCACGTTAAAGGAATAGCACAGGGAGCGAGGCAAACGCACTGCACTTGGGAATCACTCCCTGGCGTGAGCCCAAGAAAAGCATGTTGGGTTGCAAGTGGGTTGATGCCCAAGATCCAACCTCTGCAAAAAAGGCATCGGACGGGCCTGGTCATCACTGGGGAAGGCGCCCCTCAGGCGAAGACCAGTACAAGGTCCTCTCATTAATGTTTTAGACAGAGGCCCAACCTCTACTCTTACCTATTGCTTAATAAAACAAAAAAGGGGGAGCTGTGGAGAGCTGCGGGAGCCGCGTCCAAAGACGGCGCGTCCGTAAGGCGCGGCCAAAAAAGCAACATTGTAGCTGGCGCGGCTACGACCAAAGATGGCTCTGGCTCCCGCCTTCCGTCTTCTCAGTGACGAGTGCTCTCTGTAAAAAACAACTCCTTATATGGCTATGACTTGGCTCCTAGTTTGTGTCCGTGTTTGCAGCCCTATCGGTATATGCCACGTGGCGCTTAGGGATTGGCCATCCAGGAGGCTTATAACTGGAGCGCGGGGGTGGTGGGACAGAGAATCAGGAAAAAGCGGGCAGAAGAAGCAGGAGAGAAGATGTTGTAAAAGGTCCTGAATAAACCGCCTGAAAGAAGAACCTGTTGTTGCGTCATCCTTGCGGGTCGAGGCTGTCGCGACAGAGCCACCGGGACACTTCTTGTTTTCTGATGGTTCATTGAGGATAAGAGTCTCACACACTTTCCCGCCCAAGCTGGCTTGGAAGCCAGATCTCAACTTCCTGAGTACCTAAGGATGACAGGCGTGAGCCACCAGTGCCCAGCATGTGATGACTTTTTAAAGGATCTTGACGAGTCTCTAAAAGGAACCCCAAAGGGTCTGAATAGACCACAACTCAATCAAGGAGCTGAGATTGGGGAAGGCTGACATTCTAGCCATTCTGTTCCCGAAAATTATAGATGTCAGGTGGTGTTGGATGCCTCGAACTCCTAGGCCAACAACCACAGACTTAGTGGGAAAAAGGTAGAGAATACCAAAAGGTTACAGTGTAGAAATCTCTGATTTTGCATGCATATGGGTTTTGTGTGTGTGTGTGTGTGTGTGTGTGTGACTGTCCTTCAGCTCTATTTGATCAAGACTGGTGGTGTACAAGTTGAGCCCCACCTCCCCTTCTAGCTTTTTCTTTGTGGAATCGAACCCAGAGCTTCAGGCTTGCTAGGTGACCACTCTATCACTGAGTCACATTCTCAGCTAGGATGATCCCCCGCCCCCAAACCCATATGGCCAATCCTCAGATAAATAAGAAGTAGGCTCTAGGATGAATATGAAGCAGTGACCAGGATTATAGGCATGAGCCACTGATATCCAGCTGCATGGATGTCTTTTCATACTTTTATTCTAACAGCTGTCTACTTGCCCTGGCCTAGATCGCTGACCTCTATATCAGCTCCCAACAGCCCCTGACTGTGGAGATTATAATGCTCAAACTTGTCAGTGCATTCTATTTATTTGTCCTCAGGAGAGGTTATGGTTCCTCTGAAGCCTGGAGGGGTAGGAGAAGGGGTACAAGGAATAACTGTAGATGGGTGCTCGGCTGGAAATAAGTATTCTGTTTTATCCAAGAAGGAAAGTGTGTCCAGATGCTAATGGCTCATGCTCTCATATTCCTAGCTCACTTAGCAGGCTGAGATTGGAGGATTAACATTCAGATGCAGCCCAGTAAGAATTGTCTGTGAGACTCTCCTCTCCCAAGAACCACCTGAAAGATGGAAGAAAAGCTGTGGCTCAAGTGGTAGAGTGGTATCCTTGAATGAAAAAACTATGGGACATAGCATGGGCCCTGGATTCAAGCCCTACTACCAAGATGCACTCATGTGCACCGTGCACACACGTGCGCGTGCGCGCACACACACACACACACACACACACACACTCAGAAGAAGGTAGTAATGATAAGCTGAGCTAGAACTGGGGGCAGTCCTGAGGCATAATCATAGTAAACTCTCAAGCCACATCAGTTATTTCTCCTTAAGTCCTTCTTGGGCTGAGGGGTCTCGGCTATGGCAATAAGTTCCATGGAACCTGCCCCTCCATCCCAGCACAGGGATATAAAACCAAGGGAAGGACACTATGAATGCTCCTTTGTAGTTGTCCCATGATTGCAGACCTTCATCTGCCCCTGTGCACTGGTGAGTTGAGCAGAGCTCCGAGCCCCTGAAATCCTGGAACATAGTGACTGCTACAAGCAGCAGGCAGCCTGCTTTGGATTCCTCAGCCTACAATTCTTTCATGAGCCCAACTCAAAACCTGCCCAAGGTGTGCCTGACAAATTCACATTCTTGTGATTCCCTTGTGAGCTGTCATTAACTGGTTCAACCCTTCTGGCCAAGAACCGTGGTCTGAGACATCGATTTAGTGCTCAGATCCACACTGCACTCATGACAGATGCCCTTCTGATGACCGGCTGATGACCTGCATGCCACAAGGCTTGATCCTTATCTGGTACTGTGTCCTGCTCTGTAGGCACTTCAAGGAGGCTGCTCTCAAGACTTTTAGGACACATAGACATTGGAAGACCATCAGGAGACCACTGGAAAGTACTCTGACTAGAACCACAACATGAGGTCAAAGCAGGCAAGGTATTGGTCATGGGGCTCTAAATCTGGGCCTGGGCACTGTCTCTCAGCTCTTCAGCTTAGCACTTCAGCCACATCGCCGCTTCTGGTTTTCTGGTGGATCCCTGGACACCAGAGTCTCCCAGATATTCCAGCCCAGGCTGGCTTTGAACGGCAATCCTCACATCTCAGCCTCCTGAGGAGCTAGGAGGACCAGCATAAGCCACACATGCCTGGCTGATCCGGCCTTTTACCACAGTGGACTATTAGCTCATGAAAGCTTTTCTTTATTTTTTAGGTGCCAGTACTGGGGCCTGAACTCAGGGTCTGGCCTGTAGTCTCTTAACGTTTTCTCTCAATGCGGACATGCTACCACTTGAGCCACAGCTCCATTTCTGGCTTTTGGGAAAGAAAGTCTCACTAACTTTGCTCCCTTGAGATGGCTTTGACCCACGAACTCTGATCTCAATATCCTGAGTAGCTAGGATTTACAAGGGTTGAGCCACTGGTGGGATTGAGCTAGAAGCTTTTCTTAAGCAAGAGTTCTTCCCTGCATTTGCCATGACTCCTCTTTGCAAAGAGAGCCTGAGGGTCACGAGCTGTATTAAATAGGCTTCCAGCCACAGAAATTGGCTGGGGTCTTTGGTGAAATGTCAAGCTAATCTTTCCCTGGGCCTCATTCTGGGACCCCACCTTCTGCCCTACCTGTGACTCAAGATCAAAACTTGACCCAGCCTTCAGTGTTTTGCCAGACTTGTCTGAAGCCACAGAACCTTCATTCCATCCACACCACCTGCTCTACACCACACCTCAAGACCTTTGCCCATGCTGTACCTTGTACCTGAGGCTCTCTGTCCTGTTCCACATCTTAGAACTCCTGTGGAATTTTGACACTGATTATATCACCTCCTGGAGCAAGAGTTTCCTTCCCTTCTCCCTTTAAAAAAAATACTGAGTTTCTAGAGGTGGAATGCCTGCAGGCTGGCTGTCAAATTCTCTATCTTGGTGTGTGTATTGTGTGTGTGTGTGTGTGTGTGTGTGTGTGTGTGTGTGTGTGTGTGTGTGCACGTGTGCATGTCCTGGGGTTTGAATTCAGGGTCTGTATGCTATCCCTGTTCTTTTGCGCTCAAGACTAGCACTCTTCTACTTCAACCACAGCTCTACTTCTGGATTTTTGGGTGTTTAATTCTAGAATAGAGTCTCATATAGACTTTCTTGCTTGCATTTGGGATCCTCAGATCTCAGCCTCCTGAGTAGCTAAGGTTACAGTGGTGAGAAAACAGCACCTGCCCTCTACCGATTACCCATAACCATGGCCCTCCTCTAAGTCCCAGAAGAATATGTCTGACTATGCTCACATTTTTTTATTGCTGGTTTTTTGTTTTTTTTTTGCCAATCTTGGGGCTTGAACTCAGGGTCTGGGTATGTTCCTGAGCTTCTTTTGCTCAAGGTTAGCACTTTTATTGGTTAAACCACAGTGTCACTTTTGGCTTTTTCTGTTTCCGTTGTAGGGAGGAATCGAACTCAGGGCTTCATGTGTGCTAAGCAAGCAGTCTACCAGTAAGCCACATTCAAAGCCCACGGCTTACTTCTTACGGGAGTTATGACGGTGGGATTTATTGGATTACTCCTTTTGGCACATAAATTGCTGGCGATTTCCTATCTTTCCCAGGATTTGGGACCAGCCTGAGACTCAGCAATGAGGTATTATGAATGAGTGATGGCCACCAGGCCCCAGAGGTCTAGGCTCACATCCTAATGAGGGATATAAGATATAGAGCCACAGCCTTCGACAACTCCGTCAGCCTAAGAATTGTGGTTTCCCTTCAGAAGTGCCGGAAATAATGCAGCCGTTGTACACACCATTTGCACACACCAGCCTAGGCAAATCCTTCCTGGCTTCAGTTCTTAAACTGCAGTGAAGGATGCTTGTTCAAGCTGCCTGCTCAGACTTAGTACTCTCTGAGGGCTTGTTCCAGCTTGCCCAGGTTGGGGGGCTCGGCATGGGTACCTGCTGAATGCCCATCATCCAGGCCCTGTTCCTGAGCCCTTTTGCTCGAGGGTAGTTCTCTGCAACTTGAGCCACAGGGTCACTCAGGGTTTTTTTGTTGTTATTTTGTTTTTATTTCATGTGATCTCTTAAGAAATATTAGTGTCGTGGTCTTTCCTAGCCAGGCTGAATTCAAATTTGCATCTCAGCCTCCTGAAGAGCTAGGATTACAGGCAAGAGCCCCTGAAACTTGGCTTCCTTTTCTTCTTTTTGTTCTTTTTTTCTTGACAATGAAATCTTCAAGGTGTCATTCCAATGGTTTGCATTCGAAGTAAACTTCCCAGGCCTGGAATTTGAATGCTAGCACTACCACCCACAAATGATGGGAGATCCTGACAAACTCATTCCTATCCATGTGAATGCTAATGGAATGTTATGAAAGTAATAATTAAATTTGCAATTAGAATGCCACACAAAAATTATTGAATATATATCTTCCATTCTAGCACCATGGTATGATTAAGGATATTGACTGATTTTTTATTAATGATTTTATAATATTAGATGGTGATGCTGAAGTGCTCCCATCGCAGGACCCCCACCAAGAAGACCACCAAGAATCAGACGTTCCGAAATGCAAAAGCAAGGCTTTATTCAATTGGGCTGCAGCCTGGGCCTCGTCCTAGACACCGACACAGTGGAGCTTAGGAGGAAGCCCCGAGCTGGAATTTCATAGGGCTTATAAAGGCAAAGACTACAAAGTTACAGTAACCAGATGTGTTAACAGGACATCCTAGGGTGATAAGGGGTGACGGGGTGATCAGACCATTTGGGCTAGGGCAATAAAGGGCAGGGGGTTATCAGACCATTTGGGCTAGGGCAATAAAGGGCAGGGGGTTATCTGTGAAGCAAGGGAAGTTTGTGGCCACAGATAACTCTGTCCTTGGGATTTATGTCAGCTCTGGTTAACTTCAACATGGACAGGTCAGTTCCTGGAATTTATGTTTGCTCTGGGTAACTCATAATTTAACATAAAGGACAGAATAGCTGGTGCCTCAAAATGGAGTTACTTCAACTCTTCAATACTTCATTAAATGAAAGCATAATTTAATAACTAATAATTTGTAATAATATATAACTTAATAATATCCTCACACTCTCTGTGCTATGACATCATTCTATTCAAAGCAAATTTCTTAGCTGGGTGCTATTCTTCATAATGACTTAGGATGTTTTCTGATAGAAATACTTGCATATATACACAGACACATGGAATTACTGGCTCTTCTTTTTGATGCTGGGATTCCGTGGCAACCAAATGCAAGGGAGAAGTTTAATCGACTCGCTTGGATAAGTAAACAGCATAAGAAAAAAAAATGTCAAATAATATTTAGTGAATTATTTTGAACAATTACTTAGAACAAAGGAGGAAAAATATAATTCAAATCACTTGACTTAAACTTATGAATAAAAGTAGTCAATAGAAATGAGAGAAAACATAGAGAACTGTTTCGTCTCCAGTGGAGTAATGGGTTCTTGATCTTGTTTCTTCCATTCTATCTTCACACGCTATCAAGTGTGGCTCAGGACTGGAGAATCCAGTTCAGACCAAGAGAACTCGCAGAGGAAAATATTTGCAGCAAATGTAGGTGATTTAGACAATCTATTTAAATCTGTTAAAATTTCTCCTCTACCCCAAACTGCCCACTTTAAACAACTTTGTATGCTTTTCTCAAGATTGTCCTTCATTAACTATTTAAAATTTTGAGAGGTCATAATAATACTCTATAGAGATTGCTGTTTCGTTGTGCTTTTATTGAGTTTTTGTTTTTTGTTGTGTTTTTTTTCACTGAATTTCAAAAAGTTGTTCTAGTGTGTTACGATTAAATATGTCCATCTAATTGTTCAATGTTCCTGGATCAGAGTCACTCCTTCTATCATTTTCAACCAACCTGTTCTACAAGATTTATTTCCGATTTACCACTTCCTTTCTCACATGTGTACAATGAGTATTCTAACTGTACTTGCCCCTTGTTCCATTTTTCATTCATTCTATGACTTGACTATTATTCCTCTCTGGTTTCAACTTCCTGATAGTCATTCTTTTAAAGTGTCTGTTAGTCCTTTGAAAGGTTTATATACATTGCATGGAGTTTCAATTCTGCATATACTTAAACTGATGTCAGCTTATATTTCCATAATTCATTCATCTGAAGTAACAATTTGCAAGACTGGAGACATGAAGCACCTAGACATGATTTTATTCTCCTCTATTTGGAAGATTAATCTGTAGTAAACAAGAAAGTTTAAAAATGGCTTAGAATGTATTCCTATCAGATTTATAAATGGCTTTGTACAGTGGTTTGTGATTATTTTATTTTACATGGGATAAAATTTTCTACTACCTATAAGTTTTGGAAAAAGAAGAAAACTGAAATTTACTACTGAAGAGGAATATGATAGAAATAGAAGACAGATTTTATGTTTGTCAAATCTGTGATGAGTATCCATATTCAAGACTTAAAGTCATATTTCTTACTATGTTAGACAGATAGGGAAAACATAAAAACCATATGATAAGGCAACTATTCATGACTTTTATAAATGTACTTATTATGTGATGAAATTTACTTTATTAGCTAATGTTTTGGTTTGAAATATGGGAGGCTGATCTATTTAATGAATTTTCGAAGGCACCTACTGAAAAACACAAATGGTGGGGGGGGTCCGATTTCTACACTTTAATGAATGGTTGAACCTGTTTGGCATTATTGCTGGGTAAATAAATCAACTCTATTGTAACTTGTCCCTACACTTGAAAAACTAGAAAAGTCACTAAATATCATCTACTTGTAAAGTGTTATTTTGGTAAATGTGATTTTAAAAAGTTTATTTGAAAAGGAATATACTTTCAGGAGATTAAATGTAGGTTATCATTTGTTTGAGAATGACAACATTTTTACACTACAGAACCAAGGTTTCCTGAAGTACCAGTGTTTTGAAGCACTAAGGATCTTCTCAATTAATGTATTTTTCTGAATTATATTTGACCTCTATGTCAAGTATTCCTAGCATTGGTAGACCAATTATGGATCTATCATTCCAGGAACTATTTTTTGGCCTGTTGATGCTGGACTGAAATCATTCATTTATCATTAGGAGAGGGATATTACAAATAATCTTGTGACATTTGTGGTCTTGTTCACTCATATGGAGTGGTCATCTGAAAATTGAAAGTTTGAATTACTGTACTTTCACATTTTGTGATTTCATCTTGCATTTTCAGTTGCCTTGCATTTCCCAATTACTTACTGTTAATTCCTGCATTTCAAGGAATTGGGGCCCTGAAATAAAGGAAATGAGAAATTGAAATGGGTTTTCAATTACTTTCTGTTGGCATGTTGCATGGGCCTAGGTGAGATCTATTGCCCTAGTTATCTGATCATGCAGATAACTGGGATCCTAGGACCCGTGGAACCTGTAGAAGAATAATGCCTTTTAGACACCATATCAGCAAAATTTGAGTATAATCAGTAGGAATGCTTCAGAAATATGGAGAAAAACAGTTTGGGACCAGCGAGTTAAAACAATAATCAGAGCAGCAGAGTAAAATCCCTTATAAATTAGAGGAAAACAACATTGTTTTTTTTACCATGTGAATTCAGAAGACCAAGAACACTTAGAAGGTATCACAAGTTTATACCAAAAACATTGCATTGATACTTTTTATATTCTAATATATATTCTAATCCTGATTATTTATATTCCAATCTATTTATTGTAATAAATATCAATTAATTTGTCAAATTACCAATTAATTCCAGTAAGATTCACTGTGTGAAATATAAAATCAGTTTTTTTAATATAATGGATTTTATATAACTTTTCCACACCCTTCCAAACCTCACCCCACTTTAATTTTTTCTAGTTTCATACATCTGCATTGAATATTATACCTTCACTCTCTTCCTCCATAACTCTCTTTATTCCTTCCTTTTGACTTCCATTCACATCTTCCAAGTGATAGTTTCCTGGTATTCATTTTCTTGGAGTAAAATTCAATTTTATAAGAAATTACACCTTTGAAATACTCCTCTGCAAATAGCATGCTTTGATTAATATTTTTGTGTAAACTTGTATAAATTTCTAGCTTCCAAATATGAGATAGAACATGGATACTTTGTGTGTCTGGCTCTGACTTAGTTCACTTAATATATTTTTAGATCTATCCATTTCATTGCAAATAATGTAAGTCTTCAAAATGGATGGGTGTAATCCAATTCTGTGTATGTGCCACACTTTCTCCAACCATCACTCCGCCAAAGGGCATCTGGGCTGTTTCCGTAACTTGGCTACGGTGAATAGTGCATTTTAATGTAAACATTTGGAAGAATTCATCACTACCTTTATGGTCTGTAGCCCTAATTTCTCCTGATTATTTTTCATATAATTGTGTATGATCTTGGGCTCAGATCACGTTATGCTATTTTTCCTGGAATTTAGAATAATAGGTGCATGGCATTGTTTACAGATATTTCTGTCCAGTCTGGGCTTTAACCTCTATTCTCACAACAGTAGACTCCCATGTAGTCAGGATTTTCATAAGCTTGTCATAGCTGATGTTTTTTTTTTTAAGTCTTTGCAGTTCTTGAATACTGAATTAATTTGTTTTCTTGGGTTGTTTTGTTCCATTTGAATGTATGTGTTGAGTTGTTCCTCACTTTTCCTTTTGTTTCTTTCAATCAAGTTCTTACCTAAAGTGCTGAGAAATCAATTCTTCTTTTTCATGATAGTCAAGGTGAACATGATTTGTTCCAAAGCAATTTCAGTAATATTTAAACACCTTCATATCTATGGATGGTATATAAATTATAAGTGCTGCGAAGGGTCTTTTTATTTTCACAGCAGTCTTTGTCATACACAGACAGATCATGAAATATATGAAGAAAATGAAACTACAGGTGCAAGCAAAGAGAAGAAAAACCTATTATTAATTGTTTGACAGAGGCTTCCCTTCTAGTGAAAGAAATACGTTGCTTGATGCAGGATTTCACAAAATTATATAGCTTGGAGGAAGCTAAACAATCACCTAATTCTACAGAATTGAGGGAGAATAATCAAACTCCTGAATAGTTTATATTTGGGTCAAATAAAAGCATGCTTCCAAAAAGAGAGTTGACTTAGAGAAACATGATGAGTTGTATGTAAATAGATGCTTAGTTGATTTTGTTAGTTTGTAAACTAATTCAGGGAAATAGAGTACAGCAAGGTAAAAAAAGAACTTCGCATTGAAACATTCACGTGTGTGTGTGTGTGTGTGTGTGTGTGTGTGTGTGTACATGCATGTGTATACACACACACACACATGTGCAAGTGCTCACTCATTCATTCATTCATCATCCTTAAGTTTCTGTGACCAAAGATAGGGGTTTACCACTTGAGCCATTGTTCTCTTTCAGGTTTTTTGGAGATAATCGCATGTATTTTCATGATTGGACTGGCTTTGAATAGTGGTCTTCATATCTAAGCCTCCAGAGTAGCTAGCTAAGCTTATTCAGCCTCCAAGTAGCTAGTTAAAATTGGGGCTATCCTCTACATTTCACTGCTCTTTTATTCTTGTCCTGAGGTGTTCACATGCCTAAGTCATATATATGTCTAGTTGCTTTAAGAAATACTCTTACTGCTTGGCACCAGGGGCTCCCATCTGAACTCTTACCTACTGAGGAGGCTTGAGAACAGAACACAGGCCAAAAGTTTAGTGGACTTCCTTCTCAATCTATAGCTGGGTGCATTGGATCATTTCCACCACCCTGCACTATCTACAGGTTAAGATTGGAAGGACTGCAGAATCCAGACCAGCCAAGGTAGGAATCTAGACAAGTTGGTGTGCAACTCCTATGCCTTTGATAATGGGCAGGCTAAAAAGACAGATCAGGTGCATGTTCTTGTGGAAAGGGAACCCTTATCCTAAAATTAACCACTGATATGACACCAGTCTACCAAAAACAATACCCCAATTTGAACACAATTTCCCACAACCAAAATAAGTATATACTTTAACATGCAAAAACTTAGTACAATCTGCTCTTTGCTCTAATATCAGCTTCATCTAATTATCATATGGTGAATAGTTTCTTCATTAAACTTATTATATATTTAAAAAGACCTAGAGCCGGGCGCTGGTGGCTTACGCCTGTAATCCTAGCTACTCAGGAGGCTGAGATCTTAGGATTGCGGTTCAAAGCCAGCCCGGAAAGGTGAGACCGTGAGACTCCTATCTCCAATAAACCACCAGAAAACCGGAAGTGGCGCTGTAGCTCAAGTGGTAGAGCGCTCGCCTTGAGCTGAAGAGCTGAGGGACAGCGCCCAGGCCCAGAGTTCAAGCCAAGCCAAACGACAGACAAAAAAAAAAAAAAGAAAAGAAAAAAAGACCTAGAAAATTCTTTCTCACTTATTAAGTGCAAACGAATGGCAAATTGCTTCATTTCTTACATATTGACTACCACTATAAATTCATCTTATGATTATTATTAGTAGTAATATATTCTGATTTATTACTTTGTAACAGTTTTTAAACTTTTGGCTTCTCTGCTGAAGTTGAAGTAGTTAAATAGTATCATCAAATTATATTACTTGGGTACTTAGGGCAGTTTCTTAAAAAGTTTTTAACAAATGGTTTCTAGTAATTCTGTTTTTTTTTTTAGGTGGGGGGTCCGGTCGTGGGACGTGAACTCTGGGCCTGGGCGCTGTTCCTCAATGCTAGTTCAAAGCTAGCACTCGACCACAGCGCTACTTCTGGCTTTTTTTTTTTCTGTTTATGTGATGCTGAGGAAACGAACACAGGGACTCAAGCATGCAAAGCAAGAGCTCTACCACTGAGACAACTTCCTAGCTCTCTAGGAATTCTTAATAGGTATATTATTTAGTTAATTTTTAATTTCAATTTAATTTCATTGTAAAGGTAATGTACAGAGGGGATACAGTGATATAAATAAGGTAATGAGTACATTTATTATGGAAGGAACATTGTTATCTCTTCCATTGATATTTTTACACACTCAAAAAAAAACTACTGATGCTTTTCCTGTCGCTATTGCTCATTGGGTACTTTTCTTTCTTTGTTCATGCATTTTTTTATTATAAAGTTGATATACAGAGGGCTTACAGTTACTTAAGTCAACTAAAGAGTATACTTCATTTTATTTTCTAAATTTCAAATTTTGAACTTAATTATTTTCTTTTGTTTCTTTAGGGTAATTCTTTTTTCAGAGTTGTAGGATTAGTTAATTTAGTTTTGCATGATTTTAACACATGTAAATTATTCAGACATATATTTTGCTTTCAAAATAGTTAACATGTGAATATTTAAAGATTATTTTCTTAAATTTTATATGGTTGGTGAATTTAAATAAATTTATTTTCTTATAGTTCTAAACATATTTTTCCAGATAATAAATACTGTATTTTCAAGAATCACATACTTTATTAAAAAAGGCTTCATTAAATGGTGAGTTTTTGGAAATATTTATACTTGAATTTAAAAAAATGTTTGAGCTGTGCATAGTGATTTCTGGTTTCCATTTTTTAACTATGGTGGGATGTATAAATAGGGTTTGTAATTCGGGAGAGACTGGGAAACTATGAGACCTTATCATAACATTTCCAGAGTGAAATGATTAGAGATATAGCCATCCCTAGCAAGATATAGAGCACCTGGTTATCAAATTCTAAATCTTGAGTTAAAAAAACCAGTAACATCAATCTTTGGTTAAAATAAAAAGATACATGTTTCAAAATGGTTATTATTTAAAACTTGTTTGCAAATTTCACGTCTTTTATTTCTTAATTTTCAATTTACTTAATCTATAAGGATCCAAGTATCTTGTGACTATTTTATTTCTACTAAACTTTTAAATTGTATGAACAATGTTATGATTTCATATATTAAAATAATTTTATTATTTGTGATAATTTCCTCTGTTTAATATGATAATAACAATATTCCAAATGTGTGTATTTGGTGTGTGTGTGTGTGTTTAAGTGGATTTTTTGTGTGTGTGCTTTGTGTGTACTTTGTAAAGCTTGGGAGATCACACAATTGCTTCACATATGTTAGGCCAATGTTTTACCACTGAACTATACTGTCTAGTAATAATACAAATTGTGTTTTACGTTATGATTTTTAAATTGTCATTCCTAGTATGCTTTTTCAAAATTATATATGATAAAATGTGATCCATCTTCTATCCATGTTAGCAATTGTTATTGTTATTCTTTCTCTTATTTCTTTGGAAATTAATTATATTCCTATTACAACTTTTTTACATTGTAACAGCTCTATTCAATGCATTATTTTCTATTTTATTTTTTCCATGTTATCTGACTTTCAGTCCAAACTATCAGATGGATTAAAAAGAAACTAGAATCAAGACACTTTATTTTTCTCCTTCTCTTCTCTAAAGTTTTTCTGTTTTTTGAAACAATACCAATGAAATACAGCTCCTATGTGGTCCACCATTCTTCCCCCTCTCTCTCACTTCTGCAGTACAGTTCAAGTCGTTATCATTCAACTTTGCTATGCTATAATGTTATCTAAATCTTAACTCATTCCTAAATTAATTTTAGTTGCTTTGAGCAATCTCTAAAGACATTTTTCTATATATAATATCAGGGTTTGTGTTTTCACAAGGTGCCAAATATGAGTGACTTTCAAACGTCTAGATACCTCTGGAGAATATTGATCCACCTGCTCGATAATCTCATATGTAAATTCAAGGAATACAGGTCAATCAGAACAATCTCGTAAAATGGTGTAGCTTGAGCCTTCATAGTAGCTTTGAATCATATTACCATGTTTAGTGAAGATAACATAGTTGTACTATAAGAACAAACACATAGAAGAAGGTAATAGATTTTTCAAAAATAATTTCTTAATTTTATGGTCCACAGATTTTGAAAAGGATGCTATGACTTTATGAAATAAAAACAGAATCTTAAATGGTTGTATTGGCACTATTGCCTCTCTAGATTTAAAGAATGATCTTAGACTACTATCTCAATCCTTTGTTTCTTTGTATGTTGGTCATGGGGTTTGAACTCTGGGCATGGGCACTGTCCATGTGCTATTCAGCTCAAGATGAGCACTCTACCGCTTGAGCAACAGCAAAACTTCCGATTTTCTAGTGCTTTATCCGATATAAGAATCTCATGGACTTTCCTACCTGGGCTGGCTTTAAACCGTGATCCTCAGATCTCAGCCTCCTGAGTAGCTTGGATTACAGGCGTGAGACACCGGCACCTGGCCTACCTCAAACCTTATAAAGAATGATTATCAAACTAAATGTGAGATGTAAAAACCTATAAAACCTAAATGTAAAAATTCATGACATTGGATCAGTAAAGGTTTCTAAAAATTTGACATGGAAAACATTAGTGGCTAAAGAAAAGAAAGAACGAGATTATATCGTCATAACTTTTCATAATTCAAAGGCCACTATAACAGAAGTGAAACCATATCCAAAAGATAGAGGACACATATTTGTTAATGCTACAATGTTAATACTACAATGATTCTGAAACTTTAGTATTTTTTTTTTGGTCTGCTGTGGGGCTTGAACTCTGGGCCTGGGTGCTGTCCCTCAGCCATTCAGCTCAAGGTTAGTGCTCTACCACTTGAGCTACATTGCCACTTCCGGCATTCTGGTGGTTTTATTGGAGATAGGAGTCTCACGGTCTCTCATGCCTAGGCTGGCTTTGAACCACGTTCCTCAGATCTCAGCCTCCTGAGTAGCTAGGATTACAGGCATGAGCCACCAGCGCCTGGCTGAAACTTAAGTATTTTTATATCTTCTAATTCTATATAAAATTTTTTTCCTGAATAGGACATTTCTTTAAATAACATATGTAAATTAATAGTCAATAGGAAGAGTATATGAAGTAATCTCCTCTTTAGTGTCTAAGAAATAATAAATAGAAAACTCACTAATATGACCATAATATAAAAAGAGGATGCAAAATATAGTAATGCATTTGTGGAGAAATTAATATACTTCTCATAGTGATAGATTTGTATAATACTGCAATTATTTTAGCAAACAAGGTTTCAAGTCTTCAAAAGGTGAAAGGATCCAGGCATTACACTTCTATGAATGAATTAAACAGAAGTAAAAAACTTTTTGGACAGAGAATGTAGTTAATTGACAGTGAACTTGAATAGTATGTGTGAGACCCTGGAAATGATACCCAAAAACATATTTTGAAAAGACTCACTATAGAGGATGTATGCTGGACAAATTCCTGTATCTGTATTTTATATCTATCTTAATGTCTGTTCTAAAATTTACAGCATTTCTATTTGAAGAAATGCAAGTTTGTGAAAATTAGGCTTTGAAAACCTATGAAGGTACAATTCACTTCCAAAGCACTAAAATGTATACAATAAAAGGAGATAATATATTGTAAATGAATTGCATGTCAGGAAAAAAAAACTATTGTTAAAACTTCTTTCACACAAAATGCAGAATAGCTAAAAAGATGTTTTTGGTGTTGGTGAAAAACCCTTTGTAAACTACTGCATTTAAAACAAAGATGTTTTCTGTTCATTTTGAGGGTATTTTGTCCGTTTGAGTTTATACAGTGATAACTCAATCCAAAAGTATATGTGATAACTGGAATACCTAGGAATTATGCATCACTTCTAAGTTATTTTTTTATTATTTTTATTTTTTTTATTGTGAAAATACTGTACAGAGGTGTTACAATTATATGGACAAGATAATGAGTATATTTCTTATCAAGCTTTGTAGCCTCCTCCTTTGTTTCCCCTTCCTATCCCTTCCCAACCTCCCCCGCCTTCCCACCCAATCCTCCCCTCTATCTCCCCCACCAAAGTTGTAAAGTTCTTTTTGACATAACGACTTGTACATCTCATTGTTGCAATGGGTCCACCCGTATCCCTATTTTTTCCTCCATGCTTTCCCTTATTTACAATATCTACTATATGTCTGAGTCAAGCAGAAAAGATCAGATAAGGTGATGTTAGGGAAATGAACCTTAAGATATGAATTCAAATGTTTTCTTTCTTTCATGAGATTGTTTCTAACACATTTATAAGGTTATTTATTTGTTGCTTTGTATGTCCCTCCCCCACAGTATAACCCCTGCTTTCACTGTATTTGATGTCAGTATAATTTGTGGAGAGGAAGGGGAAAAACTTTTAAGTAATTGAGAAACTTTTCTAGAAGAAACTTTTAGGAAATGACAGAAGACACAAATCTATCCATCTGCACTTTTTGAAAGTCATATGCTAATTACTCAATCCAATTGCTTATCTCTACTTTGCTATGAAAAACGTATTCTCAAGATAAGAGCCAAAAGCAGTGAAAAGAACAAAATACACAATCATCTTGATTTATTTGTGAAAGTAACAAATGAAATAAAACAATTCCACTTAAGGGACTCCAATATTAGTGTATGTGAAGATGTTCCTGAATGCCAATAACCATTAAATTTTGGAATTTCAATTTCTATTAACATGAAAACTAGAACAAGAAAACAAATATAGACTTAGAGTGAACCAGCCTTGAAATCATTTTCTTACTTGTTTTGAAATTACAAAAAAATTGATACTCCTTTGATACTCATTTAAAAATATTTATCACTTATGATAATTAAAATACCAAGCCAGAGTAATTTTATATAATCATTATAAATATCATTTTATTACTATTGTAAAATAGAATTAAAAAAACCAGTCCCAATATATGACTTACCTATCATTATTCTTAACTTCTAATCATTACCTAAATCTTAAACAATCTAAATAGTCAAGTCTTTAACATAGACGTAAATATTCTCTACTTTTTACTTAACATTTTCCAGGGGTATGTATTCATGTTTCTAAGAAATGTTCACAGCAGTTAAAAGATGATTTGTAAAATTAATGTGATATATTTTGTTGTTGTGGGTGCTGTTTTTAGTGGTTAATTGGAGATAAGAATCTAACAAGTACTTTTCTGTCTAGGCTAGTTTCACAAACAATTCTAAGATCTCAGAACCCAGAATTGCTCTTATTATAAGGGTGAGTTACCGGCACTTGGTTTCATGAAGTTTTTGTTAAAATTATATTTTAAGATGCTTGTTTCACTATAATGTATATCATTCTACACATAAATTTAGATATATGTATATATTTCTGAGGACAAATAATCTCTAAAAATATACTATTCTACACATAACATTTACATATATATAGAAGACAGATATATATATATAGATATCTATATAGATATATATATCTATATATATCTATATAGATATCTATATATATATATCTCGGAGACAAACTCCCTCTAAAATATTTATGCTACTCTTTTTGACCTTTTTCATTTCAAAGATATACAGTATATTTTTCTAAAAGTTTCCTAGATTAAAATAATTAATATTTCTATAGAAAGTAGATTTTATTACTTTCAAGGGAGTTTTAGATATACACATGATATTTTAGTAACATTTACAGTATATTACTTGATAGGGTTCTGCCCAAACTCTTAAATGTTTGATTGTAGTTAGGGGGAGAGAGGAAGTTAAATCATACTGATTAGGAATTTGCAATGTTTCAAAAATTCTATTCCATAATTTGTTATAAGCACATAGTCAAGCTACCTGATATGGTTTAATTTTTTTGCTCATTTGTTCAAAATTTCAATATGGATGCATGCACAGTGGTAACATTAAACTTATTAATCAAAAGATAAATAATAATAAAATCATAGACATATATCTGACGTTCAATAATAAGCACTTATAATGCTAATAATAATTTTGATGGAGAAGATGATGACCACAGTGTAGCCTGATAATGACGATGTTGTGATTGAAAAGGAAATAAAAAACTTAGACATCTTTGAAGCTGGATTTCCCACATTGAATGCATAGGTATAAACAGCGTTAGATTACATACAATAAGAATAACAGGAGAAGGGCTGGGAAGGTGGCTCAGTGGCAGAGTGCTGGCCTTGCCTACATGAGGCTCTGGGTTTGATTCCTCAGCACCACATTAGCAGAAATAAGAGGAAGTGGCACTGTGGCTCAGGCCCCATGACGAACCAAAAAAGAAAAAAAAAAAAACAGAATAACAAAAGAAGAGTTTGAATATCAAGGAATAAAATCTCATAAACAGGTAGAGACAGAAAAAACCCTAATGTTATTCCAGGAGTCTTTCTAATGTATACTCACTGTTGTTGTTGGTATTATTTTCTTTAAAATCATCTATTTCCACATTTTGATGGACTAAGATGTAGGTTCCAACTTAGTGTGATTAGATCAAATAAAATTCTCCTCTAGATACCATTCAATAACCAATGTTTTCCAATGATATATTAAGAGTATGTTCTTCAGTACAGCTGTAAAGACACAATTTACATAATACTACTTACATATCTGAAGTTACCATAAAAGAACACAGGCTGTAGAGCCAGAAGTTAAAATTTATTTTTACTTCTGCATGAAACTATTTCTGACTTTATACCAACAAACTGAATTCGACTCTTTCCTTATTTGAAAGCTAAGGTAGAAAATGTAAGGACTCTTCACTTTTCCTTTTCCTTGCTCTAGAATTCAACAAATATATTCTTCAATATTTCTGGTAGATTACATCCATTTTCAGATGAGAAATGTAAGACCAACAATCAATGTTGTGAGTAAATAATGATACTAGAATTTTTGTCTGAGTTCTTCACTCTGTGTGCTTACAAGAAGTGTCACTGGTTGATGGAGAGGATCAATATGAAAAGACTATGGGGAGAAATGCATACTTTGTAAACAGTTGTTTTAGGACTGAGTGACTGGTGTTGAGTATTTGCAATAGGCTGGTGTCAGGGGCATATAAAGGAGTACATAGAAATTACATTAGTGACAGAAACAGAAAATCTTGATCATTCATCTTATCTAATGGATAGTGGTGGGGTAAGAGGAAATCTAAAGTTTTTCCACATCTCTATCTCCTAACTGTGTTAGTTACATTCTTGGTCATAAGGATTATAGGTGGAAAAGATGGATTTAGAGGAAAAAAACCTATCTGATAGTTCTAAGGTTTATTTTAAACAGATTCAAAGATAGGTCTGTTTGGACATCATCAAAATATTCACGACCATGAATATGAAAAATAATAATAAAATCAGGCACATTATTAAAGGGAAGAGGAAAAGGAAAGTTTTGACGAAAGTGTGAACAATGTGAGTACCAGTGTGGAGAAGATTGAAGGAAAGAGATAAATAAGGAAACAAAAAAGTAATAAACACAGATTTACAGAAGAAAAGGAAGGAAAGAATTTTCAGGAAGATATTGAAGGAAATCTAATATTTGGATTTGAAAAGTAAAAGGATATAGACAAGTTCAATAAGAACAGTGTTTTGGTGAAAGTCATATTGATAAAATGTAGAGATATGAATGTGAAGACATACAATTCTGGATCCATAAATTCAACATGTCCTGTTGATTCTAAATGTTGGGAACAAATGCTTTAATCCTGAACTTAGAAATATTATATACATATAACTGTCATGAACTTTTCTTAGTGGTATTCTGTGAATATTTTTGAAAACTTTATTTAGCCAGGAGATTATAGATTGAACTACAGCACAGACAAGCCTAATTTTTCCTACAGTTCCAATTAGTGACCCACCTATCCATATCAGTTTGGGATTTTATTGAAATATATTTAGATATGTTTGGATATCTTATCAGCCTACTCATTATAAATGTAGTAAAAGTAACACCAAGTATTAGGTTGAACATACAGCTTTACAGATGTGACTGAAGGCTCCTGGAATTGATTCCTCTTTAGACTAGAAAATGCCTCAATAGCCATTGACACATCATAACTGTCATATACACTATTGAAATTAAATTCTTGTTAGGTTTATCTCCATGCTGAAATAACCCTGTCAACCAACCTGACACAAATTCTTATATGTAGGAAAATGATCTTATAAACTTCAAGCTTTTATTGAATGGAAAAGTTCTGATATTACTCTCACCACTAGGATTAAATTCCTAAAAAGATAAGACATTTTGCTTTAATGCCTTTCTTTCATTTTCTCATACACATTGTCAAGAAGTGAAGGATTCTGATTTAACAATAATACAATCCCAACTTGTATTAACACAACATCTAGGATCTAATGTTAATTAGGTTACTTACTAAATAGCTCCAGATTTTGTGGATATTTCTATTTCTCCTGGGTAAACTAATGAACTCCAGGATAATGTCCCTAAGAAGCCTTTCAATTCTAATATTACTGTTTGTCTGAAAATGCTTTAAATTCTACATCCTTTAATGTGGGCATAGAGTTATATTGTGGAACTTTTCTCCTCAGAGGCTGAGTATTACCGTATTGCTTAACATGGACAAAGTACCTTCATTCATAGACTGGGCATGTACAAACAAGAAGTGGTAGTTGAACAATGTTCTTAGCAGTTTGTACAGATGAAATGGAAATAGAGCAACTCTGAACTCAAAAGGAATGTGCAAAGAAGACAAAGTCACAAAGTAGAATGTGCCAAGAAAAGCTTAAGTATAATTTCAAATAATGTGCTCAGGTGTGAGGGTGTGTTCAAAGTACAGGTTCAGACAACGTAGTTGGATATCTTGGGCAGAAAACTTCTTTAAACTATTCTGGGATAATTGTACAAGTAGAGGCCCCTTAGTCTGACTCTAATCAGCCACAACATCATCAACTTAGGGACTATTTTCCAAGTGCAAAATGAGAAAAAGAGGGCTGATCACAGTTAGTGTTCAAGTTGAAGCAATGGCAATCACATAACTTTTCTCATAAGTGTTCATTTATTTTGGAGCATTTAAGTAGGGAAAAGCCAAGAAAATATTTTGCATGTACCTAAACTAAGTGGGACGGATTATATTGGTCTCATTTTAACTTAGAAGTTATAGATTATGTCTTTTTATACTCTAACTTGGGACAATGATCTGCTGTCAGTTATTTCCTTCTCTTACCCTTCTTTTGCCCTTCCACTTACATAACAATTATTTAAGGAGACATAATTTAGCTTGCATTTCTAAATTCTTCAAAATTATCTGAACTACTTCATACTTCTGGCAGCCTCCTATATCTTTCTCAAGGGAAATATTTTGTCACTACCATTTTTATCCTACATGTATTGGATATCTTCCTGCCTAATTCAGTGCAATATAGACTTTAAACTCATCCTATATCTCAACACTTGTACCATCATAAAATACTATCTTACTTAGAAATCATGATATTAGTATATCTGGTGAGGTGCCATCTGTCATTTTTGAATGGTCTTAAGTGATACTTACATGCAATCATGTTTTAAACCAATATGCCACTCAGTAGATGAATGAATTGACAAAATGTGGTTTATATATGTACAGAGTAAGTCTATGCTTCCAATTCATAAGGAAATGGAAAGACTTGGAAAAATCCTACTAAGAAAAATAAGCAAGACACAAAGAAACAGATTCTATGGTTTCCCTCATTTGTAATAACTAGGAATTATCTTAGATAGTCCTAGAAGATGAGCAGAATGGCTCAATAGCTATGTATAAATGACCATATAAAATGATGCTGAGCAAAATAAACTCCTAGGTATGGAAAGAGAGGTTTTTCTTTGTGGTTGTTATTTTTAATGTACTATGTGATTAATTTTTCTTTCTTGTTTTCCCCTACGGTTTGTCCACTGTTGAATTTGATTTTAGTATCTTGTGTGTTGTATGTACATTTATCTTCATTTGGCAAGGGAAGCAAAACAATAAAATGGCGAGACAAAGGACAAAAGGCAAACCAATACAATAGACACACTCACAGGACAACATGTTGGAAATTTACATTACAATTTGTGAGGGATATTGGGGTGAAGGGAAAGTGTGAGAAAAAGTGGGAGGGGGTAAAAATTTTGACATGTTATATATTCAATACCTTACAATTACTGCAACCCCTTCTATACATCACCTTCACAATAAAATTAAGTTAAAAATGAGCTACATAAAATATAATTTCACTGTATATTTATAGTAAGTATTATTCTATGTGTATTATCTTTTTAAAATGAACATTTTGGCTGCTAATTTGAATTAGCTCTTTCTTTATCAGAGTGACATCAACTGGAATGTTATCAAACTACATAATATTTTCAGAATATACTTGCCATTATTTTGAAAAAAACATCATTTTAGTATTGTCTTATACTAAAGCAGAAAACAGTTCAATTCTATGGAAACCCCTAACTTTGAAAACTGCCTAATTGTTAAGAGGACAGAATATATCTGTTCCTCAACATTCCTATGACAATAACTACTCATTTTCAAATTCTGAACATGCCATACTAGAGACATTCAAAATAGTACCTCTTTGCATTTTATTTAATTCTGCAATAGATGCAGTTTTCAATGAGGCACTACATATTTAAAAGTCAACAGAAAAAATAGACACGTTATTGTAGAAGATAAAACTATGAAGTATCTATAATAATTAATTCCTTTTTATGTCTGTCGTGGTCCTTGAACTCTGTTCTTGGGCGCTGTCCCTGCACTCTGCAACTCAAGGTGAGTGCTCTACCACTTGAGCCACAGCGCCACTTCCAATAAATGATTCCATAAGAGTAAACATTTGTTCATCAGAGTAAGCGATTATTTCTATGACAGTCAATCCCAAGGTTTTATGCCGTAAAGTCATCCTAGCCTAACAGTTTCCAACTTGTAAGGTGCACCTTAAATTCCCTAAATTCACATCATGACTAGTTTATCACTATTGTGAAAAAATACTACACTTCTGCTAATGTGATGCCCTTCCTATTGTGGAAAGAATACTACACTAAACTTTGCTACATCATTTTCCCCGCAGTTGTATTCTTGAGATCAGAACACTAGCAAACATTATTTATTTTTATTTTTATTTTATGTTTTTTATTACATATATATATTATATATCACAGATATTCAGGAGATCTGTATATCTTAATATTAAGATTTGAAGATCATGGTTGAAAGCCCACCCAGGCAGGAAAGTTCCTTAGATTCTTATCTCCGATAAACTCATAAGGAAAAGCCAGACCCAAGTGGCACTGAGGTTCAAGTGGTAGAACAGTAGCCTTGCCCAAAAACAGGTACAGGGATAATGCCCAAACCCAGAGGTTAAGCCCTAGGACAAACCAAACTACAAAAACAAAAAAAAAAAACAAACCTCAAACCTAGCATTTTTCTCATTGTATACAGAGGTACATAATTAAGGAAATTTCTTCCTGTGTTATGTATAGGTAGAAAAAAAAGGATGTCACACAATTACGCTCTTCATACCATTTTACACCAAAGTCTCAAAAGATTGCTCTTTTTCTATATTTATAAATTAATATCATCAATTTGTTGGCAATATTTCTAGATTATTCACATTATCATTTTACACATGAACTGTTTGGATTATCTATTAACTAAGTTCTTATTATACCTCACTTGAAAAACTGCTCTAGTCAATTAATGCCAGAATCATTTGTGAATTTGTAAATTAAATCTTTTACTTGAAAAGAATTTTGTAGTATCCCATAGAATATTAAATTACAAACAAAAAAACATCTATTTTAAATCTAAATTCTAATTTAGCCAGGTCTACAAAGTCCTACATTAAATGAACTTTCCTATTTCTCCAGGCTTAAACTTTTGTAATCCTTCATCATTTCTTTGGAATCTAACAGAATGATGCTTAATTTTTCAAATTTTTGGTTGGGAATCATAAGCTATTTTGCATGTAGAAATGTTCTGTAATTAAGACAACAATTTAAACACAACTGAGCATTATATATGAGTTGCATTTTTATAGTGAACTTGACTTCTCAAAACATAATGACAAAATTAGCCCAAATTTCCAACTGTGTATTCCTTTGTTGTTTATTTTTTATTCCTTTCTTGGTTGGTTTTATTGAAGCAAAATTATATTCTGCTAATTGGCCAAAGTTTTTGATCAGCTCAAGTAAATTGGGTGTGGAGTCCATGGAGTCCACTAAATACAAGATCATGTCATCTTCAGGTTTTGTTTTCTTCTTTTTTAAAAAAATTTATTATTTTTTTGTGAAAATACTGTACAGAGGGGTTAAAATTACCTGGGCAAGATAATGAGTACATTTCTTCTGAAGCGTTGTAGCCTCCTACTTTGATTCACGGATCCATCTCTTCCCATCCTCCCCTTGCGCCGCCACCCAATCCTCCTCCCCACCACCAAAGTTTTAAAGTTCGATTTTGGCATAATGACTTGTACATCTCATTGTTGCAATAGGTCCACCTGTATCCCTAGTTAAATGATTTGTATTTGCCATTCCCCTCCAGAAATTATACCGACATCAAATACAGTTAAAGCAGGGGTTATACCATGGGGGAGGCACATACAAAGTGACAAAGAAATGATCTTATAAATGTGTTAGAAACAATCTCATGAAAGAAAAAAAATATTTGAATACATATCTTAGGGTTCATTTCCCTAACATCAAATTATCTGTCCTATTCTGCTTGACAGAGACTTATTCTATTTACTGCAAATAAGAGAGACCATGGGAACTTTGTTTATTTGGGTCTGGCTTACTTTACTTAATATAATTTTTTCAAAGTCTTTCCATTTCCTAACAAATGGGACAATGTCATTCTTTCTGATGGAGGCATAGAATTCCATAGTGTATATATAGCACAATTTCTTGATCCATTCATCTACTGAGGGGTCTCTGGTTTGGTTCCATATCATAGCTATTGTAAATAATTCTGCAATAAACATAGGTGTGCTGGTAGTTTTAGTATGGTCTTCTTTGTGATCATGTGGGTAAATGCCCAAAAGTGGGATTGCTGGGTCATAGGGGAGCTCTATGAGGTGTCTTTTGAGGAACCTCCATATTGCTTTCCACAGTGGTTGAACAAGTTTTCACTCCCACCAATGATGTAGTATGGTTCCCGTCTGTCCACATCCCCTCCAGCATCTGTTGTTATTAGAGTTCTTGATTATAGCCATTCTAACTGGGGTGAGGTGGTACCTCAATGTTGTTTTTATTGGCAATTCTTTTATGGCTAGAGAGGTTAAGCATTTCTTCATGTATTTATTGGCCATCCTTCTTTCCTCTTCAGAGAAGTTTCCCTTTAAGTCTTTAGCCCACTTATTAATTGGGCATTTGTTTCTTTGAGGATTTGTTGTTGGTGGATTTAATTTTTTGAGTACAGATATATTTTAGATATGAGACCCTTGTCCGTTGTATGGCTAGTGAAGATCTTCTCCCAATCCATGGTCTTTCTATTGATCTTGCTAGCTTTGTCCTTTGCCATGCAGAAGCTCTGAAATTCATGCAATCTCATCTTTCCCATTTGTCTTTGATTTTTTGTGTTTCTGGATCTCTATTAAGAAAATTTCGGCCTGTGCCAAGGAGACCTAGGGTTTCTGCTATTTCATCCTGTAGTATTTTCAGTGTGTCTGCTTTGACTCTGATGTCTTTGATCCATTTGGAATTGATTGTAGTGCAGGGTGATAAATAAGGGTCTAGCTTTATTTTTCTACAAGCAGTTAACCAATTTTGCCAGCACCATTTACTGAACAGGCTGTCTTTCTTCCATTCTATTTTTTTTAGTTCCTTTATCGAAATTAGATGCCTATGGGTCTGTAGATTGATTTCTGGGTTTTCAATTCTATTCCATTGGTCATCTTGTATGTTTTACGTCATCTTCCCCTATTTGGATTCCCTTTAATTTTGCATCTTGTCTTATTGTCCCAGCTAGCATTCTTATACTAAGTTGAAGAGGAGTGGAGAGAGCAGACATACTTATCTCTTTCCTGAGTTTATAAGAAATGACTTTAACTTTTTACCATTAAGTATACTGCTGGCTGTAGGTTCGTCAGTCCTTAGCCAAAAGAACAGCACTGGAACAATATCAGTTCCAATTTCAAACTATAGTGAAAAGCCATAGTAATAAGAACATCTTGGTACTGGCACAAGAACAGACCTGAGGACCAATGGAATAGGACTGAAGACTCATAAATGAACCAAGTGCCCTATAGCCACCTGATCTTTGACAATGGAGCTAAAAAAAAATAGAATGGAAGAAAGACAGCCTTTTCAGTAAATGGTGTTGGCAAAATTTGTTAAACACCTGTAGAAAAGTAAAGCAAGATCCATATATATACATATATATGTATATAAATATATATATATTATATATTTATAATATATATATATATATATATATATATATCAGCCTGCATGAGAATCAAGGACAAATGTATCAAAGACCTCAAAATAAAAGCTGACACCGTGAAAACATTACATGAAGGATAAGAGAAGCTCCAAGGCTCTTTAGCACAGGCCAAAATGTTCTTAATAGAGAACCAGAAACAAAACAAATCAAAGAAGTTTGGAGAAATGGGATTGCATGAAACAGTAGAGCTTCTGCAAGGTACAGCTCATAGATAGCAAATAATCGAAAGCCCACTTACTGGGAGAAGTACTTTATGAGTCATAAAACAGACAAAGTTTTATATCTAAAATATACTTAGGACTCAAAATCATAAATTCCCACAACAAAAAATCCTCAAAGGAACAACTGCCCAAAAACTAAGTGGGCTGAAGTCGTAAGGAAAGATTTCTTTGAAGATGAAATAAAAAATGTCTATTAGACACATGAAGAAATGCGTAACTTTTCTAGTCATAAAAGAAATGCAAATCAGATTGAGATTGCACCTTACTCCAGTTAGAATGGCTATAATCAAGAAATGTAATAATGACAGATGCTGTTGGGGATGTGGCTAAAAGGAAACCCTACTGCATTATTGGTAGGAGTGTAAACTTGTTTAACCACTTTGGAAAGCAGTATGGAATTTCTTCAAAAGACTCCATTAGAGCTCCCCAATGACCCAGCAACCCCACTTTTGGGCACTTACCCAAATGATCACAAAGCTACCAACAAAACCATGTTTATTGCAGTATTATTCACCATAGCTATGATATGGAACCAAACCCGATACACCTCAGCAGATGAATGGATCAAGAAAATGTGGTACACACACACACACACACACACACACTGGAATTCTATGCTTCCATCAGAAAGAATGACATTGCTCCATATGTTAGGAAATGGAAAGACTTGGTAAAAATTATATTAAGTGAAGTAAGCAGACCCAAAGAAACATAGGACCCATGGTTTACCTTGTTTTACCTTTGTTTGCAAGGATTAGAACATGCCTAGGACAAGCGAAGAAGATCAAAGACTAAGAACATATAACCATACAAGATGATGTTAAGCGAAATGTACCTCAAGTCAGAGACACAAGTGGTTTTTCCTTTCTTTCTTTTGTTTTTAATATGCTTATAATGCACTCTGTGATTCTTTTGTAGGTTCATCCCCCCACGGTATAGCCCTGTTTCCACTGTATTTGATTCAGGTGTTCTGCATCATATATATACATATATATATATACATATACATATACATATATATATACATATATATATATATGTATATATATATATGTATATATATGTATATGTATATGTATATATATATTATATGTATATATATCATATATCATATATATTTGTAATTTGGGGAGTGGAAGGGATATGGCAGAATGCTTAAATGGGGATGCAGTTTGACCCATTGTGACAATGAGATGTAGAGGACACTGTGTCGAAAATGAATTTGCAATGTCAGGCAGGGGTCGAGGAGGGAGGAGTTGGAGATGTGGGGAGGGAAAAGATAGCAGGGGAAAAACAAAGGAGGAGGTAACAATGCTGTATAAGAAATGTACTCATTACCTAGTCCTGTAACTCTGAGCCCTCTGTACAGTATTTTTACAATAAAAATATATAAAAAAATCTCTGCCTGCTGTAGATTTCCAGTGCTGCCCTCTGAATTGCATTTTCTGCCTATTCTGGCTGCGGTTAGGTCCATCTGCTCAATAGATCAGTAGTCTTCAAGGCATCTTGGTCCTGAAGTGGGACTTGGATTATCCAATGGTGGTTAGAACCAGGCCAAGGAGAGGACAAAACCACTTCCAGGACATGGCTTCTTCATTCCCCTTGCAACTAGGATTGCAAACAGAATTTCTCTGAATTTAACTCCAGAAAACAATCAGTGAATCAAAGGGCAAGTCCACCAAACACCTCACACACCCCCTCATTTCCTCCTTTCTCCCTCCCTGGGAAAGTACAAAATAATTTTGTAGGCTTTGGCAAACACACAAAATTCCCACCATCTCCCCTGGTAAACTAGGTTTCAATTCACTAAGTCATGTAAACAGATAATGCTGCATTCATTATTCTGGAAAACATCTTCAGGCTGTTTGAGGCTTTAATTTTTGTTGGTGGTGGTGGTAGGGGGGCCTAGCCTCTGTGTCTGGGTGCTGTCCCTGAGCTGTTCAGCTCAAGGCTAGCGCACTATCACTTTAGACACAGTGCCACTTCCAGTTTTTTTCTGCTTATGTGGTGCTGAGGAATTTAACCTAGGACCTCATGAATGCAAGACAAACATTCTTCCACTGAGTCTCCTTCTGTCCCTAATGGTTTAATTCTTTAAAATTTCTTCTTGTCAGTCATGGGGATTGAACTCAGGGCCTGGGTATTAACATATCCCTGAATTCTTGAGCACAAGGGGAGCTTTCTCCCAATTGAGCCACAATGCCACTTCCTATTTGGAGATAAGTGACTCAGAGACTTTCCTGCCAGGGTTTGCTTTGAACAGGTGAATTTTTAAATTATATTTCTTCTAGGTGTTTATTGGTACATTACAGTTTACTGGAATTTAAAGTTTTCTGTAAACCTTTATCTTCAAGTAATCCAACAACATTAAATATTACATTTCGAAGCTATCCTTTAGCACATCCATTTTGAAATTATCTTAAGATGAAATTCTAATTCTTTGTAGTAACAACCCATTAATGTCCAAATGGGAAATATGCTAATTTCAGCAGCCTTTATAGTCTCCTTCATCTTTTTTTCTCTCCAGTATCTTTTCTTGTTTTGGAACAAGTGTCATGGACTGTCCAACCATTCAAAAGGAAGCTTATTCCATTAATTTAATAGGAAAGGAATCCAGCCTGCCTGCATCTCAAGGCAACTTTGAGTATGTTAATCTAATAATTCATGTCAGTGGATTTTCAGTCATTTCGATCATTTTTTGTTTAACTACTCATTAAAGAGGTTCCAAAAAGCAAGAATCAAAAATCATGTTCTGCTTTCTAAGAATGTTTAAAAAGCTAGTAATTCAACAAGACACATTTTATTCTTCCAAGATTCCATGGTGAAGAATTTCTCTTTTATCATAGCCCTTACCACTGACCCCTTCCCTTCAAACTTGTAGCTTTGTTCGTTTTTTTTTTTGTTTTTTTTTACCAGCTTTGGTTTTGGTATTAGCCTCAGTAATCTCCTTGTAGTATTTGACAATGCAATTCCATTTATTTTTAGAGAGCTCAATTCATATTGCAGAGTAATAAGCATATCATAAAGCATAAACTATTGAATATCATTAACATGATCATATGCAACTATTACATAAATTAATATAAGTACTACATAAATGTGAATCTTCATATACTTTTTAAAATGCAAAATAGTTATATATATATGTCATAAAATAATTTATATCATTGACACAAGAGACTAAGCTAAACCTTTTATATCATCCCCAATGTTTTTGTCAAATTTTCTTTTCTCATTAACTTTCACCTTAGGGACTGCTTTTCCTAGCAACAAGTTATAAATTGATATCCTGGGATTTAGTCCCCTCTGAGTAACCTCTTCTCTTTCCACCACTAGTTAGTCCCTCAGGATAAATACCTGAAGAATAAAGTCCCATTGTTCCTGCAAGAGGAGTACCCAAGTCGACTGTCTGTGCCTACTCTTGCCTTGCTTTGTTTGGGAATGTGGTAGCAGTGACAAGGGTGTCAGGAATCAGGTGACTGGAACCATGATGATAAGAATTATGGGTAGCCAAATGAGTAGCAGAGAAAGGAAATACCAGGGAAAGGGTAATTGTGACTGTAATTGCTGAGTTGCAGTGGCAGGAAATTGGGTAGCAGCAACAGCTTTGCAGGGGTTGGGGTCCTGAGTTGAAGCTCCAGGACCAGTACATGAACACACATACATGCACACACACATATACACACAGATACCAGAAGTAAAGCTATGACACCAAATGATAAAGAACTGAGCTTCTGCTCTGAGCTCATGGTCAGTACCCAGGTCCTGTGTTGAACCCTGAAACACAGCCACCCAGGGCCCAACTAGGAAAGGTCAAAGTTTCAAAATCTGATGAGTTTCACCAGCTCTAGATGACAGGAAGCCTAGTATTATTACACATGTGCTTTGATTTAGCAAGCTTCTGGAAACCCAGGGAGGTATCATTGCCAATAATGAATAATTTCATTAGGTTCAGCTCCTTAGTTGTCTGCCAGAAGGACCCTTGAATTAATTGTAGCAGGTTATTTCAGCACTGGAACATATTCTAACAAAGACAGGATAAGTGCAGGGAACTTGGACACAGGAGGTGCACAAATGAAGTCTTCATGTCATAACAGAGCGCTCGGCAGAGAGATAGCTTGAGGTACATAGAGGCCTTTTTATCCTGCCCTTCAGAGCCCACCCACACTCCTCACTAATGGGCCTAGAAGGAGTATTTTATCACCCAGCTGTACAGGAGTGAGGCCTCTTCCAACAATAAGGAAGACTTTTTGCAGCAGTCCCCGATGTGGAGAAAACCTCAGGCTACAATGGGAACAGTGAGAGGAGCCCCGGAAGATGCACTGTCTTGAAAACTCTCTGTTCTATGAAATCATTCTATTCAAAGCAAATTTCCTAGCTGGATACCTTTCATCATAGGAACTCTAGACCTTCACCAATAGAAATACATATATACATACATGGGGTGACATGTTGTTACTGGCTTTTTTTTAATTGGCAAGTACGGGGGTTTTACTATGAGCCTAGGCAATGTTCCTGAGCTCCTTTTGCTCAAGGGTAGCGCTATGCCCTTGAGTCATAGCGCCCTTCATGGGAATTTTTATTCCTGTAATCCCCCAGAAATAAGAGTGTGGTGGAATTTCCTGTCCTGGCTGAATTCAAACTGGCATTCTCTACCTCTCAGCCTCCTGAAGAGCTAGGATTACAGGTAGGATTCACTGACACTTGGCTTTCTTTTCTTCTCATTCTTTTCTTTCATCCTGACAATCTGAAATCTTCACAGTGTCATTCCAATGGTTTGTATTTTGAAGTAAAATACCCAGGCCTGGAGTTGAAGTGCCTGGACTGCCAGCTACAAATGGAAGGAGATCTTGAGAAAATCATTCCTATCCATGGGAATGGCTAATGGAATGGTATAAAAGTAACAATTAAATTTGCAGTTAATTCATTATTATCTTATAGAATGCCACACAAAAAGTATTGGATAATGTCTTCCATTCTAGCACCATGGTATGATTCTCCCAATTAAGGAATACTGACTACTTTTACATGAATGCTTTAATAAGTATTCAACCATGATACTTCATTTCATTAAAAGGAGGCATAATTTAATAACTAATAATTCTTAATATATATAATTTAATATCCTCACATTCTTTCTCATATACATAGCAAACTACACTATCTATCTATCTATCTATCTATCTATCTATCTATCTATCTATCTATCTATCTATCTATCTATCTATCTATCTATCTATCTATCTATCTATCTATCTATCCGCCACTACTATTGCTTGATCACAGATCCTCAGAAGTGGCTGGCAGTTCAGTTTTCCAAAGGCTTTTGTTTTACAATTGACCAATTCATGATTTGTGCATTGTGGGCTGTGAGTTCAAATCCCAGCATGGCCAAAAGTTTATATGTGGAGTCAAAAGCCAATTTTGACCCATTTTTTTCCTTCTCTGTGATAGTCCTGGGTTTCTGTATGATGTATACTCTATATGCAAATAAATCCATGTCATAAGATGTAATAAATGAAATAAATGTTATATATGTAATAATACTAATTAAAATAAATATAAAATAAATAAGGCTAATAAATGTCATAGGGAGTAAACATGCATGTAAATAGATCTCATGTATGAATATTATTTTTTCCAGTGCTGGTGTTTTAATTCAGGCCCTGGAAACTGGTCTGAAATTCTTGTCTTCAACGATGGTGAGTTTCCCCTCCGCAACAGTGCCAGAGAGTTAATCAGACCCTGAGTTGACATCCCAGGCCTGTCAGAAAAATGGTGCAAATTCCAAGCCACGGTCTTAAATTTCTTTGACTAGGAACATGCACTGTATTGAAAGCACTCTGTGCTATGACATCATTCTATTCAAAGCAAATTTGTTAGTTGGGTGCGATTCTTCATAACGACTATGGATGTTCACTGATAGAAATACTTGCATATATTCACAGACACATGTAGTTACTGGCTCTTTTTTTTTAGTGCAGATCCTGAGGCTTGAACTATGAGACTTGAAATTGTCCCTGAGCTCCATTTACACAAGGAAGCACTTTATTGTGCCTTAATCCATGATACTTCATTAAATGGAGACATAATTTAATAGCTAATAATTATTAGTAATATATTACATGTAATTTAATAATATATAGACATCTCACATTCTATAAATATATTTATATTTAAATGTACAGTGGAATATACATATACATCTCTCTCTTTCTCTCACTATATATACTTATATACACATATTTGAGGCAATTTGACATCTATCTATTTATATATTGACCACTCCTGGGGGTAGAACTCAGGTCCTGAGAACTGCCTGGCATTGAATTTGTTTGAGGCTGCTATGCTTATATTGACCCATTGATGAATTAGACATTCCAGGCCCTTAGTTCAAATCCCAGGAGTGTCGAATACAATAGGTGGAGTAAGAAGCCAATGTTGACCTGATTTCCTTTCTGTGGAAATATTGTGACCTATATACAATATGTAATATCTATGCAAATACATATATATGATATATATTATACATGTATATAAATATTATTTTTTGCCATTTTTAGGGCTCTAATTCACACAATGAAAAATGCTCCGGATTTTTTTTTTCTTCTAGGAGGTTAGCTTTCACTTTACCCAGAGCACAATAGTGTTACCCAGGCCCTGAGTTCAAATTCCAGGTAAGGCAGATAAAATGGCCCAAACTCCTAGGCAGGACCTTAACTTTTTTGGGAGGGCTTGAACTCAGGTCGCCACAACTCTGCCTCAGCCTTGATTACCCTAGGCTGAGGTGCAGCTTTTACACCCACAGATGATCCAGGGATCCTACGACCTGAGTTCAACTCCCAGCTCTGGCAAAAAAAAAAATAAACCAAGCAAGATGGAGGAGTTAAACCCAGGAAGTTTTAGACAACAGTTTTACCTTTGTTTCCTTTGCACTGTGACCATCCTGGCTCTCAATGCCTTGGCTTGAATATTGTACATGTCCTTGCATGGCCGAAGGCTGGTGGGCTGACAGTGAAGCCTGAGCCCAAACAAGACACCTAGGCCCTCAGTTTGATCCTGGGACTTTCACCTACTCGTTCCTTTCTATAGGAACAATAACAGAATCTTTGTAATGTACCAATTGAACTACTAATTAGCTAGTCATTATAGTATAAGTTTGTACACAATAAATATAGGTCATTGATTAATTTAATTAATACTTTATTGTCTCCTACCGTGATTAATTAATGGAGACATAATTTTAGACCAAATAATTCATAGTAATAGAATATATAAAAGTAATATATAGGTCATCATTCTTTATATAGAGTTATACACAAGAATCTACATAAATGTCTGTCTCTCTATATAACTTTACTTATAGATTATTATACCTATGTAAATACACATACACGCTGCAATCTACACATCTATCTGTTTATATATTGGCCACTCCTAGGGCTTCATCTCAGATCCTCAAATTTGCCCGACAACTTCACTTGCATCAGACTGGTGGGTTAACATTGACTCATTCATGAAGTGGGCCTTCTAGGCCCAGAGTTCAAATCACAGAACTGCCAAAAACTTAATCCTGGTGGAAGAAGGCAATTGTCCCACTTATTTTCCTTATCAGTGAATGTCCTGGGTCTCAGGAATGATGTATAATACATAGGCAAATCTATGTTCTGTGTAATAGGATGCAAAAAATATTATACATGTAATCATACTCTCTAAAATATATAATGAATGAATAAAAACCAAAATAAAATAAATAACTACACTAACTGCAATATGCAGTAAACATGTGTATGTAAGTATACATCATGTATTTAAAATGTATACAAATATTATTTTTGCGAGTGCTAGGAACAGGCCTGTCTTTCTTATCTTCCAGCACTGTGAGCTTTCACTTCCCCCACAGTACTGCAGATTTACCCAGACCCTGATTTCAAATCCCAGGTCCGGCAAAAAAATGGCGTGAATACAACTCCAAGTAGCGTAATAATTGTTTAAATATTTTATATATATATATATATGTACGTATGCATGATGTATTACGTATTTTTATTTTGCCAAGCACAGTGCTTGAACTCAGGGCATGGCAACTCTGCCTCAGCTTTGATCACTCTAGGCTGGGTTGCAGCCACTGGACCCACAGCTGAACCTAGGTTCCTGGATCTCAAAGGCTGACAGGAAAAATAAATAAATAAAATGACACAGAAAAAAAAAAAAAACCCAGTAACTTGCAGATGGCTGCCGGTTTTACATTTATTTTCTTTTCAAGGTGACCATCCTGGGTCTAAATGACAGGACTGAAAAGTGTTGGTAACCTGGCATTGCTGAAGGCTGTCATTCTTCCAGAGAAGCCATGGGCCAACACGACAACATAGGCCCTGTGTTCGAAGCCGGGTCCTGACCTCTACCAATGGAGGGAGATCCTAAGAGTCTCGTTCCTATTCATAGGAATACCGATGGAAAGTTATGAATGTCAAGGTTGAATTACTTGTTCCTGAATGATATTAGCATAAAATTTTAGAGAGTGATTTTAGGAGGCCGATGGATTTTAATGAATATTTTTGACATATTAAAATAATACTATTAATTACATGGACACAATAGTTTCGGGACAGTGGTTGATATAATTAATAATTCATTAAGGATGAAAACAGTAATATTAATTACATGGAGGCATAATAAATACCCAAAAATTGGTAGGAATGTAGCCTATATAACTAAATAATGTATAGACATCTCTGGTACTCTATAAAGTTCTATATTTGTTTGTGTACTACCATATGCATGTCCATCTGTTCTTGTTTTGTCAACCTCTAGGGCTAAATCTCAGGTGCTAGGAACTGCTTGTTGGCTCCATATGCCCGAGGCTGGCGTGCTGACACTCACCCATTCATGAATTGGGCCTTGTAGGCTGTGAGTTCAGATGCCAGCACTAACAAAAATTGACTCATGCAGTAGGACACAGGGTGACACATGTTTTCTTTTTCTGTGAAAGTCCTGGGTGTCAGGTGTGAAGTTTCATACATAGGCAATTCTATATCCTATGAAATAAATGTAGTAAATATTCCATGTGTTATAGCAGTCAATAAAATAAATGGTAAATGAATAAAAAATAAAATGAATAACTACAGTAAGCACAATTTGGAGTCAGCATACAGGGCTCAATCTCAGGGCCTGGGCAGTGCCAGGCAGCTGAATTGGCTAATGGCTGCTCTGCTGGCAGTCACCCATTCATGAACTGAGCCTTCTTTGCCCTGATTTTAGATCCCAGCACTCCCAAAAATGTAATCTTGGAGTGAGAAGCTGAGCATGACACATGTTTTCTTTTTCTGTGAAAGTGCTCGGTGTCAGATAGGATGTATAATTTGGATGCAAATCTATATGCTATGTAATAGGATGCAATAAAGTTAAAAAACATCATAGGTAGAAGAATTACCACTACAGTAAATGATAAACAGATTGAATTAGTAGTGAATTATTCTAGTATAAAATTAGATGCAATAAGTGTAGGATGTGCACTAAGTTTAATTAATATTTTATTAAGGGTTAACAGAATAAAAATTACAAGGAGACATAATTAAATAACTAATAATTGGGAGTAACACATGATGCATAATTTAATAATATATAGACATTGGTCTCATTCTATGAAATATCGAATTATATGTATGGATATATGTACATATATGATAAACAGTTATAGGATATTGAGTAATTATTAATTAATGCATTATTAATTGTTAATTGGGACACATCATTAAATGGAGACATAATTTAATACCTAAGAATTGGTAGCAATATTATCTATAATTTAATAATTTGCAGAAATCTCTTTTTGTGTATATAATATTTATATAGAGCAGTCTCTATTTATACCTCGTTCACTCCTGAGGCTCCGTGGTTGAGTGCTCTCATAGTAAGCACGAAGCCCTGGGTTCGATTCCTCAGTGCCACAAAATAGAAAACTCAGAAGTTCTGTTGTCTTTCAATCAATTGAATGCTAGCTTTGAGCACAAACGATTAGGGACAGTGTCTAAGCTCTTACTCAAGCCCCAGGTATGATGCCAAAAAAAGGTAGGGTATTCTAACTGCAGTTATAGAAGGACAGAACTTCAAATACCTCATTACAGAGCAAGCTAGGAGTCTGGTGCTGAAAGCTGCCACCTAACCTGACTTAGCCACATGTAAACCGCTGCAACCCAGCTCCACAGGTTACCCATGTCATCCTGGCTTATGCCTGTCATCCTAGCAGCTCAGGGGCTTTAAAACCCAGTCCTGGCAGGAAGTGTGAGAGACACCTCAAAATGTGGCTCCAAGTGGTAGAGCTTTGAGTTCAAGCCCCATGGCTAACACCCTCTCCCCAGAAAAACACCCCACTAAACCATTAGATGTGAACTTGTATGGTCTGTAAATTTTCCTCAAGGAATGGAGATACTGATGAAAGCACCCTAATTCTAATGACAGCTTGTAGAATGGAGCTATGTGCTGAGTCCTCCATTGGGTGCTCCATTCTGAGTCCTGCACAGTGTGCTATGTGCTGAGAGTTTTCAGGATGCAGTGTGCTGAGTCCTGCATTGGGTGCTGTGTGCTGAATCTTTCACAGGATGTTGTGTGCTGAGGGGTGCAAAGAGTGCCATGTGCTATGTCCTTAACCAGGTGCATTCTTACATCTTGTCTATGTAAGAGCTCCACAACTTAGATGATTATACAGACAAGAATATTGAGGCTCAGATAGTCCCCATGTCAGGGACAAAATTATGTATTACTGAAGACTCGTGAGTTGTCTAGAGCAGACAATGGTTTGGTTTGTTTTTTTCTTGGTCATGAACCTTGAAGTCGGGGCTGAGGCACTGACCCTTACCTCTTGGGCTCATGGCTAGCACTCCACACCGTGGAGCCATGGACCCTCTTGCAGCAGAGGACATGGCCAAGGGGTCAGTAGCTGAAGTCTGTCATCCTGCCTTCTCAGGAAGCTGAGTTCTAAAGATCTTGGTTCCAAACTATCTCAGACACAAAAGGTACCATGAGATAATTATCTCCAAACTATCTGAGACACAAAAGGTACCATGAGACAATTATCTCCAATTCACTACTAAGAACCTGAAGGGGAAGCTGGGTGCTTGAGCTCATGTCTGTTATCCTACCTACTCAGCAGGATGAGATCTGAGGATCATGGGTCAAAGCTAGCCTGGGCAGGAAAGTCCATGAGAAACTTAGCTCCAATGAACCACCAGAAAACTGGAAGTAGCTCTGTGGCTCAAGTGGTAGAGCACAAGACTTGAGCTGAAGTGGTCAGGGACAACAAGCACGCCAAGACTTCAACTCCTTCAATCGACAACAACAATAAAAAAAGACAGAAATAAACTAACAAAGCTGAAGTAGAGGGCTGGGGATGTGCCTTATTGGTAGAATATTTTGCATATATGAAATCGTGGGCTTCACTTCTCAGGATCACATCACTAGGACATAGCCTGAAGTGGCTCTGTGGCTCAAGTGGGAGAGGAATATCATTGTACAAGAGAAACTAGGTACAGTGCTCAGGTCCTGAGTTCAAGCTTCAGGACTCATGTATATGTGTGCACGCACCCACCCACACACACACACCGTGGTGTGCACACATCCACATCCACACATAAACTCACAGACCAGAAGTGATGTTGTTACACAAAATGGGAAAGCACTGGGCTTCTGCAACTGAGTTCATGGTCAGCACCCAGGCCCTGTGTTCAACCCCAAAACCTAGCCACCCAGAGCCCAACTAGAAGTGAAAGCTTTCAAAACCTGATGAGCTTCAACAGTCCTAGATGACAGGAAGCTTTGTGATATCCAACATGTGCTTGGATTTCCCAAGCTTCCGGAAACATAAGAGAGGCATCATAGCCCCAACATTGCCTGCAATGAATCATTTCATTATGTTTAGTGCCCTAGTTGTCTGTCTGAAGGACTCCTGAATTATATGCAGCACTGTAACTGAACAACAGAATATAGTCTCACAAAGGCAGGATAAGTGCACAGAAGTTGGCCAGCCGTGGGAGGTGGCACAAATGAAGGTCTTCTGTTAAAACAGAGCATTGGGGAGAGAGATAGCTAAGGGTACAAAGAAGTCTTTTTGTCCTGACCTTCAGAGCCCACTCACACTCATCCTCACTAACTGGCCCAGATGGAGTTGTTTGTTACCCAGCTGCACAGGAGTGAGGACTTTTGTGTGCCTGTCCAGACAATGAGAGAGACTTCCTCCAGCAGACCTGTGATGCAGAGAAACCCTCAGGTTACACTGTGAACAGTGAGGAGAGCCCTGGAACACGCACAACTTGAAAGAAGTCTCTGTTATGAACTCATTGTACTGAATACAAATTTCCTAGGTTGATGCCAATCATTATAGCTACTCGGGAATTTCACCTATAAGAATAAAATACATAGACAAAGACATGGAAGTATAGGCTCTTTTTGAGGGGGCAGGTGCTGGGGTGGAAATATGAGCCTATGCATGGTCCCTGGGCTCCTTTTGCTCAAGGGTACTGCATTAAGCTTGAGTCACAGCACCATTTCTGGGTATTTCTGTGATTTCTTTGAAATAACTGTGTCATGGACTTTCCTACACTAGCTGGATTCAAACTAAGTTTCTGCACATCTCAGCCTCCTGAGGACCTGGGATTACAGACAGCAACCACTGGCACCTTATTTCTACTCTTCTTCATTTTTTAATCTGGACAATCTGACTTCTTAACAGGGTCATTCCCAAGGTTTTAATTTATAACTAAACTACCCAGTGTTCTTTATAGCTGCTTTCCCTGAAAAGGATTTTCTCTCCTCATCTTCCCCTCTGGTCACAGGTTTGAGGCCAAAAGTGAGAAATGTGTGTCACAGGATTTGGGAGCAAATATCCACAGTACATGCCAGTTCTGTCACTTAGCATTGAGCTGCTGTGAATTTACTGTCTCAGGATATGAGGACCAAAAGCTGGAGCGATCCTCATAGAGTCTGCATTGCTCCTTTTGCCTATAAAATGATCTAATAATTATGAGTGTTTTGTGTCTCCAACGTTAAATGTCTAGAACACAATAGTAGCATTTTCATGTGAAGGGTTAAAGTTTTGAGGCAGTGACCACTTTTTGCTTGTTTCTAGCAGAGCAACACGTGGTGGTAATCCAAACACCTGGTTGACTGTGTGCCTTTATGAACCCTGCAAAACTTTAGCTCGGGGTTCTCCTACTAGGCTCCACTGTTGGAGTGTAGGATGAGACCTCAGTTGCAGCCCGTTTAAATAAAACCTTAAAACAGCTGTAAAGTCTGAATCTCCATGGTCTTCTTGGTGGGGATCCTGCGACCTGGGTATAACATATTAGTGAGGGCTCGTCCGGGATCCCCCAAACACCCCCAAGATCTCAGACTCCAAAGGTAAAACAGAGCTGTCTTTGTTAATTTGTCTTGTCCTGTCCTTTTTCTGTTTTACTTTCGTTTTCCTTTGTGAGGATGGCCATTCCGATTCGTAAAGGGTTGTTGAAGCAGATGCGCTTGCACCACAACCCTAGAGGAACTGGGAGACATCCAAGATCCTCTTGTCGGGTAGGGGTCCTTGGAACCCCGCTGTGTGGGGCAGGGGGGGGGCAGTCCTTGGAACACCGCCATGTGAATTGTGGGGTGGGGGTCGGTTCAGTGTTGGGCCGGAATTGACCAAGAGGGCCTCCTAATAGAGGTCCAACTCGCCCATTGTGGCTCTGCTCCTCCTACTGTGTGACATGGGTGTGAAACCCCACCGTGACTGTAGTCAGTGGACCAAATTGGGAGATCTCCACTTTGTAAGCTCTTTTTGGTAACTGTCAGGCCTGCGTGTGTTTTGTTTGTACTGTGTATTGTTTTTTGGACTGTAGGTCTGACAGGAATGGAAACCATAGGCACCACTCCATCTAGCCCCCTAGACTTACAAAAAGAAACTGACACAGAGGGAAAGAAAAGGTACCCCCCATTTTTTCAGGGAGATAACTTGGAAGAAGAAATGTTTCCTCCCCCATACTCTCCTTTCCAGGTTCCTTTTGCAGAACCTGAGAATGATCAAGAGGAGGAGGGAGCTATAAAACACTCAGCACCTGCCCTTAAAGTTTCTGAGGGTCCAGTCTCTCGACGATGCCGTGGGATCAACCCCCCTTCTAATGCACCTGTTTTCCCATACGTGCCATAGGTCCTGTGGATGCAGATGGTCAACAGCAACTCCAATATTGGACATTTTCTCCCAGTGATCTATACAATTGGCACACCCAAAATGCCCCCTTTTCTGAGAAACCCCAGGATTTAATTTGTTTGCTTGAAATTATTCTCTTTACTCATCAGCCCACTTGGGATGATTGTAGTCAGCTTTTACAGGTCCTTTTTACCACCGAAGAGAGAGACTTTATCCAAGAAGCAGCCCAGAAACATCCCTGGCCCCACAGGAGCACCCATCACAGATCCTGCCCTGATCACTGCCTATTTTCCTGAGATCTTACCAACAATTGGGACAACAATACAGTTGAAAGTAGGGAGCGACGTCTATCACCAGGCTCTGTTGGAAGGTCTCAAGGTGGCGGCTTGCCAACCTACTAATATGGCCAAAGTTTATAATGTTAGATAGGGGGGAAGTGAAAGTCTGGCAGCATATCTTGAGTGGCTCATGGAAGCTATTAGTCAATATACCTGTATGATCTTGAGACCCAGGAGTCGGCTCAGATGATTATGTTTGCCTATATAAATCAAGCTGTACCAGACATAAAGCAAAAGTTGCAGGCTCTAAACAGACTTGATGAAAAGTCTATTAGGGATCTAGTAGCTGCAGTGGAAAAGATTTACAATAAGAGATAGACAGTAGCAAAGACAGGAAAGGAAGGACAGAGAACGTGAAATTGAGTGTGAAAAGAGCAACCAGGCCAAAGAAAAGAGGCCAGACTGGTTGGACTCGCCACTATTGCATGCCAAGCATACCTGGTTCACAGATGGCAGCAGTTTCATTGGAGAAGGAAAAAAGTATGCCGGTGCAGCAGTCACCAAGGACACTGAGGTAGTGTGGGCAGAAGCACTCCTCCAGGGAACGTCTGCACAAAGAGAAGAACTAGTGGCACTAACAAAAGCCCTACAGATGGGAAAAGGTCAGAGACTAAATAATTACACGGACAGTCAGTATGCTTTTGCCACTGTGCATGTCCATGGAGCCATTTACCAAGAGAGGGGGCTGTTGACAGCTGAGGTAAGGCAATTAAAAATGAACAAGAAAATTTAAACCTCATCCAGGCCTTATGGGAACCAGCAAATATTGCCATTATGCACTGTCCTAGCCATCAAAGGTAACTGATTCAATAACCAATGGAAATAACTTGGTGGATCAGACAGCTAAAGAGGTGGGCCTCCAGCCTAGAGCGGAAATAGACCCAGGGCAACAAGCTTTGCCTCCTGAGCCTCAGTACTCCCAAGAAGACTTGGAGTGGATAAAGAAAATTTCCATGGCCTATAAACCCCCAAACAGAGAAAGAAATAAAGACTGGTGGAAAACTGGTGAGGGGAAACTTATCTTGCCACAAAGATTGGGCAAGAGGATTCTTACGAGAATCTATCGGGTCTCTCACATGGGAACCCGAAGAATGGAGAACTTGCGCCTACTCTCAGAAGTAAAAATCAGGCAAGGAAATCAACTCATTGAGGACATTGTTAAAAATTTTAAAGCCTGTCAGCTCACCAAGGCCCCTAATCAACTGGTTACAAAAGGAACTCTCCTCCATGAAGATAGGCCAGGTGTGTATTGGGAAGTAGACTTCACAGAAATTAAAACTGTAAAATTTGGATATAAATATTTGCTAGCTTATAGACACCTTTTCAGGATGGGTTAAAGTCTACGCAACAAAGCATGAGACTGTTAACGTCATATCTAAGAAGATCCTGGAAGAAATCCTACCCAGGTATGGCTTCCCATCCACCACTGCCTAGGACAATGGACCAGCCTTCGACTCAAAAGTAAGTCAGGGAATAGCTGAGGCACTAGGGATGGATTGGAAATTGCACTGTGCCTATAGACTCCAGAGTTCAGGGCAGGTAGAAAGAACGAATCGGACTCTAAAAGAGACCTTAACTAAATTGGCCTTGGAGACTGGCACAGACTGGGTATCGCTGCTTCCTTTTGCCCTGTTTAGAGTAAGAAATTCACCCTGTTAGTTTGGCTTTACTCCTTTTGAAATAATGAATGGACACCCTCCACCCATTATACCTAGCCTTCAGACTGAATTACTTGCTGATTTGGATGATATTGAATTTCTTTGTAAGCTTGACTATTTACAGCTGGTGCATAAGAGGATGTGGACCCAGCTTAGAGCATTATATGATTCTGCTTCTATTCTTACTCCCCCACATTTGTTTAAACCAGAGGACTGGGTGTTTGTTCAAAGACACAACTTGAGATCTCTGGAACCACGGTGGAAGGGACCTTACATGGTGCTACTGGCTACACCTACTGCCCTTAAGGTGGATGGCATTGCTGCTTGGATCCACTGCTTCCACGCCAGACCAGCTGAACCCTTTGCCTTGGACAACCGTGGGGAAACATGGGAAGGCTCCAAGCATCCTACCCAACCACTCTGCATACACCTCAAGAAAAGAAAAATGAGCTGATTATTATTGATATTGTTGTTTAATAGTATGGCTAAGATCAGTTAGGGACCATACCCATTCAAGATCTAGAGCTGTTGGAGTTTAGTTTGAGGCTGGAGCCACAAGACCATAAGTCAAGGGGGGGAATGAAGGGTTAAAGTTTTGAGGCAGTGATCATTTGTTGCTTGTTTCTAGCAGAGCAACACGTGGTGGTAATCCAAACACCTGGTTGGTTGTGTGCCTTTATAAACCCTGCAAATCTTTACCTTGGGGCTCTCCTCCTATGTGATGCTGTGTTGGAGTGTAGGCCCAAGCTGCATCCTAGGTAGGATGGTAGAAAGAAAGAAATAGAAAGAGAGAGAGAGAGAGAGAGAGAGAGAGAGAGAGAGAGAGAGAGAGAGAGAGAGAGAGAGAGAGAGAAAGGAAGAAAGAAAGAAAGAAAGAAAGAAAGAAAGAAAGAAAGAAAGAAAGAAAGAAAGAAAGAAAGAAAGAAAGAAAGAAAGAAAGAAAGAAAGAAAGAAGGAAAGAAAGAAGGAAAGAAAGAGAAAGGAAGGAAGGAAGGAAGGAAAGAAGGAAGGAAGGAAGGAAGGAAGGAAGGAAGGAAGGAAGGAAGGAAGGAAGGAAGGAAGGAAGGAAGGAAGGAAGGAAGGAAGGAAAGAAAGAAAGTTGATAGATGAATCTGTTTTTGATATCAGAAGGAAAGAAGGGAACATTCCCAGTCATCAATCTTTCTGCAGTGTGCCAGGACACCAGCATCACCTTCACACAAATGCAGAGCAGGATGACTGTCTCTGTCCCACTTCTCAGGCATCCAAGAGCCCCAGAATCAAGAGGGCAGAGCCAGGTTTTAACTCAGGTGCTTGGAGACAGAAGAGAAATGGCCCTGCCCCTCCTTGGACTGGGGATTTGCTTTAATGATGTGGAGAATGAAGTAAGGAGAATGGACTGGCAGAGATAGAAGGGCCTTCAAACCTGACAAATTGAGTCAAAAACCCACTCCCAAAGACCAGAGAGCAGGGTTTTTCTACTCTGTTCCTCCCCTCTCCAGCACTAAACTGGCTCTCTATTGGTAACTTAAAGATAGCCTGAGGCTCCCTTCACCTGAGGGAGGAAGGTTAATTAGTCATTGTTTGAAGAGACTGAGAAAAGCCTGACCCTGCTGTACCTCTAACAAATGTTTCAGTTTTCCCCCATTGCTGGCTGTGCCTGGAATGAATGAAGTGGTTTTGCAGCTCACTTTCCTGTTGAATGTGTACATTCTGCCTCCTAATCCCGCAGGCCTAGTTCTCTGCACCTAGCCTGGCTTTTGAAACTGTTTTCTGTCCTTCAAATACAGTGTTACACTGGAGTTCTTCCTGCTAACAGACCTAGGGCTTGGATCCTGAGAACTTCATTTGAACCCTGATTGGGTCAATAATATTTCTTTCCTTCTACTGTAGCTCAAGAACTCCAAGAACATTTAGAGTGCAAGTAACTTCTCATCACCAAGGGAAACACAGGAATTTCTTAAGCATCTGACCTTTCAGAACAGGAAGTCAGAATGTCCTAGATTTCCCTGCCTTGGCTGGTTTCACCCTGTGAGAGACCTCAGCCTCCTGAGCTAGGGTGATGGGCGTGAGCTATTGGTTCTCTGCTAGGGTCAGAACTGTAATGACATTGACAATACAAGTCAACTTCTATCACAAAGGGCTTGGAGAGCATATTAAGCCTTTAAACAATGTGCCTTTCAGAACCCTGTAGGACACATATTTATAATGCTAGAGTCTGAGAGGCTGGGCTTATGGATGTGCTACACTTGAAACTTGAGGTCTGACTCCAATTCTGGTGTACATCAGCATTCATTTTCCTAAAAATATTTTCATAAGTAGCAAATAGGAAAATTACTTTGATTATCCCTCACTCTTTTTCCAGTTGTGTGTCTCAAACTGAAGCCTGGGCGCTGTCCCTGAGCCCTTCAGCTCAAGGCAAACACTCTACCACTTGACCTACAGTGCCACATGGGGTTTTTTGATGGTTCATTGGAGGTAAGAGTCTAACAGGCTTTCCTTCCCTAGGCTATCTTCAAACTGTGATCTTCAGATCTCAGCATCCTGAGAAAGTAGGTTTCCAGAGCCACTGAAATCTGGCATATTGTTTTTGCCAGACCTAGGGCTTGAAATTAGGGCCTGGGTACTGTCTTTGAGTTTCTTTTTCTCAAGGCTAGCACTCTATCACTTGAGCCACACCACAGCTTCTGGCTTTTTCTGAGTATGTAGCAGTGAGGATTCAAACCCTGGCCTTCATGCATGCTGAGCAAGCTATATACCACTAAGCCACATTCCCAGCCCCAACCTTACGATGTTATCCCTCAACTTGCCTATCCACAAGAAAAGCCTTCTGAGTATAAATCATCTAAACAAATCCGTATAGGAAGTTGTCCAAAGATAAATAAGACAAAACTCATACTGGGACAGACTCTGACCATGTGATGACTTGACAAATGCCTCCATTTAATTAAGTATCATATTTCAAAACTTAATAAAGTATTAATGAAAATTAGTCAATGTACTGAATTATTGTGTATAATTTTATAATATATGTTCATAACATAATAAATATTATGTGTATAATAATACTAATACAATAAACAATAAAAGGAATAAAAAATTAAATACAAAATTAATAATAATAATCATAATATGAAATAAACATACATATTTACCTATATATCTTATATTACACATGTACACAAATATTTTTTCTATTGCAGGGTCTTAATTCAGGCCCTAGGAACTCTAGCTTGAAAATCTTTTCCTCAAGGACAGGGAGCTTAGCCTTCACCCAAGGTACAAAAGAGTTACTTGGACAGTGAGCTCACATCCCAGCAATGGCAGAAATAGTGGCCCAAGTTCCAAGACAATGACTTAATATTTCTAACAGAAACAGTTACGTTTATTCAGTTCCATACTGAACACTGAAAAAAATCAGTGTAAAATTTTGTACAGCTATTCAGACATCCATCCCTTAAACCCAAAATGCTTCTTGAGCACTACATAATTTTTTGTACATTTTTTATTTTAAAAATGTTGTACAGATGTGTCACAGTTACATGAGCAAAGTAATGAGTACATTTCCTATTGAGCATTGTTGCATCCTCGTTTGATTTTCCTCTACCATCCCTTCCCTCCCATCTTCACAACTAACATCCCTGCTGAGGTCAGGACTTAATTATTTATTTTTGGCTTGGCATGGGGTTTGAAATCAAGTATTGGCAACTCTGCGTCTTCTGTCTCATTGCTACGGATTCATCAAGACTGAGTTCAAATCCCAGGCTATGAAAGAAAACTGGCAGAAATTCCAAACCAAGGAGCTTTATTATTTCAATTTAGTTAGTTAATTAATTAATGAATTAATTAGTTAATTAATTTTGCCAATCACGGAGCTTGAACTCAGGTCATGGTAACTCTGACTCAACTTCACTCTCCCTAGGCTGGGGTGCAGCCTCGGGACCCAAAGCTGATCCTGGGACCCTAGGCTAAGAGGGCTTGCATGAAGGAAAAAAAGCAAAACAGCACAAAAAGGGTGGAGCTGTAGAGGGCTCAGGGTTTTACCATTTTTTTCTTTGCATGATAACCATCCTGGGTCTGAATGACATGGTTTCAAAGTGGACCTGGCCTACCATTGCTGATGGCTGGCAGGCTATCAGGGAAGCCATAAGCCAACATGTCAACATAGTCCCTTGGTTCAAATCCTAATCCTTACATTTACCAATGGCAAGAGATCACAAGAGACTCGTTCCTATGCATAAGAATACACATTGAAAGAGTAGTTCATGTATTTTTCTACTCTAAATTTGGATGCAGTAATCCTAGGATGCTGATTGATCTTAATTAATAGTTTATTAATCATGAAAAGAATAATATTTTTTCATTGGAGATATAATAAATACCTAAGAGTTGGTAGGAACGTAGTAGATGTCATTCAGTCATAGATAGACAGCTCTGGAAATCTTTAACAAAATATATTTATTTGTATACCACCTCTGCCTATCCGTGTATTGCTGTTTTGGCCAAACTTGGGGCTTGATCTCAGTGCCTAGGAACCACCTGACAGCTTCATTGGCTAGAGGCTTCTGTGCTCACACTCACCCAATCATTAATTGGGCCTGCTAGGCCCTGATTTCAGATCCTAGCACTGCCAAAAATTTAATCTTTGAGTAAGAAGCCGAGTGTGACACATGTTTTCCTTTTCTGGGAGAGTCCAGGGTGTCAGACATGATAGAGAACACATCTACAAATCTAGATGGTATGTGATATGATGTAAACAATGTAATAAATGGTATAGGTGTCATCAAAGACAATAAAATAAATTGTAACTAAATGAATAAAAACGATATAAAATGAATAACAACACTAAACGTGATATGGACTGAACATCTGTATGGAAGTATAAATCCTATCTTTAATATGTATATAAGGAGTATGTTTTCCATGCCTGAGGCTTGAATTCAGCCCACCCCCATGAGAAAACAATGGCGGGAAATCCTGAGATAATGGTTTCTGGACCAGGTAAAGTCATGGAATGTGATCGATCTCATCGAATGAGTAGTTCAAGCATGATGTGACTAGGAAATGATAGGCAAGACGCATGGGGTATCACTTATTTGTAAAGCAATGTTGATTAAGCATGACAATAATCATCACAGTCATGAAATGAAGGCATCTGGAAAGATTCAAGAATCAGTAGACACATGGTAGATTGGATTCCATCACAGGTTATCGTCTCTCCTACTCTATACAAATGTGTACTCATTTGCATACTACCTTCAACTTATGAATGGATCACTACTGTGTACCCTCCTCCCCACCCCCACCTGGGGGTCCATCTCAGGTCCTGGGAACAGCTTTACTCCTTAGTGGCTCACAGGCTGTTGTGCTCATATGGACCCATTCGTCAATTGGGTCTGCTGGTCCCCAAGTTCAGATCCCAGCAGTGCCAAAAGATTCATCCTGATGTCAGAAGCCAATTGTTGCACCTGTGTTCCTTTCCTGTGCAAGTTCTGGGTCTCAGCTAGGATGAAGAATACATGGGGCACCCTGTGGCCATGGGAATAGGTTGTTATCATGTGAGCCCAGTTATACATTTCAACATATACTAAAGAAAATACACAATACATCCATGAATATCATACAAAATAGAATAACTACACTAAATGCACAATGCAGTCCACACACAGATTTGAATATACATGGCATGTTTAAATGATGCATTCAGGAAAATTGTGGCCTCTCTGGTGCTCGATCTCTGTTCCTGGGACCTGACCAACTCCTTAGTGGCTCACAGACTGGTGTGATCACATGGGCCCATTGGGCAGTTGGGCCTCTTAGGCCCAAAGTTCAAATACCAGCACTGCCAAAATTTACCCTGTTGTGAGAAGCCAGTCATTGCACCAGTTTTCCTGTGCTGTGCAAGTCCTGGGTCTCAGCTAGTATGGAGAATGCACAGGCAACTCTATACTCATGAGAATAGGTTGTCATCCAGGTCGCCACAGTTATATCTGTCATCCTATACTCAAGAAAATACACAATACATCAATGAATAAGACACAAAATAAAGAGAATGACTACACCGATTGCATGATGCTGCCCATCCATATATGGAAATATAGACCCTCTGTTTAAATGATGAATTTATGACCATATTGGCCCCCACCAGGCCTTCAACTCAGGTCCTGGGAACGACCTACCTCCTTAGTTGCTCACAGGCTGGTGTGTTCACCATGACCCATTCGCCAATTGGGCCTGCTAGAGCTAGAGTTCAAATCCCAGCACTGCCAAAAGATTCACCTTGATTTGAGAAGCCAATCGATCCACCTGTTTTCCTGTCCTGTGAAAATCCTGGGTCTCAGCAGGGATGGAGAATTCTATATAGACAAATCTATAGCCATTCAAATAGGTTGTTATCCATGTCTGCATAGTTATATCTATCACCATACTCAATAAAATACACAATACATCCATGAATAAGACACAAAATAAAAAGAATAACTACACTGAATGCAAGATGCATACCAAACTTGTAGGTAAGGAGAGATCCAATGTTTAAAAAAGGCGGGCTTGTTATTTTGTCCAGTACTGGGGCTTCAAATCAGGTCCTGGACCAGGCCTGACATTCTAGTCTTCAAGGATGGTGAGATTTCCCTTCCCCCAAAGGGCAACAGAGCTACCCAGATCTCAGATCAAATCCCAGCACTGACAAAAGATTCATTCTGTTGTCAGAAGCCAGTCGTTGAACATGTTTTCCTCTCCTGTGAAAGTACCGTGCTTTCACTAGGATGTAGAATGCATAGGCAACCATATAATTATGGGAACAGGTTGTCATCCATGTCAGCACAGTTACACCTGTCACCATTCTCAGTAAAATACACAATAACTCCATGAATTAGACACAAATTTAGGAGAAGTGCACCGGATGCAAGATGCTGTCCACACATGTAGATAAATATAGATCCTGTATTTGAATTACGAATTTATGACTATCTGGACCTCCCTGGGACTCGATGTCAGTTCCTAGGAATGGCCTATCTCCTTCGTTGCTCACAGGCTGGTGTCCTCACCTTGACCATTTCTCCAATTGGGCCTGATAGAGTGTGAGTTCAAATCCCAAGACTGCCGAAAAATGAATCCTGATGTGAGAAGCCCATCGATTCACCTGTTTTCCTGTTCTGTGAGAGTCCTGGGTCTCAGCTTGGATGGAGAATGCATAGGAAACCGTATAGCCAGGGCAATAGGTTGTCTTCCATGTAAGCACTGTTATATCTGTTACGTTACTCAGTAAAATACACAATACTTACATAAGACAGAAAATAAGGAGAAAAAGTACTCCAAAGGCAAGATGCTGTCCACACATATATGTAAATATTGATCCTATGTTTAAATTATTAATTTATGACTATCATGGCCCACCCTGGGCATCCATGTCAGTTGCTGGGAATGGTCTAACACCTTTGTCGCTCACAGGCTGGTGTGGTCACCTTAAACTATTCACCAATTGGTCCTGCTAGGCCCTGAGTTCAGATCCCAGAACTACCAATAATTGGATCATGCCGTAAGAAGCCAAGTGTGAAACTTTTTTCCTTTTCTCTGAGAGTCCTGGGTGTCTGGCATGATGGAAAACACGTCTACAAATTTAGATTCCATGTGATAGGATGTCATCAATGTAATAAAGGGAATGGGTGTCATCATAGTAAAATCAACGGTAAATAAATGAATAAAACAAAAAATACAAGGAACAACCACACCAAACGTGTATGGACTGAACATCCATAGGTAAGTACAAATTCTGTATTTACAATGTATATAAATAGTATGTTTTCCAAGGCTGGGGCTTGAATTTTGGCTTAGATTACAGGCCTGACTTTTTTATCTTCAAGTACGGTGAGCTTCCGCTTCTTCCACAGTGCTGCAGATTCACCTAGACTCTGCGTTCAAATCCAAAGCCTGCCAGAAAAAACGGGGTGAATTGCAAGCCAGGGAGCTAATCTCTTTTAATTATTTTTTGCTCAGCAGGGGGCTTGAACTCAGGTTGTGGTAATTCTGCCTCAGCTTTGACACCCTATGCTGAGGTGCAGCCACTGGACCCACAGTAGATCCTAGGATCCTAGACCCCCCAGGCCTTGTGTGGCAAAAATGTACAGAAAAAATGCAGCAAGATGGCCTTTTTATGTTTTCTTCTTTTGCACGGTGACCCTCCTGGATCTGAGTGACACTGTTGGAAAGGGTACTTCACCTTTCATTGCTGAAGGTTGTCAGACTATTGAGGAAGTCATAGGTCCACAAGGCAATGTAGGCCCTGATTTTGAATCCCAGTCATGACACCAATCAATGGCAACAGATACTAAGAGACTCGTTCCCATCCATGGGAATAACAAGGTAATATTATCAATGTCACAGTTGAATGAGTTGATGGTGAATGACGCTCCTGTGAAATTAGACAGCATCAATTCAGGAGACTGACTTTATTTAATATTTATTATTTATGTATTTATTTATTATTATTTATTTAATATTTATTATTATTAATATTAAAAGAATACTATTACATACAGAATGCAATAATTTCAGGATATTGTTTGATTTACTTAATAGTTTGTTAAGAATCAAAACAATAAGATTAATTACATGGAGGCATTATAAATACCCAAGAATTGGTAGGAATGTAGTCTATATAAGTGAATAATGTATAGACATCTCTGGCACTCTATAAAGATATACATTTATTAGTGTACTACCAACTGCATGTCAATCTGTTCTTATTTTGTCAACCGCTGGGGCTCGATCTCAGGTACTCGGGACTGCCTGTCAGCTCAACTTGCCACAGGATGGCAGGCTGACACTCACCCATTCATGAATTGGGCTTTGAAGTCTGTGAGTTCAGATGCCAGCACTCCCAAAAAATGAATCGTGTAGTAAGAAGCTGATGGTGACCCATGTTTTTCTTTTCTGTGAAAGTCCTGGGTGTAAGGAAGGACATGCAATACATATGCAAAACTATATCCTATGTAATCAATGTAATCACTGTTCTATGCGTCATAATAGTCAATAAGATGAGTAGTCAGTGCATGAATAAAACAAAACGTAAAAGAAGTAACTACACTGAATGCAATATGGAATCAACATATGTATATAAATATAAATCATATATTTAAAATGTAAACAAATAGGATGTTTTCTAGTGGTGGGCATCGATTTCAGGCGAAAGGAACAGACTTGAATTTCTTGAATTCAAGGAGGCAAGCTTCCCCTTCCCACACTGTGCAACAGCAGGGTTACCTAGACCATGAGTTCCAATCCCAGTCCTGGCAGAAAAAAATGGCATCTCCATGCTATGTGATGCTCAATTCGTAGGTATTTCATTTGGCCTCCATTTAATGAAGGTGATTGTTTAAATGCTTCATAAAGTATTAATTAATATCGACTAGTGTCCTATAATGTAATTGTGTATAATTTTATCCTCGAATCATTCAAGTACTGCCCATTTAATCATGACATACATCACATTCCTTTAGTAATCATATGAATAGGAATGAGTTTCATAGGATCTCCTGCCGTTCGTTGGTGGCAGGAACAGGATTCAAGCTGTGGGCTCCAGCTCCTACCACTTAAACCTGAGGATAGGGAACTCACAGGTCTGTCCAAGAACATCAGCAAAACCAGGCATCATTGGCTCTCAGCAGTCCTCCTTAAAACTTACAAGGCTGTGATAGGAGGATCATGGTCAAAGTGACCCTAGGCAGGAAAGTCCTTGAAACTCCTGTCCAACTTGTTCCAACAAAGCCAGAAGTAAAGCCGTGTGGCTCCAGTGGTAGAGAGCTAGCCTCGATCAAAAGCAACTCAGAGATTGTGCCTAGATCCTGAGTTCAAGGTCTGGGAACAAACAGACATACACAACAATCTGTGCAGCCATCCAGCTAAAGCAGGTCACTCTCTTGTCCTCAACTGGATTGGACAGAGTTCCCTGGGAAAGGGGCTGCCATCATTTTGACTCCGCCCATTCTGCCTGCATCACAAGATTCCAGCCACACCTCCATTGTTTCATGGTTCTTTCTGACCAATGGGATGCAAGAATGGTGGCCACACCCACATTCCATGCTGCCCAGTAGCACCATGATTCGTTCTGTTTGTTGACACCACTACCAGCAGTTGAGGAAGGTAGTGGTGGCTGAGTGGTGAGCAAGAGACTCGAGGCCTAGGAAGAGAGGCCTTCCTCATCCCACCATGTGCCTACCTGAGCCCCAGCCCCCTCCCCCCTTCCCCATGTAGCAGCATTTCAAATCTAATGCTGCAGGCTCAGGCCCATGGTTTCCTCAGGCAATGGTGCAATGTTGTGCCATGAGCCAGCTTGCGGACCTGACCTGGCCCTGGCTCCCCTGTCCTCTGTTCAGGGCCTGAGTGTCTGTCATGCCTCTGCCAGTGCTGCTTGCCCCACTTGGAGCAGCTGCCTACAGCTTCTGCCAGCAACACGTGAGTGGCTGCCACACAGCCCTGCACCCTGCGACCCCATATCCCCTCCCCTCCGACCCGGACCCGCGCCTCCCCTGTGCCCCACACTCTGGCCCACGCCCTGCCACAAATGTGCCCCAGGGGTGGGGGTGGGTGTTGACCCGAGGATGCCACCGCCATCCCCAGCGGCTAATGTCCCAGGATACAGGGAGATGCAGGGTTGGGTGAGGAGTGGGTGCCAAAGATCCCCTGGCCTGGAGCAGTGGGAGCCACACAGCAGCACATCTGCGCCCTTCCACTCCCTGGTGGGAACCCAGTGGCTTTAGTCAGAGGTGGGGAGCAGCATGTCTACACCTGCCTTCTGAGTTTTTTTCCTTTTTTTTCTGGGGATGGGAGGTGTTGGATGCAGAAGATAGACAACCTTGCTGTGTGAGCCCTTGTCTTCTGTGCTCAGTCAAACTTTCACCTGAAGACAGAGAGACAGACAGACAGAGAGAGAGAGAAAGAGAGAGACAGAGACAGAGACAGAGAGACAGAGACAAAGACAGAGACAGAGATCATCTTTTTCCTTGTACAGCCTGACTGTGCTCAGGTGAGTGATCAGTTGGCAAATTGCAGGTGCTGCATGGAGGAGTCTTCTGTCACCGGTCTGGATGTGTGTGTGTGTTTGTGTGTGTGTGTGGGGGGGGGTGTGGGTGTGTGTGTGGGTGTGTGTGTAGAAGCAGGTTGTAACAAGGAGGCTGAATACTTTGGTAACTTCTACCTGCTATCTTTGGGGTATGTATGGGCTTCACAGCTGAGGTCTGGGGGCCTGGAAGGGTGAGAGGCTCAAAGGGGACTCAGCACTGTTAAATTACAAGAACATGGGATCTGTGTGCAATGGAGCTGTGTACTCCCTTGGGCCTGGTTGGTGGCAGTGGGAGCTTGGGAGGACCTGGGAGTGCGGCCTGCAGGGGATGGCTTCCCAGGGGGACAGAGAGCATGGCCAACACTTAGTAAGGATACGAGTTCTGCTAGTATGGAGCGCAACACCATAGGTCAGACTCTGGGTCTTCTAATCATGACGTCTGATGGGTGAGGCCAACCCTATTTTAAATCTTGAGCTGTGATCTTCAGATCTCAGCCCCCTGAGTACCTAGGATTATAGGCATGAGCCTCTGGCATTGGGACTCTGGTTCTTTTGGGTATATTAGTATATTAGGGTTTGACCTCAAGGCCTTAGGCTTGCCAGTCAGGTCTTCTACCATGTGAGTCAAGCTTTTCTGTCTTGGGCATTTCTGAGATGGCAAATTAATATATGCTCAGGCTGGGCTGGATCATGGTCCTCCTATCTGTGACAGGCCTGAGCCACCAGGCCCGTTCTTCTGTAGTTGGGATGGTAGATATGTAGTGCCACGCTCAGTCATTGGTTTAGATGGATTGTCCCAAACTCAGTCCACGGCAGCCGATTCTTGACCAGAGGTGAATCTCTGGGTTGGGCCTCAACCATTGGACTTCAATCTCCTCATGGGACAGTTGTGAGGAAACAAGGGATTGATACAGAGGGATCTCTGGAGCAGGGACAGGCACAGATGGAGGGGCCATCTGATACTGTTCTTGGCAATTCTGTGAGCATATGATAGGAAGATACCCGGAAAGATCTCAGATGGTGTGTATTAACGGTGCAACAGGTATGGGATTATGAAACAAAACATGGCTCTCTTTCTTTATTACTCTATCCCCATGAGTAACGGGATCCTTCACTTTGTTCAGTTTTGAAGCTGGGGAAACTGAGGCACAGAGAAGCCGGGTGACCTACTAATGACTCCCAGCTGACAGGAAGCTTGGCCTGACTTCTCTGCCATGCTCCCTAAGACAATGGGTGCTATTCATCCCACTTCTTGTGGTGGGAAGTCCTCTTCTTTTCAGTCTTGGGGCTTGAACTCTGGGCCTGGACAGCTCCCTGAGCTCCTCAGCTCAATGCTAGCACTCTACCACTTGAGTCACAGCACCACTTCCAGTTTTTTGGTGGTTCTTTGGAGATAAGAGTCTCACAGGTATTCCTGCCCGGGCTGGCTATAAACCATGATCTTCATATCTCAGCCTCCATTGTACTTAGGATTATAGGCTTGAGCCACCGGCATATGGTTTAAGTGTAATTCTGACCTTCTTTCTTTCACTTTCTCTCTCAGGAACTGATTCAATGGGTGCTGGAGGAGGTGGCCCAGCATCCCCATGTGGATGGAACCAAGGTGGTCCTCTCATTCTGGAGGTAACCTGTGGGTCAGGAGCTGTCTCGCTCAGTCTGTTGTACCAGCTCCATGAGGTAAGTCCCTCTGTGCCCTGGCTACACTGTGACAGGTATCCATTGTTCATCTAGTCTTACTGGACTCAGTATTGTGTCCAATGCTCTTTTCTAGCAAAAATTTCTGGCTAAAATTATGATACAGGGTTACAGAATGAAAATGTAATGCCATCTTAAGAAAATCATTTAGGGTTCTGGGAATGTGGCTTCATGGTATGGTGATTGCCTAGCATGCATGAAACCCTGGGTTCAATTCCTCAGTACCACATAAATTGAAAAGGAAACACTGGAAGTGGTCCTGTGCCTCAAGTGGTGGAGGGTTAGCCTTGAGGGAAAAAAAACCTGAAGAATAATTCCCAAGCACCGAGTTTCAGCCCCAGGACTGCCAAAACAACAACAACAACAACAATGAATAGTTAGCAAATGCAAAATACAGAACCCATACTTGGAATATATAATTGCTCCTTCCATACTGATACCTGACAATAGTTCCTAACACATGTACTTTAAGTATTGATACTGTGTTGAAAAAATGTTTTGTTCATTAGGTCATGGCAATTAATGTTAGGAATGTGCTTAGATGTCAGGTGAAGATTAATTCTGGAAATTCAAATATTCCAGGCTTTTGAGTGGGGTCACTGCTAATCACAATGAGAAGGATAGTGTAAGTGAGATTTGGAAACTATTTTGGCCAGTCATCACACCAAAAAGGCAGAGGATAATTAACAGTTGTGACAGAAGAGAAGGAATTACTCCAGATGGAAAGAATAAATGATAGTAACTAAGGTATAGCAGAAACCGTTCTAGGGAACCATTTTTGGTTATTAAAGAACTAGTTATCAACTAGGCTTATTCCTCATTGCCTTTAGCATTCAAAATCTCCTAGGCTAGTTCTTAATCTCAGTGTGATGAATGTATCTCCTTCTATGCTGATCTTTCATACCTGATCTTTGCTTTCTAAAAATCTGTCTTTCTGTATTTATCTATGAACATTTCCTGATATTATATACACCTACAAAGATGAAAGAGGATGCTAATGTAAGAGTCCCATAGCTCATGAGTCATTAATGTAACAAAATATTGTAAATATTGCTACCTTAATTATTCTGAAAAGCGGCAATGTCACATCATTTGGTTCATATTTCCATTCTTTGTCTACATAGTGACATTAAGTGCACATAAATGCAAATATGAGCTGGGTGCTGGTGGCTCATGCCTGTAATCCTAGTTACTCAGGAGGTTGAGTCCAGAGGTTGTGGTTCAAAGCCAGCCTGGTCAGGAAAGTCCATGAAACACTTATCTTCAATTAACCCCCCAAACCCGGAAGTGGTGCTGTAGCTAAATTAGTAGAGTGCTCAAGCTGTGCTGAAGAGAAGAGAGACAGTGGCCAGGATCAATGTTCAATCCCCACAACCAACAAAAAAGTGCAAATATAGGTTTAAGTTTCCCCCAAAGGAATGATGAAGTCAATAGTAATCTTGCCAAATGATTTAGTAGTGCACCTACTTTTGCTGAGTTATTTGTTATGGCTTCTTTGCTAAACATATTCTCTTCTTTAAAAATTGTCAAATATTAGCTTTATAATAAACTTCATCTAATATTTCTTGGTTGAAAAGAGAAGTCCATACAGTTAATGTCACTTAGCTTTCTTACTGTCTTAGTTCAAAGCCAACCCAGGCAAGAGAGTCTGTCAAACACTTATCTGTAATTAAACACCAAAAAATCCAGAAGTGGAGTTTTGGCTCAAGCAGTGGAGTAATAGGTTTGGGCCAGGTGTGAAAGAAAGACAACTGTTCAGGGACAGGGGCCAGTCTCTAAGTTCAAGTCCCAGAACCAGCACAAACTAAACAAACAAGCAAACAAAACAAACCCTGAGTATTTTTTTGGGACTCTCCTTAAAATAGTAGCGGTCTGAGAAGAGGCTGCTTTTGCTGATCATACTCACTGGATCCTGATTTTTTGGAATCCTTATTGCTATGGAAAACTCAAGACCAGACTAAAGGAATTGATAACTGATTCCTGCAACAAGAGAATCATCTCAGGAGTGAAACATCCATCCATAAGATGCTTTAAAACCTCCATATCTTTGCTTCTTTGCAGTAGAACACTTTTAAAACAAAGTTACTTCCTTTTGTTCTATGCTGGCCTTCAAATGCATATTGTTTCCTTTTGCAATACTCTCAACCAGAAGTTTACAGACAAGTTTTATATGAGTAAAGGACACACCCAAAAATCAGGGACAGAGTTTCCTTCCAGCCTTGGATTCTTTTCTTGTACAGTAAAAAGGAAAGTAATAGTTAACTTGAACTTTATCATTTCTCAATGTTCAATTCCTCTCCTGGGATCAGTTTCCACATCCAGTAACAGTTACTTCCACTTACTTCCATTAACAATCTATGGTGCTGCTCCAGAAAAAAATGAATGTTTTCTGGCTTCATTGAAATAGCACAAAGACACTTTTGCACATGAGGTAACACGTGTTTCAGAGACAACTTAGTAAAGAGAAATGCAATTTAAATTGCTTATAAATACATTACCCATGAGAATATTTTGTTCAAACTTCTTATGTGCTCTGTAAATTAGTGAATTTTAAATGGGAAGAAGGTTCTCAGATCATTTTTTGTGAGTCTATATGCTGTGCATTAATTTCCCAAGTGTACATGAGTTAACAGTAGGAGAAACTATAGCAATTATAGGAGAAAAAGAAGTTCTGTGTTTATGTATAAGTGTTCAATACAATATAGAAGACTCTACAAATAAGAAAACATTGAAACAATAAAGCCAAGTCCAGTATGTAGATTTATAGGAGTGATATAGAGAAAGCATTACTCCTAAGTGGAACAATAAGCATGAGGCCACTCCCTTTCTAAATCACGCTTGCTAATCATGTAAATGTGCAAAAAGGAGAATGGAAGAATGATTCTGTCTCCAATATGGGAGAATACACTTAATTGGAAAAAAAGAGTCTATCCTGAGGGAACAGGAATTATACTAGCAATGAACCTGGTGGCTAAGATCACATTTCTTTTTCTTTCCTTTTCTTATATTCCTTTTTATTGTTGTTTTTCGTGTCACTTGAAATATGGGACAGGTTGCTGTCCCTCTGAAACGCAGCTCAAGGCTAGTGCTCTTCCACTTGAGCCACAGTGCCACTTCCAGTTTTCTGGTAATTATTGGAGAAAAGAGTCTCCAGGACTTTCCTACGCATGCTGGCTTTAAACCCCAATCCTCAGATCTCACAACAACTTGGTTTATGATCACATTTCTAACAGTGTACACTCAGGATATGTAATGTATATGTCCATCTATCTTTATATGAATTCTTGAGTTAAAAATCTGGGCTACAGGATAGACTTTACACTCACAAAAGTGTTTGAAGTTTAAAAGTTGATACTCCTGGAAAAATAAAACCTAAGAATGTAAAGGAGTCTGGGAATTTCAATTTGCATCCAGCTTGGACAGTATAGGCTTTGAGACACTACCTATAATTAACCAGCCAAAAGCTGGGATACCAGTCACGAGCAAGATTGCTGAATTACAGCTTTAGGTTTTTGCATACATACATACAAACATACACATACACACAGAGGCATTTATAGGTGCATACAAAAATATACAAATGAAACAACTCTCAGAATATGTAGGAATGTTAGAAAACAATAGAAAATAGGTCCTGAGTAAGACTAGAATCAAGTGATAATTTTTAATATTAGAAAGCCTTCAAGTGAACTTTCCCCCAGAAGTTGAGAATATTACACAGGTAGGGACCAGAGATAGTAAGAAAGACAAGCAACCATTATTAACGGGATATGATACATGGTGGAATGAATCAGGGAAGCCTGCAGGTGCATCTGAAAATGTTCATATCCCGTGTCAAATGTTAAACCATCTTTGAAAATAGTACATAAACAGTCTCAGCAGTCAGTCTAGTGGATAAGATTATAGGAGAAGTTCAGATTTGCTAATCTGTTTCTAGATAAAATAAAACAAACTATGTCAGGGCAATGTGATACAAGCCTGGAATTCTAGCACTCATGCAGGAGATTAGGGAGTAGAATTACCTAACGATATCTTCCCTGGACCAGGTAGAATAATTTTGTCTCAGTAAAACAAACCATCAACAAAAAACGAATACACAGTTGGAAGTTTGGCCTAATTTTGTCATTATGTTTTGAGAAGTCAAGTTCCTATTGAATGCAACTCATACATATCCTCACTTGTTTTTTAAATGCTCTCATCATTACAGAACATTCCTAGATGCAAAATAGCTCATGATTCCCATCCAAAAACTTGCAGAAGTAAGTAAGCCTCATTCTGTTGGATTCCAAATAAATGTTGAAGGATTACAAAAGCTTAAGTCTGGAGCAATAGCAAAGTTCGTCTAATGTAGGACTCTGTAGACCTTGTTAAATTAGAATTTAGATTTAAAACATATTTTTTGGTTTTGTTTGTAATTTCATATTCTATAGGATACTACAAAATTCTTTTTAAGTAGATGGATTATTTGAAAAATTCACAAAAGATTCTGGCATTCTATTTGCCTAGATATTATTTCAAGAGAGTTATAATTAGAACATAGTTAATAGATAATTCGCACAGTTCATGTACACCATGTTAATATGAATGATCTAGACAGAGTTGCCAAGAAATGGATGACATTAATTTATACATTTAGAAAAACCAATTTTTTAAGGGTTTGGTTTAATATGGTATGAAGAGAGTAATTGTGTGACATCTGCTTTCTTCTCCCTATATGTACCACAGGAAGCCATTTCCTTATTTACGTTCCTCTGTATACATGGAGAAAAATGCTATGTTTGGGGTTTGTTTTCAATTTTGTTTTTGTTTTATTGGTTCGTCCTAGAGCTTGAACTCTTGGCCTGGATAGGGTCTCTGAGCCTGTTTATGCTCAAGGCTCATGACCTACCACTTCAACCTCAGTGCCACTTGAGTCTGGCTTTTGTGGAGAAGTTTTTGGAGATAAGATTCTAAGAAACCTTCCTGCCTGGGTGAGCTTTGAATCATAATTTTCCTCTCTTAGCATAGTGAATATCTATGATTACTTAAAAGTATAAATATAAATAATATTTGCAAGTGTTCTCATGTCAAGAATACCAGTGGAGGAAAAATGATGCAGCTCAGTTTATGGTGGTATTCTTTTCAGAACAAGGAGGGTGTCACATTAGCAGAGGTGTAGTATTTTTTCAAAATAGAGATAAGGTATTCATGATGTGAATTAAGGAATTTTAAGGTGTCCCTTACAAGTTGGAAACTGTTGGGCTAGTATGACTTTATGGCATAAATCTTGGGATTGATGGTCATAGACATAATAGCTTACTCTTATAAAAAATTGCTTACTCTTGAATAATTAATTATTACACATGCTTCACAGTTTTTTCCTCTATCAGAATGTGGCTATTTTTCTATTTATTTCTCAATCTGTAACACCCCATTGGAAACTGCATCTATTGCAGAATTACATAACATGCAAATAGGTACTGTTTTGAATCTCTTAGGTATGTTGAGAATTTAAAAATGAGTAGTTATTAGTCATAGGAATTTTGAAGAACACATATATTCTGTCCTCTTAAAAACTTACTTACTTTTAAAAGATATGGGTTTCCATAGCATTAAACTGTTTTCATTTTTAGAATGAGAAAATACTAAATTTATTCTTTTTCGAAAAATTTGGCAAGTATATTGTGAAAATACTGTCTAGTTGGATAACATGCAAGTTGATTACCCTCTGATAAAGAAGAGGTAATTAATTCAAATTAGATGCCAAATAGTATTGATTTTTAAAATGTTACTACATAAAGAATATTATTTACTGTGCCAATACAGTGAAATTATATTTTATGCAGCTTATTTTTTTCAATTTTATTATAAAAAAGATGTACAGTGGGGTTAAAATAATTGTAAGGTATTAAATCATAACTTTTCAAACTTGGTAACACTCCCTCATTTTTCTCACAGTTTTCCTTCACCCCTTCACCGCTCACAAGTTGTGAAGTACATTTCCAAAATATTGTCTTGTGAGTATTGCTACTGCATTGGTTTGCCTTTTGTCCTTTGTCTCACCATTATGCTCACAATTGTCTCACCATACAGCAGGGATAAACCATAGGGGAACACCCCAAAGAAAACAGAAATCACATAGTTCATCAAAAACAACAACCACAAATGAAAAAAAAAATCTGGTTCCATATCTTGGAATTCATTTTGCTTAGCATCATCTAATATGGTAATATATACGCATAACAAAGCCACTAGAAAATAATAGCTGCATGGATACTATATCATGAAAACAGCATGTTAACATTTTGATGGTAAAGGTGGAATTAGGATTGGTGAATTTGCGGTTCTGATAAAGGATTTTCAAGGGTTTTAAAGTTATGACAAGTAAAATTTAATTGTTCAAAATTTTAACAACTTAGCCTATTAAGAAAATTTAAAATTGCCTGGAAGAATAGGCTTTCATGCAAAGAAATCCAAGGAGACTTAGTAGAGAGGGAGCAATGTGGATGAAGATGGCTCTTTTTCACACTAAACAAACAAACCTCAGAAACCTTGCTGTAAGTCCTCTAGGTTCCCTTGGAATTGTCCTTACCCAGAAACTATATTCTCACTGTTTGAAACCAGATTGTATTGGAATTTAAATTAAAAGTTCTTAAAAAAATAAGGCATCAAAATTTGTAAATTTACTGTTAATTACCAAACAGTAATTCTCTGAAAAAGATAATTTGAGTCAAAATATTTAGGGAGAAAGTGCCCTCCACAATAAAAGTAGGTGTTGGTATTACACATTTCTGTTTGTAACATTTTCCACAATGTCTTTGGACGTGAAGCAGTGAAACACAGAAAAAAAATCTGATTGGATACTTCAAACCAATGATTTCACATTTCTAAGTGGCTCACAAAAAATAATATTCTTATTAATATGAGATAGTGAAGACTTCTTTTATTACATATGCCAAAAAGTTTAGAAAAGAATTGAGCAAATGGAAAAAATAATAAAAAAAATTTTCTTAGAAGCCTTAGCTAAGCATAATGACTTCAGCAGTGAAGGGAGGCCAAAACTTTTTGATATAAATTGTGTTAGTATCTTTACTCCCTAAAGTGATTTTACAGAGCGCATTTGGCTCACTACAATGCAGAACTGATTGAATGAAGACATGAAAATATATTCCACATCCAAATGAGGCAACTTAAAGAGTTTTAAAAGAGAAATAATGAAGATGTAGCAGTGGTGGAGCCCGTATGGTCCTTCAGCTTCACTAGACTTGAAGCCAAGAACCTGTGATTAATTGGAACTCCGGCAAAAGATAAGAGGACATAGAAGTAGGACATAGAAGCATTGTCCTTTTGTAACAGACACTTTCTTCCAAGGTATGGGTGATTTAACTCTATTATCCTCCATACAACTTGGTGAACAAATGCAAGACCAAGAGAAAAATAATCTATTGAAATAATTTTGCATAGAATAACTTCACTGTTCCTGATATGGTATCTAAGGAGAATCTTAAGAGAGAAGATAAAAAGTGCAGTATTTTTTGGTTTCCTCTAAGCATCTTGTTAGCAAATATATCTTTGAGGTTAGACAATTCTGATTGAACCAACAAGTCATGGAGTACTTATTTTTGTGGGCACTTTAGATACAAGAAGTCTTTCAAGTTAAAAGAAAAAATATATAGCCAAATATTTGTGATCACAGCCTCTTGGACTGTTTTCTGGAGACAAAGAATTACTTTAGATTTCTCCTCATTAACATAGATGTTGTTTCATGGCAACCAAATGCAAGAGGGAAGTTTTATGGACTCACTTGGCCAATTAAACAGCATGAAGGAAGAAAATGGCAAATAATATTTAATGAAATTACTTTGACCAATTACTTTGCCAGAAGAAAGAAGAAAAAATATAATTCAAAAGCAATTTGACTTAAAAGTATCAAGAAAGAGTAGTGAAGAGAGATTAGAGAAAATATAGAGGATTGTTTTCTCTCCAGTGGAGTAATGGGTTCTTGATCTTGTTTCTTTCATTCTACCTCACAAGCTACCAAGTGTGTCTCAGGACTGGATTTTCCAGTTCAGACAGAAAACTCGTAGAAGAAAGATACTGTTTGCAGCAGATATAGGTGATTTATAACCTTAGACAATCTAATTCTGTTCAAAATTCTCCCTATCCCAAACTTCCCTCTTTGAACAGCTTTGTTTGCTTTTCCCAAGACTGCCCTTCATTAACTGATTAAAATTTTGAGTGGTCATATTCATACTCTCTAGAGTTGCTGTTTGGTTGTGATTTTTGTGTGTTTTTGTTTCTTGTTGTGTTTTTTAACTGAATTTTAAAGGGTTGTGCAATTGTGTTACAATTAAATATATCCATCTAATTGTCCAATGCTCCTAGATCAGAGTCACTCCTTCCATCATTCTCAACCAACCCTTTCTCCAAGATTTATTTCCAATTTACCACTTCCTTCATCATATGTGTACATTCAGTATTCTAACTGTACTTGCCCCTTGTTCATTTTTCATTCATTCTATGTCTTTACTATAATTCCTCTCTGGTTTCAACTTCCTGATTGTCATTCTGTTAAACTGTCTATTAATACTTTGAAAAGTTTATATGCATTCCATGGAGTTTCAATCCTGCATATTCTTTAACTGATGCCAGTTTATATTTCCATAATTCATTCATCTGCAGCAACAATTTGCAAGACTGGAGATGGGAAGCACCTAAACATGATTTTATTCTCAACTGTTTGTAAGATTAATCTTTAGTCAAAAAGAAAGTTAAAAAATGGCTTAGAATGTATTCCTAACTATGAATTTTTATAAATGGCTTTGTACAATGGTGTGATTCTTTTATTTTACATGGAATAATATTTTCTACTACCTATAAGTTTTGGAAAAAGAAGAAAATTAAAATTTATTCCTAGAGAGGAATATAATAGAAGTAGAAGACAGATATTATGTTTGTCATATCTCTGATAAGTACCCAAATTCAAGACTTAAAGTCATATTTCTTACTATGTTAGACAGAGGGAAAACATAAAATAACATATAATAAGGCAACTATTTGTGATTTTTTAAAATGTACCTTATTAAATGATGAAATGTATTAGCTAATGTTTGGGTTTGAAATTTAGGAGGTTGATCTATTTAACACATTTCTGAAAGGCTCTTACTAAAAAACACAAATTGTGGGTGGTAGTATTTCTACACTTTAATGAATGGTTGAACATGTTTGGCATGTGTGCTGTGTAAATAATTCAACTCTATTTAACTTGCTCCCTACACTTGAAAAACTTGTAATGTCACTAAGTATCATCAACTTGTCAAATGTTATTTTGGCGAAATTGATTTTAACAAGTTTATTTGAAAATGAATATACTTTCAGATTAAATGTAGATTATCATTGGTTTGAGAGTGACATTTTTATACCACAGAACCATGTTGTACTGAAGTCCCAGTGTTTTGAAGCACTCCTTAGTGCTTCAAATGTTTTTCTGAATTACATTTGACCTCTAAGTCAAGTTTTCGGGCTTTGGTAGACCAATTATGGATCTGTCCTTCCAGGAACTATTTTTGGCCCACTTATGTTGGAATAAAATCTTTCGTTAATCATAGGTGAGGGGTATTAAAAATAAACATATGACACTTTGTGAACTTGTTCACTCATATGGGCTGGTCATCTGTAAGTTGAATGTTTGAATTACAGTACTTTCTCTCAAATTTTGTGATCTCATCCTTCATTTTAAGTTGCCTTGCATTTCACAATTGTTTACTGCTAATTCCTGCATCTCAAGGAATTGGGGCCCTGAAATATAGGAAATGCGAAATTGAGATGGGTCTTCAATTACTTTGTGTTGATATGTTGCATGGGCCTTAGTGAAAAGTCTTGCCCCTGTTATCTGATGATGCAGGTAACTGGGACCTGGGATCCTAGGACCCATGGGTACTGAAGAAAAATAATATTTTTTAGACATCTTAGCAAAATTTGGGAATAATCAGTAGGAATGCTTCAGAAATATGGAGAAAAACAATTTGGGACAGGCGAGTTAAAACAATAAACAGAGCAGCAGAGTAAAATCCATTACAGATTAGGGGAAAACATTGTTTTATTACCATGTGGATTCAGAAGGCAAAGAACAGTTATAATGTATCACAAGTTTATACTAAAAACATTGCATTGATACTTTTTATAGTCTAATATATATTTTAAACCTAATTATTTATATTCCAATTCTATTTATTGGAAAAAAATAAATATCAATTTATTTGTCAAATTATCAACTAATTCTAGTAAGTTTCATTGTGTGAAATATAAAATCAGCACATATAAATATAAAATGTACGACTATATATAAGTAAAAGGCACACATTTTGTATTTTTCTGTTGTAGTTACTGTATCAAAGGCAACTCTGTTTTAAAGTATTATTCCATTATCTCTACCTCAGTGTTTGATAGAGTTAGACCTAAAGTTTTACCATTTGTAGATTTACAGCATGGAGGAAAGAGGAAACTCTGTGATTAAAACATTATCAATTTAATGCCTAATAACGAGGAGAAACATATGCACTTCTCCTGCAACTCTGAAAATATTTGGTTATAAAAAGGCAGTAGTGTAATTTCCTGCCTGGTTGGATCGTAGACAGGCCAGAACAAAAAGTAATCATGCATACGAACAATTTTTCCACCTTCTTGGCATTAGCTACTTTTGAAATGGAAGGTATAATAAACAATTATATTTTGATAAAATACCTTCTACTCTGAACAGTTCTATTTGAACTGTTCATCTCTCTATGATCGCTTGTAACCAAGATTAGTTTTGTTCTAGTAAGAAAATCTTTGCTGTCAGGGTAAGATATTCTAGTTGGTCTGTTCCCACATGGAAGAAGGGTAAAGGCTCAGGTAGACATTTGTTCCAGTAACACCTCATTTGGGAAATTGTCAGCTGAAGAAGTTTAGAAGTAGCTCTTAAGCAATGTTTACTTTGAATCCATTAGGTCCACAAGGCTAATTCAGTTGGATAAATAAGTACTTGAAAAAGCCATCACCTTTGGACCTATCTATAAATAATTAAGAGTACGATCAAATACCAAATAAAAAGACTTAATATAGTCATTGACAAAAAAATTTTGCAAATGTGAGCAATCGACTGATCAATATAATTTTTTTCCACTATTCACAGAATTTAAGGGAAATAAGATCAATAGCATTGTTAAGAACAATAAGGTTTCCTTCTTACAAGTAGGCACCCATAGATATAAGCCTGTATAAAGATTGCATCATTAACTACTTAAATTTAGAGGATATTACATGCTTCAGCAGCACGTATACTCAAATTACAATACAGAGATTAAAATGGCACTTGCACAAGGATAATATGAAAATTTGAGAAGTATTCCATATTTTTCATTCTTCAGATGCAAGAAATGAAAAACAGTTATTAAAAAGTTGATTACAAAATTGCAAGTGCAACAATACACGTAATTCATATTATTAAATTTAGTTTGACATCAGTGTATTAAATCTTCACCTCAGAAAGGCGTTTACATAGCATAAACTTTACAAAACTTTTCAAATTAGACAACACTGACATTTTATCCCAAAGAAAAATAATATTAAGACCTAGAAAAAAAGGAATCAAACTGTTCTATATGGAATGCAATCAGAAAGGACACATTAATGAACCTATATATTATATAATAATGTAGAATTCAAAGTATATCTAGGAGAAAATAAATTATGAACATTATGCAAACATAGAATATAGAATTTTTTAAAATATACTTTTTCAGACAATCATCAGAAATATTTTAGTTTCTGTACTACTCATTTCAACAGGTAAATTAAAATTATTTCTGATTAAAAAATCACAAACTCTGAAGAAATTATTATACATGTATACAAAAACTATTGAATACATTTTTACATCCAAGGCAGGAAATTCACTTGGAAGAATTCCACGGAATCCATGAATTTTTACAGTAAAATATTGGTGCTGCCGGGCACTGGTGGCTCATGCCTATAATCCTAGCTACACAGGTGACTGAGATCTGAGGATCATGGTTCAAAGCCAGCCTGGGAAGGAAAGTCTGTGGTACTCTTATCTCAAATAAACCACTAGAAAACTGGAAGTGGAGCTGTGTCTCGAGTGGTACAGCGCTCACCTTGAGCTGAAGAGCACAGGGATAGCTCCCAGGCACAGAGCTCAAGCCCCATGATTGACCAAAAAAAAAGATATTGCTCTTATTTGGATTGTGAAAATGTTTTGTAGGGACACAAAAGATGGACTTGCATTTTTGAAATTTAAGAACCTTAACCCGACCATTAGGACTTCGGTGAACAATTTGTACAGTCTTTCACAACTTCATAGAGGTAGTGATACATAATTATCCTTTTGGCAATATCAAATACAGTTTCTTCTATATTGTTCTTCAGGCCTGGTTTTATATAATGGTTCAACAGAAGGCTATCCAGCATATCTTTACTATCTCAATTCTCGAAAGCAAGATGTAAGGCTGTCAAAAGTCCTTTAGTTTGGGGAAGTGGAACTGTGGCTCAAGTGGTAGAGTGCTCCCCTTGAGCTGAAGAGCACAGAAACAGCACCCAAGCCCAAAGCTCAAGCCCCATGTACGACCAAAAAATAACACCACCACAACAAAAATCAAACAAACAAAAATATTTGGGCTGGGAAGGTGGTTCAGTGGTAGACGCTTGCCTTGCATGCATGAGGACCTAGGTTCGATTCCTCAGCACCGCATAAGCAGAAAAAAAGCCGGAAGTGATGCTGTGGCTCAAGTGGTAGAGCGCTAGCCTTGAGCTGAAATGCTGAGGGACAGCGTCCAGGCCCAGGGTTCAGGCCCCACGACCAGACCAAAAAAAAAATTTTAAAAAAAGAGTCCATTAGTTTGGGCATTGGTATCTGTATCATGATGAAGTAAGAAAGAAGCCACTCTGGTATTATTCCACGTATATGCACTGTGCAGGGGTGTGCAGTCATCTACAGTTATTGCATGTGCCGCTTGAGACACCAACTCACTGACAATGTCTAAGTGTCCACTGTAGGCTTCTCGAAGAGGAGTATACTCATCATCATCCCTACTATTCACATGAGTGGCCTATTGGGAAAGAAGTCTCCGCACTGTAATAAGCTGAATATTTTCGGCAGCCCAATGAAGAAAATTGCTTGGATCCTTCTCCAATTTTTTTTTCCTGCAATTGATACCATTCCTTACTTTTTCATCTTGTTCCCCATATTCCTAAGAATTGCCTAACCAGAGGCTTTGAGTGCCAATGGGAATGAGGTGTCCATGTATTTCCCTAATAGTTCACATTGGTTGAACTGGGAAGAAATATCTGGTGAATTTTCTGCAACTGTTTATTCACATGATTAATTTTCTCTTTTTCCAATTTTACTATTCGAAATTATTCTAACTGGAGAGTAGGGAATTGATGGAGAGCAGAGGAAAGATGTTCCTCCGTATTCAAACATACACACTGAAAATGAGGACCAGTGATGTCTTCATGTGGAGCTTATTCTAGGCATGAGAAAATAGGAAATAATGCCTTCTATATAAATGATTTGGGAAATGGCAGAGCAAAAAGTGAAATGATGCAACCAAAAATATAAAAGCAAAATAAATGAGGATAATTATGGAGCAGTCATATTATGAGAACCATGAAAGGTAGAGAGAAAGAAAGAGACAGATGTGTAATGACCTAGCTAGCCACAAAATCCATGCCTCTGATCAATTTGTAGAACAGACAAAATTTTATTTTTAAAAGAGATGGAAATAGAATTTATGTATTTACTTGAAATTAGTAAATACATTTTTAGTAGCCTATGTAAAGAGACATAACTTTACCAAATTACAGACAATAAAATAAATCATGGATAATTCTAGTAACAGATCTGACTGAAATCAGTTGAATCATACTTTTCTTGTACAATGAAGGAATAAGAAAGTAAAGCAGCTAGAGAAGGCAGGGAGATTGTATCTGTGACAAAACTTTCTGGAAATTGGTATTGAGGATTTCTTACTGGTGATCCACTTGAACTGGAAGCATGATTCTGAAGTATTGCTTGCTGATTCTGAACTATTGATTTGATCATTATATTCTCCAAGAAGAAAATGAGAATTGATAGTGGAGGACTACTAATACATTTTGACCTTCTCACTAAGCACTTTCAATCATCAAAATCACATGAAGACAATAGACAGTCCTACTTTTTAGATGAAAGCAAGTGTCTTATAAAAAGAAGGAATGTATGTAGTCATGCAAAACACTTCTATTTTACCAATGCCTCATACATTTTTCTAATGTTAGGTACCAATAAATAATGGATCTATTAGAAAGCTCTTAAGACTCAAATGTTCAATAGTGAGTTCTCTTACACTATATCATGGTATTTTTTGTGTATGGTTTTAAGAATAAATTTACATTACTAACATGAATTTCTGACAAGACAGTATCATCACTGTACATCTTGCTTCTATACTCTCATTTTAAAATTACCATCTAAGTATGTACATTAGATAACTATAGAGGAAAAAGTAGAAGCCACACTGATTGCTTAGGTCTTTAGTAGTAGTTAATCAGAAAGATGAAATCTGAGTATTGTGGTTTAAAAGCAGACCAAGAAAAAAAAGTCCATTAGATTTTGATTTGAAAGTAACCAGCAAAAGCTAGAAATGGAGCTGTTGTACAAGCAGTAAAATGCTAGCCTTGAGATAACTGAAACAAAAAAATAAATTTTGGGACAAAGCCAGGCCCTGAGTTCAAGCCCTAGTATTAGCACCAAACAAATAAATTAATTAATAAGGTAATTAATTAATTAAAAATAAATTAAGTGGTCACATGTGGAGAGGCAGGTAAAATGTAACATGCGTGGTAATGGTTTATGTATTATTTTGTAATAAGGCATATTATCATTTGTGCTAATCACTAATATTTTATTTGGACTTTTTTGTACAAAAAACTCTGAATTTAGCATGCATGTATATGTGTGTGTACATGTGCGAACATGTATGTATGTGTATATGTGTGAGTGTGCTGTTGCAATGTTGCTTGCCAATGTGGACAGGGTGAGGCTGAAAAAGCTAAGTGTGTTGCAATGTTTTTATTTATCAGTGTTCTGTCATGTCATTTCAGTGGAACCACCCTTTGTACATATTATTTGTCTAATAATAACATCATAATCAAAGCATTTACAATATTAAGTTAGAAAAAGAGACCGCTTTCAGATTGTATTGTATGTTAGATAAGAAGATACAGACATAATTAGTTAGTAAGTTATTGCTATAAGATGATTGTCAGTACAAAATACGTATTTGACCTCTTAAATTGGTTATACTTTTAAGATACACTCATGGAGTGATTTGGACCAACTTGACCAAACAGGTATTATTCTCTGGTGATTCCTGTGAAACACAAGTTGGATAAACTCTTTCCGGATTTCTGTTGAAAATCACTTTCTTTGCAAGATTATATTTATTCTCACTAAGAGATAATCCAACCCATATTATGTTTGACTATCCCATCTTATTCATTGAAAATAAGTATTGTGGATATGCTTGTTAGATATTCCTTTCAAAAACGAACAAACAAAAAGCAAGTGTCATGTCCAGATTGTGGATGCATTTGAAGGTGTTTTGTACATGCACAGGTATCTTTACTAATGGCTCTTTTGTGGGAGTAACTATGGCAACTTTAACAAATAAGGCTTTTTGAATATCTGTTCCAATATACATAACATCCCAGAGCAAGTCTTGCAATTTCTGAAAATCCTTTGAATATTTTAGTATTTTTTCATGTCATTGACTGTAGAGCTAAAATTTCTGAAATAAATATTGTTAAGATCTGAAAATGTAAGTGGGTTCATATGCTTTTTTATGCTTCATTTTATGGAAACCCAGTTTTTATGAAAGTAAATGGAACAGAATAAAAGAATGTAAGTGAATTGGGTAAGCTAATTATTAGTATAATTTTGTTTTGAATTAATAGTCCATTGAATGTAGATGATGCAGTTAAATTATTTCTTCTCTACTTCAGTTAGTTTTAGAATCTTTATAGTTACGAGAGAACTTTTAGTATAAACAAAGGTTTTTTAAAATGATTAGGGTTAACCTTGTGTTTTTTGTCCTACTTCCAAGAAAATGAGTTATTTTTAAGTGTTAATAGTTTATCATTATCATTATCATAGGGAATCATTATCCTTTTCATAGGGACTTAAAAATGCAGTAGTATTGATTTCTTTTTAAACCAATTTTATTCACAAGTTGGAGAGTCTTTGATTCAAAATTAGGTCTTGGTGTATATGATTTTTAACCTCTCGTTCCTAACATTAATGATAGGTAAGACTGCATTTTTGGGTATATGAAAGGTAAAATATGTATCTGGGGTCAAATGTGATTTTTATATCAGTCTTTCTTTAATAACATTTTAAAGTAGTATATTTCTCTCAAAATGTTGGGTATAAAAAGCAATCAAAATACTTCTAATGGTAAAAAATTTAGGTGAACTACAGTGTGGAAACAATTGCTCCAAAAGACCTGCAATCTATTTCCATCAGAAATTGGGCAGGTCATTCTTTCAGTAAGACTGTGTTAACCAGATATGGGGTCCCCAGGCAGTGCAGTGTTGAGTGAAGGGATAAAATATGATTTCTACTATTTTGAGCTAGAAATCAAGAATGTTGTAGTTTAGCAGTTTCTTTCACCAGGGAGGTATAAATTGATTATGAACTTGGAGTTTTCGTATTACAGTTACTTCTTATTTTCTTTTTTTGTTGTTGTTGGTCATGAGGCTTTAACTCTGGGCTTGGGTGCTGTCCCTGTGCTCTTCCACTCAAGGCGAGCGCTCTACCACTTGTACCACAGTGCCACTTCCAGTTTATTAGTGGTTTATTAGAGACAAGAGACTCACAGTCTGTCCTGCCCGAGCTGGCTTTGAACCACAGTCCTCAGATCTCAGCCTCCTGAGTAGCTAGCATTATAGGTGTGAGCCACCGGTGTACAACTTAGTTACCTATTTTCTAACAAAGATAAAGTGAAATATTATTACAGTGTGCACAATAATTTTGGGAATTTTCCTAGAATTAGTAGACTGAGTGCTGGTATTTAGTTATAAAATAGAATGAGGTTAGTTCATATGGTGGGAATGGAACGAAGGCTAACACTTACCATGTGTACAATGTTGTACTAGTAATTCCAACTCTGAAGACTTAAATATCATCATCTTAGAATTAAAAATAGAAGTAGTTCCACTTTATGGGATTATTGCAAGGATTAAATTAGGTACCAAAGGTAAAGTACTTGGAAAAATAATCAGAGTTTGATACTTTCTACCTGTTATTTTATCATGTGATATATTCTAATATTTTTACTGTGATTTTTATATTGTCTATTTAGGATATGCAAAGTGATGTATTGATATACATTGCGTTGTTCAATTTTTTGACATTATGAGGAAAATACCTGAAAAGAAAATTTCTGAGAAGAAAATTATCATATTGACTCATGGTTTATGATCAGATGTCTCCATTGTTTTTAATTATATTTTTATTAAATAGTTGTACAAAGGGATTTCCATTCAACGAATCAGTTTATAAGTACAATGGATCTTTACACAACTTTCTCACATCCTTCCAAACCTCAACCCACTTTCGTTTTTTCTAGTTTCATACTATCTGCATTGAATATTATGGCTTCACTCTCTACTTCCATAAGTCTCTTTATTTCTTCCCTTTGACTTCCCTTCACATTTTCCAAGTGGTTGTCTCCTGGTATTCATTTTGTTGGATTAAAAGTTCAATTTTATAAGAAATTACACCTGTTATGTACTCCTCTACAAATAGCATGCTTTGATTAATACTGTTGTTTAACTTGCATAAAATTCTGACTTCTAAATATGCGACCTTTTTGTGTCTGGCTGTGACTTCGTTTACTTAACATAATTTTAGATCTATCCATTTCTTTGCAAATGTTGTAACAGTCTTTACAATGGATGGGTGCAATCCAATTGTGTATATGTGCAACACTTTCTCCAACCATCCCTCTGCTAAAGTGCGTCTGGGCTGTTTCCATAAATTCTCTACGGTGAATAGTACAGTAGTGAACATGATTCTGAGAGTGATTTTACTCTAACGTTTTAGAAGAATTCATCACTATTTTTCTGGGAGCAATCCTCTAGCTATTTGCCAGAATTAGCACATCCCTTCCTTCATCTCCATCACAATGTTTTTCAGGTCCTCAAAAACACACTACCCCCTACAGGTCTCAATCTGCTAAAACCACACTGTGCCCATATTCTTTTGTTGTTGTTGTTTTTCTCTGTCCGGTCGAGGGGCCTGAACTCTGGGCCCCTCTGGCGCTGTCCCTCAGCTTTTCTGCTCAAGGGTAGCAATCTAATACAGCGTCATTTCTGGCTTTCTTCTTTTTGCTTATGTGGTGCTGAGGTATCAAACCCAGGGCCTCATGCATGTGAGGCAAGAGCTCTACCACTAAGCCACTTTCGCAGCTCCGATGTGCCCATATTCTTTTAATATATTTTTTTCATAATTTTACACATAATTTAGTGAGAACCTTCTATGTACTTTTCTAATGTGGGAATGAGGTATATGACAATAGAGTAAAACTAAGAGATATGGAATTTAATTAGCTATTATCATATTTAAAATAATTTTCAGCTCTAACCCATAGCCACACTTAACTATTATTTTAATCTTTATTTGATTACTTCACCTATCCCCTAAATTATAACATGTGATTTAAATACGAAGACAAAAAAGTGTGGTTTGACTTTGACACTCATGTGTGAGGATGCACAATATGGGCAACTAAAGGGATTGGAATTAATAGTCATTATCCATTTTGTTAAATGGTTTTCTCAAACCGATTCTCACAATTCATATTTCATTCAACAACAAGAAACATGACAATTCCCTTTGCTTTGCTCCTCATTAAACTTGTTTCCATGTTATTTTATTATGAAGGATGATTTCATAAATTTACTATAGATACAAAAATATGTTAAAATATTTCTATATGTATGCATTGATATAAATATACACATATATATTATAAAGGTTATAATGATAAATTATAACTTCTGTAACTGTACAATTTACTAAATTACTAAAAACATGGACGACTCAGGCCTGGAATCCTGGTTACTCAGGAGGCTGAGATCTGACAATCATGGTTTGAAACCATCCTGGTCAGGAAAGTCCATGAGCCTCTTATCTCCAAACAACCAACAGAAAATCAGAATTGGAACTGTGGCTCAAAGTAGTAGAGTGATAGCCTTGAGAGAAAAGACTCAGAGATATCACCCAGGCTCTTAGTACAAGAACTAAAATCTACCCCCAAAAGTATTTAATTTACACCTGTGTAAATAGAGTATTACCTTCACCCAAATGCACATCCATGCTCATTTGCAAGGTAACTCTGTTATGTCTGGAGTACCTCATAATATTATCACTTATGTAGAAAGTATTGCAATATGGGTAAACTCTATCTCTCTCATGGATTTTTCTCCACTCAAATATTCAAATCTTGCAATTATTCCCATTATACAAAGTCATAGCTTTTTTTCTTTAATACCCATAATATTGGAATTTGAATTGAGTGTCTTGTGTCTCCTAAATGGATGTTCTTACCACTTTGGCATGGCTCCAGCCCTAAATTGTCCTGATTAACTTTCAGATAGAATCTTGCTTCCTACTTGTGTATGATCGTGGGCTCAGTCTACTTCATGTTATTCTTCCTGGAATTTAGAATAACAAGTGCCTGCATTAAGTACAGATCTTTCTGTCCAGTCTGAGCTTTAACCACTATCCTCACAATAGTACACTCCCATGTAGTCAGGATTTTCATAAGCTTATCATAGCTATTTTTAAAAAAATCTTTGCATGTCCTGCAGGTTCTTGAGTACTGAGTTAATTTGTGTTTTCTTGGGTTGTTTTGGTTCTTTTGAATGAATGTGTTGAGTTGTTCCTCATTTTTCCTTTTGTTTCTTTCACTCAAGTTCTTACCTATAGTGCTGAGAAACCAATATTTCTTTCTCAAGATAGTAAAGGTGAACATTATTTATTCCAAAACAATTCCAGTAATATTTAAACACCTTCAGAAATTTCGAGAAGATGGCGGAGGAGAATCTGGTGGCTAAACAAGCTCTCACATAGAAAGCAGTTCTAGTGTTCCAGTGAACAGTCCTAGGCACACCAAGTGTGCCATCACAGTACAGAGAGTTTGGGCAGAGAGGGAAAATCCAGGTAAGGAGACAGATCTGAGCATTTTCCAGCAGCCATGGCTGAGGTTGCTGTGCCGGCTGTGGTGGCATCCATAGCTGCCATAACTACAACCCAGAGAGTCTGGGACAAATGTGTCAGATGCAGCGGGCGAGCAGATTTTACTCAACACCAGCAAGAACTGACAAGTAGCAGATATCATCATCCTGCAGATAGCAGACCAGAGGCTACCCAGGAACCAACACTCCAGCGTGAGTACAAAACTGACATCTTCACTCCTTCTCAAAGGGAGCAGAGGAGGGAAGGCCAACCCACCTTCCAACACCGGAGATATCCATCTTTGATGTAGACAAAGGCCTGGCTAAGCAGCTAGATCCAACTCAGTTCTTTGATGAAAACAAAAGAGTCTTTTAGCGAGTCACAAGTACCTACCCTGATCTGCCATTCTCAACTCCACCCATGGGAAAGTCACCACAAAGAGGCAGAGAAAGCTACACCCACTAAAGAGTAGCTTTCTTCACTGAGTAAACAGAGCCAGCGGCTGACCCTCCCTACAGCAGCACTGACAATCAATTGAAACTCAGTAAACATAAACCCTGAGCATTGCTCCAGGCTGGGCTCTGTGAATGTCCCAGAAGCTAGCCCCAAAGGGAAAAGCTACTGTTTGCTGAAAGGCCTCAACTTTACCCAGAACCCAGCCTTGTCACAGCAACTCCAAACTAGAGGAAACAGCCACCTCCCTCTTTTGTGATACTCAAAGCAGATCTCCCTCACACTGAACTAGCCTGGGAGGGGATCACAAACTTCTGGGTAAACCAACAGAATTTTTTCTGCCTGCCCAAACAAATTGAATTAAGAAACCAATCAAGCCACAGAAAACCAAACACCACAAACAAACCAGAGACTCCACTGAGAGACTGGTTACTGACACAAGGGAGATACAGGATCATCCCATCAACCCCCCAAAAACAAAATCAAAGAAGTCTTTTTTTGTATCTTTTTTAAATTTTTACTTTTTAATTATAAAAATTGTTTTTATTAATATTTGTTCCTCTGATAACTTTTATTTTAGGTGTATATGTGTGTATGTGCGCTTTTTTTAAAAAAAAAAATGTCTACTGACCTGTTGGTCTTTTTTGTTCTTTCTTTCTCATTCGTTTTACTTTTTCATCTGTAGTTCTTTTTGCATGAATTATTTGTTGTTCTGTTCACCTCCTATATACCTGTCATTGATTATAAGACCTTATCCCCCATTGTGTACATTCTTAATCCAAAAATGTATTACTCAATTCAAAACCTCTTAGGATTAAATTCCTTAATAGCAGTATTATCTATTTATACCTATAAATTATTTGAAGTATTTTTATTTTTTTGTTTTTCAGGTCTCCTTTCTATCCCTCCCTTCCTCTCATCCTATCCCCATTCATCTCTCAATTTTACTTCTTTAAATTTTCATTACTTTTAAGAGTTTCACTTTTAAAATTTAAATATTTGTCTTTCCATTTTTTTCTTGTCTCTTTTTTTAAATTTTTTTCTTCTCTCTTTCCTATCATCCTTTCCAATCCATTTCCCTCTGTGAGATTAGGACTTGGTTAATTTCACTCTCCTTTTACCTTTCCAAATCTCTCTAACCTTATTTTCCCCACCTTTCTCCTTAAACATAATAATTTATGGTTTGTCAAATTCTTCTTTGGTATTCTTAGCCCATTAACACATAGTTATTTAATGTTGAACAGACTGTATCTGTTGAACTAGATTGTATCTTCAGACATTTGACTATGCAATTACAGGACTTTGGTTGATGCTTGCCTTAAAATGGTGTTCTAGCACAAAACTGGCATTACTTTCATTCCAAATGGGCAGAACAAGCAAGAAAAACACAAGGAAAATGGCAAGTCCAGGTATCTCAATTCCCACTCAAGATAATCAGGTGACAAACCAGATAATGAATAATCCAGACGAGAGTTCCCAAAAACCTCTACAAACACTACTGGTAAACACGTTGAATGAAGATTGAAACCCTGCAAAAGACTCAGTGTGAGCGTGATAGGGAGAGATAGGAGGCAAACCAAAGATCAAAACAGGAAGCTCATGGGCTTGAGAAAGCTACTCAAAGATTGATACTGGAATTGCGTGAGCAGGTTGAGAATACTCAAAGAGAAATAAAGGAATTGTGTGAGCAGGCTGAGATCAGTCAAAAAGAACTACAGAAGTTGCATGAACGTGAGAAATCTAATCAAAGAATAACACAAGAATTGCAAGAGCGTGATGAGCATAGACAAAGATCAATAGAGCCATTCATGGAATCCATAAACAGACACCTGAAGGAGTCAGGGAGACCACAAAGGGAATGCTGAATGGAGCCCAACAGAAGGAATGGGAGCCCAAGGAAACCATAACCAATCAGCAAAGTGATTTGAGAATAAACAATGAAAACCAAATTAAGGAAGTAAAGAATTTCATATAAGATCTAAAACAAAGCTCCAACAAAGAATTTGAAGCCATAACAGTCAACCAATTAAAAGGAAAAGAAATGAAAAATAAAGTAGAAAGGCTTGACAGTTGGTTAGACAATGCAGAAGATTCAATCTCCGGCATTGAGGACAGCCTAGGTATTATAGAGAAAGAACATACAACTATCCAAGACAAATTCAAGAAATATGAATAGATCTATTCAACACTTGGAAGACACAATTAGAAGGCCTTATCAAAGGGAAATGGGTGTAGAGGAGCACATAGAGACAGAAGGTAATGGCCTAGAAAATTTGTTCAACAGGATCCCAGCAGAGAACTTCCCAACACGCAAAAAGATAGGCATATTCAGATACAAGAAGCTTTTAGAACTCCAAATAGACTAGACAAGAACAGGACATCCCATCGTCCAATTATAAGCCACACAGGATCAATTCAGACCAAGGAAAAGATCCTTAAAGCTGTCAAGGAGAAAAGATCAGTCACCTATAAAGGAAAACCAATTAGAATCACCTCAGATTTCTCAACAGAGACAATTAAAGCTGAAAAGCCTGGAATGATGTATGCCATACTATAAAGACAAATAACTATCAACCAAGAATAGTGTACCCAGCTAAACTCTCCTTCATAATTGAAGATCTAATAAAAAATCTTCCATAGCAAAGAAAAACAAACAATATATCTCCACCAAATCAGCTCTACAAAAGATACTTAAAGATGTCCTAAACATAGAAAACCAACAAGACCACAATAAAGGCCAAGAAACCACATACAAACAGAATCCAAGAACCATAGGAAGAATCTAGTAGGCGTAGCACCCAAGAAGGTGGATAAAATGGCAGGGACACCCAAATACCTCTCAGTCCTATCTCTCAATATTAGGGGATGTTATTCTCCAATTAAGTGACATAGACTGTCTAGTTGGTTTAAAATGCAAGATTCTTCTATCTTCTACCTTCAGGAATCACAACTTGCCCATAAAAGTCAAACACATTGGGAGAGTTAACTAATAAATGCAAATCAAAACAACATTGAGATATCACATCACTCCAGTTAGAATGGCAAAAATCAAAAACTCTAACAACAACAGATGCTGGAGGGGATGTGGACAGAAGGAAACCTTACTTCATTGTTGGTGGGAGTGTAAACTTGTTTAGCCACTTTGGAAAGCAGTATGGAGGTTCCTGAAAAGACTTCACATAGAGCTCCCCTATGACCCAGCAATCCCACTATTGGGCATTTACCCAAATGATTACAAACAAGACCACACTAAAGCTACCAGCACAACTATGTTTATTGCAGCATTATTTACCATAGCTAAGATATGGAACCAACCCAGATGCCCCTCAGTAGATGAATGGATCAAGAAAATGTGGTATATATACACAATGGAATTCTATGCCTCCATCAGAAAGAATGACCTTGCCCCAAGTGTTAGGAAATGGAAAGTCTTGGAAAAAATTATATTAAGTGAAGTCAGCAAGGCCCAAAGAAACATAGGTCCCATGGTTTCCCTTATTTGCAATATCTAGTATATGTATGCAAGCAGAAAAGGTCAGATAATGTGATGTTAGGAAAATGAACCCTTAGATATGTATTTTAATGCTTTTTTATTTCGTGCATTTGTTTATAATGCATTTATAAGATTATCTCTTTGTTGCTTTGTATGTCCCTCCCCCACAGTATAACCCCTGCTTTCACTATATTTGATGTCAGTATAACTTGTGGAGGAGATGGGGAAAAACAAGTCGTTTAAGGATACAGGTGGACCTGTTCCAACAATGAGAAGTACAAGGTCATGTCGAAAACGAGCTTTACAACGTTGGTGCGGGGGGGGGGGGGGGGGGGGAAGGATTGGGTGGTGGGGGGAGGGGGGAAGACTGGGGGGGGAGGGGGGAGGTAGGGAAGTGATGTGAAGGGTAAACAAAGGAGGAGGCTGAAATGCTTGATAAGAAATATATGCATTATCCTGCCCATGTAATTGTAATCCCTCTGTACAGTATGTTCACAAAAAAATAAATAAATAAAATTAAAAAAAAAATCAAACTCATTTTGAAAGTGAAAGTCTAGAACAAAATCTACCAAGCAAATGGCTCCCATAAACAGGTAGGGGTTGCAATCCTAATATCAGATAAAATAGACTTCAAATTAACATTATTGAGAAGGGATAAAGAAGGTTACTACATACTAATTAAGGGATCTCTCTTTCAGGAGGATATTAAAATTCTAAATATTTGACAAACAATAGTGCACCCAAATTTATCCAAGAAATACTACTTTAAATCTCACATAGATTCAAAGACATTAATGTTGGGGACTTTAACACACCACTATCCCCACTAGATTGATCAACTCGGCAAAAACTCAATAGAGAAACCACAGATCTAAACAAGTGCATACATCAACTGATTTAGCAGACATCTAGCGAATATTCATCCAGCAACATCAGAGTATACGTTTTACTCAGCAGCACATGGAACATTTTCCAAAATACACCACATTTTAAGTCACAAATCAAACTTGTCAAAATTCAGAAACATTGAATTCATATCTTGCATTCTCTCAGACCAAAAGGGAATAAAATTAGAACTCAACACAAAAAGCCACCAAAGAAAGTCCAGTAACACATGGGGGCTGAAAAACACACTGTTCAAACACCAGTGAGTCATGGAAGAGCTTAGAAACGAAGTTCACATGTTCCTGTTATTCAACAAAAAATTGCACAGAGATTATCTGCTCCTCTGGGACACAGCAAAGGCACGATTCAGAAGCAAGTTTATAGCTCTGAGTTCCTATATTAACAAATTGGAGAGACCTGAATCCAACAATTTACTGAGATCTGACACTCCTTGAAAAAGAACATCAAGATAAACCCCAATCCAGTTGATAGAAAGAAATTATTAAAATTCAACCAGAATTAAATGAATTAGAATTAAAAAAACCATATGAAGAATCAACAAAGTGAGAAGGTTCTTCGAAAAAATTAACAAAATTGACAGACCCTCAGATCTCGTCCTCCCGAGTAGCTAGCTAAGCTGATTCACCCTCTGAGTAGCTAGCTAAAATTCTGTCTGTCCTCTATGCTTCACTGCTTTTTTATTCTATTCCTGAGGTAATCACAAGCCTGTCATATAAATGTCTCATTGCTTTAAAAATACTGTTACTGTTTGGCACCAGGGGCTCCAATCTGTACTCTAAACTACTTAGGAGGCTTGAGAACAGAAACCAGGCCAAATTTTAAGGGAGTTCCTTTTCAATCGATAGCTGGGTGCATTGGATCATTTCCACCATCCTGCACTATCTAGAGACTAAGATTGGAAGGACTGCAGGATCCAGGAAGCTAGACAAGTTGGTGTGCAACTCTGATGCCATTGATGATGGGAAAGATAAAAGGACAGATCAGGTGCCTGTTCTTGTGGAAAGGGAACCCTTATCTTAAAATTAACCACTGATATAATGCCAGCCTAGCAAGAACAATACCCTAATTTGAAATCCTCACATTTTTCCAAAACCAAAATAAGTACATACATTAACATTCCAAAACATAGTACAATCTGTTCTTTGCTCTAATATCATCTTTATCTGATTATCATATGACGTGACAGAATAGTTTCTTCATTAAACTTATGATATATTTTAAAAGACCTAGAAAATTCTTTCTCACTTTTTAAGTGCAAACGAATGGCCTATTACCTCATTTCTTACATATTTGACTGCCAATAAAATTCCATTCAATGATTAGTATAGTAATATATTCTGATTTATTACTTTATTTGTAACAGTTGTTAAACATTTTGCTTTTCTGCTGAAGTTTAAGTATTTAAATAGTATCATCAAAGTATATTCCTTGGGTACTTGGGGCAGTTTTTTATAAAGTTTTTAAGTAATGACTTCTAAGAATTCTTAATTGCTATATTATTGTTTTATTTTTAATTTCAATATAATTTTATTGTAAAGGTAGTGTACAGAGGGGTTACAGTTACATAAATAAAGTAATGAGTACATTTCTTTTGGAAGGAACATTGTTATCCCCTCCATTGATTTTTTTGTATACTCAAACAATTACTGATGCTTTTGCTGTTGCTATTGATCAAATGTACTTTTGCTTTCTTTGTTCATGCATTTTTATTATAAAACTGATATAAAAAGTGTTTACAGTTACTTAAGTCAACTAAAGAGTACACTTCATTTTATTTTCTATATTTCAAATTTTGATCTTGATTACTTACTTTCTTGTTTCTTAAGGATAATTCTTTTTTCAGCGTTGTAGGATTAATTTAATTTTGCATGATTTTTACACATGTAAATTATTCAGACACATATATGTTGCTTTTAAAATATTTAACATGTGAATACTTAAAATTATTTTCTTAATTTTTATACGGTTGGTGAATTTAAATAAATTGATTTTCTTATAGTTCTAAACATATTTTTCCAGGTAACAAATAATTACTGTATTTTCAAGAACCACATACTATATTAAGAAAGGCTTCATTTCTTGGTCACTTTTTTGTAAATATTTGTACTTGAATTAAAAAAAAGTTTGAGCTTCTCATGGTGATTTGTGGCTTCCATTTTCTACCTATGGTAGGAACTAAAAATAGGGTTTGTAATTCAGGAGAGCCTGAGAAACTATGAGACCTTATCCTAAAAGTATCCAGAGTGAAAGGTTAAGAGATATAGCCATCCGTAGCAAGATATAGAGCACCTGGTTATCATATTCTAAATCTTGAGGTTAAAACACCAGTAACATTAATCTTTTGTCAAAATAAAAGGATACATGTTTCAAAATGTTTATTATTTAAAACTTATTTGCAAAGGTTCTCATGTCTTCTATTTCTTAATTTTCACTTTACTTAATCTATAAGAATCCAAGTATATTGTAACTATTTGATTACTAATAAATAGTACGAGCAATATTATGATTTCATATATTAACCTATTTTTATTATTTGTGATAATTTCCTCTATTTAATATTATATCAATATTCCAAATGTGTGTATGTAGTGTGTGTGTGTGTGTGTGTGTGTGTGTGTGTGTGTGTGTGTGTGTGTGTGTGTGTGTGCTTTGTGTGTACTTTGTAATTCTTGGGAGATCACACTATTATTTCACATATGCTATGTCAAGGTTTTACCACTGAACTATACTGTGTAGTTATAATGTAAATAGTGTTTTAAATTATGACTTTTAAATTTTCATTCCTAATATGTTTTTTCAAAATTATATATGATACAATGTGATCCATTTTCTATCCACATTAGCAATTTTTATTGTTATTTTATTGTTATTTAGAAGATTTCCACTGATTTTTCACTTCCAAATTCTTGTGTTTGTTATTGATAAAGGTTTTACTTTGCTTCTTGTCTCTCTTCATTCTTTTTGCCTTTTGAGTTTACCTATTGTTTCCGTTATTTCTTTGGAAATTAATTATCATATTCCTATTACAATTTATTTACATTATAAGAGGTCTATACAATGCTTTATTTTCTATTTTATTTTTCCCATCTTCTCTGACTCTCAGTCCACACTATTAGGTGGATTAAAAAAAAATTTGATTAAGGACACTTTGATGATTTTCGTGCTTCTCTTCTCTGAAGTCTTTCTGTTTTTGAAACACAATAACAATGACATACAGCTCCTGGGTGGTCCATCATTCTATCCCCTCTCACTCTCCTCTGTAGTACAGCTCAAGTCGTTATCATTCAACTTTATTATGCTATGTGTTATCTAAATCTTAACTCATTCCTGAATTAATTTTAGTTGTTTTAAGCATTCTCTAAAGACATTTTTCCCTATATAATATCTGAGGTCTTGTGTTTTCACAAGGTGCAAAATATGAATGACTATCAAACATCTAGATATCTGTAGTATATTGGTCCACCTGAGCAATAAACTTGTATATAAACTCAAGGAATACAGGTCAGTCAGAACAATCTTGTAAAATGGTGTAGCTTGAGCACTCATACTAGATTTGAATCTTATTACCATGTTTATTAGTGAAAGAACTGACACATAGAAGAATGTAACAGATTTATCAAAAATAAATTCTTAATTTTATTGTCAATAGATTTTGAAAAGGATGCCATGACTTAATGAAATAAAAATAGAATCTTAAATGTGTGTATTGTCACTATTGCCTCTCTAGTTTTAAAGAATGATCTTACACTACTACCTCAAACCTTATACAAAAATTTAAACTAAAAAAATGATTATCAAACTAAATGTGAGTTGTAAAAACCTACAAAAAGGAAATGTAAAAATTCATGCCAATGGATCGTAAAGGTTTCCAAAAATTTGACATGGAAAGCATTAGTGGCTAAAGAAAAGCAAGAATAAACTAATATCAACTGATAACCTTTCTTAATTCCATGAAAGTAGTGAAAACATATCCAAAAGATAGAGGGCACATATTTCTTAATGCTACAATGTTAATGCTACAATGATCCTGAATCTTAAGTATTTTATACCTTCTAATTCTGTATAAAATTTTCCTGAACAGGATATTTCTATAAAGAACATATTTAAATTAATAGTCAATAGGAAGAGCATATGAATTAAGCTCCTCTTTAGTATCTAAGAAAAAAGAAAAAGAAAACTCACTAATATGACCATAATATAAAAAGATGACACAAAATAGAGTAATGCATTTGTGGAGAAATTCATATACTCCGCATAGCAGAATGATTTGTGTAATACTGCAATCATTTTACCAAGCAAGTTTTCAAGTCTTCAAAAGGTCAAAGAGAATTGTATATGTTCTAGCCATTACACTTCTTTTTTTTTTTTTTTTTTTTTTTTTTGGGTGCGGTCGTGGGGCCTGAACTCTGGGCCTGGACGCTGTCCCTCAGCTCCTCAGCTCAAGGCTAGCCCTCTACCACTTGAGCCACAGCACCACTTCTGGCTTTTTTCTTTTTGCTTATGTGGTGCTGAGGAATCGAACCCAGGGCCTCTGGCATGCAAGGCAAGCGCTCTACCACTGAGCCACCTTCCCAGCCCCTAGCCATTACACTTCTATATATGTATTAAATAGAAGTAAAAAACTTGTATGGATCGGGAATGTAGTTCATTGACAGTGCACTTGGACAGTATGAGTGAGAACCTCGAAATAATTCCCCAAAACAAATTTTGAAAAGATACCCTATAGAAGATATATGCAGGACAAATTCCTGTAACTCAATTTTATATGTATTTTAATATCTGTTCTAAAATTTATAGGATTTCTATTTGAAGAAATGCAAGTTTGTGAAAATTAGGCTTGGAAAACCTATGATTGTACAATTCACTTCCAAAGCACTAAAATGTATACAATGAAAGGAGATAATATATTGCATGTGAATTTCATGTCAAAAAACGAACTTTACAACTTTGGCTGGGGGAAAGGGAGGGGAGAAGAGGGAAGGGGAGGGAACAGGGAAGGGGGGCAGAGATGGGAATGGATAGGAAGGTGAAAAAAAGGAAGAGGCAAAATGGTTGATAAGAAATGTACTCATTACCTTGCTCATGTAATTGTAACTCCTCTGTACAGTATTTTCACAATAAAAAATGAAAAAAACATCTTGCTAGTATGTATTCTTTAAAAGATCTTATAAATATCTTCCCTGTGTCATTTGTAGCATCAAACATTACTTAAGCACACAGAAAAGGCATAGTACTTCACATTAGTGGATCCAGTTTTTGATCTTGAGAAAGTAGAATTTTGTAAGAACCTATGACAACTCACAGCCATATTTTCATGAATACTTTCATGTAGCTAGAACTAGTTTACTAAAATATTCACTTGGAAAATATGTACTAAAATATCCACGTAATAAGCTTTTCTGTTTTATTTCTTGGTATTTCATTTATGTATGTTTTTCTCTATTTTCTTTATCCATTTATCTGGCTTCCCAATCCTTCTTACTCTTCTCTAAAATATTGTTTAATTTGTACGTTTGTTCTAGTTTTCCTACACTCAGACTGAACTCTTTACCCTGAGATTTTCACATAAATGACTTTGCCTCAGATAATTGCTTACTTTTAGTTGAGTGCTTCTCAACTTACTGTATGCCCCAGGTCACTTTAATACCATTCTATTCTGCTTTATATATCTTATGACATTTGCAATGAAGTCAATCTGCTTATTTCATTTTTCTCTCCATTTATTAAAGCACTGGGTTTAGGAGATTTGGGGACACATCTCTTGTTCATTTCTGTAGACGCAGCAGATAAGACTCCTCCAGAGATAGACCCAGAATTCCTGCTTACGGATACTGCACATTCTGTCTATATCAAAGGCACAATTTTATGTATCTTCCAAGATTTGGTGTATTACAACTGAGAGTCCTAGAGACTTCTTACATTTTTTCACACTTGATAACCAAAAAAATGTGATACCATAGATATTAGCAAAATTTGTTTAACACAATGTTTCTGCATCCACTTTCTGGCCATGTATGGTAAATCAGTTCTAGCCTGAAAGGAACACTTCCTTTGTGTTTCCCAGCATTTTAATTATTTACCTGAGTTTATTAATTTTATCAAATGCTACAAAGTTTAAAAGACAACATATTATTTCATCCGATGATGATTCTTCAACTGGTTACAGTTGTTCACTTTTGGTACACCGATGGAATTTATCATTTATCATAGACAATTGTTTATTCTGAGGATATCTCTTTCTCTTCACAAAGTCTGCCCAGAATTATCACTTCGTTCAATTCTCACGCTCATATACTTTTGAAATTCTATTATTTTGTTTCCACTATCTGGATTTTTCTTTCTCTCCATGTGATGATGTCAATGCTCATCTTTCAGTCTTAATTAAATAACAACTGTATTATAGTTATGAACAAATTCTCTCTTCCTAAGTATATGCTACACATTTTGACATTATATGATATACTAGTAATTGTATTATATATATATATATATATATACACACACACACACATATATATATATATGCACACACACATATATATACCTTTTTCTGTTGGGAGTGCAATAGACTTGTGTGGATAATTATTAATCATCTTCACTTACTCATACAAACTATCACAGACTTAATGAACTATAACACAAATTCATATCCTCATATAAACCCTGAACATTCAAAATCAAACCTATCAGCAGTGTTAGTTTCTTCTGGACACTATTTGAGAAGATCCAATTGATCCTGCTCAACTCATTTCTGGTGGTATTCTGACAATCTATTGCATTCTTTGCCTTGTAAAGACAACACCATGACATCTGCCTTTCTCTTTGAGTGTATACTTTTGTCCAAATATTATTTATATTAAGACATTAGTCCCACTGGATTAGGGGTCTTCCATACTTAGGAATGACTTCCTCTTAACTGAATTGTCAATGTCACTTTTCCCAGGAAACAAAGGAGGAGGCAAAAATGCTTGATAAGAAAAATACTCATTACCTTGCTCATGTAATTATAATGCCTCTGTAAGATATTTTCACAATAAAAAACTTATTAATAATAAAAAAATAAAATAAAATCTCAATCATGGGCATTGGCAGTTTAGGACTTCCACATAAAAATATATAAAACAACTTAACTAATTCCAGTGGTATTACAGAAGATAGTAATGCAACAAATTACATGTTTGTTTTTTTCATGAAACTACTTAAAATAGTTTAAGTGACAACAAAGCAGTCTTAAACTAACAGTATTCTTAGCATAATGTTTTATTCCAGTAGGTACCAATCTATTACTTAAGAAAATGTATTTAGCTCCCCTGATTTATTTGTTTTATAAAAAAGAGTGTTATAAGTTTTTTTTTAATTTTTATTTTACTAAGCATATAGTTTCTGCAGTATTCTAAGTTCTTTCCTTTTAGAATACTCTAAGGGCTTATCTTTAATTGAAATACTTTATAGTCAATGGTTTAGCAGACTTCCGGTGACTTCCACTATCTACTAGGTTCTTATTTATGTCTATATTCGTGCTAGTACTAAGGTTTGAAATAAAAGCCTTGTACTATTGCTTGGCTTTTTCCACTCAAGGCTGGTGCCTTACCACTCATCCAAACTTCCACATCCAGTTATTTGCTAGTTATTGAGGATAAGAATTCTGAGGACTTGAGGATTTGTCTGCTGGAGCTGGTTTGTACCCTCATCCTTGGTTCTCTTCCGGTTAATAGTCACGATTATAGATGAAAGACACCATGACCTGGCCGCTATTCTTTTTTTTTTCCTGTCGTGGGGCTTGAACTCTGGGCCTGGGCACTGTCCCTCATCTCTTCAGCTCAAAGGGAGCAATCTACCACTTGAGCCACAGTGCCATTTCCGGTTTTTTGGTTAATTGCAGATAAGAGTTTCACAGCTTTTCCTGCCCAGGCTGGCTTTGAACAATGATCTTCAGATCTCAGCCTCCGGAGTAGCTGGGATTACAGGCATGAGCCACCAGCACCCAGCTAAGCTTGAAGATTTTTATTTGTCCTAGACATGGGCTTGAACTCAGGGCCTGATTCCTGTCCTTGAGCTTCTTTTGCTCCACGCTAGCATTCTAATACTTGAGCCATAGCTCCATTTCTTGCTTTTTGATAGTTTATTGGTAATAAGAGTCTCATGGACTCTCTTGTCTGGTGTGACTTCAAACCATAATCCTCAGATCTCAGCCTGCTAAGTAGCAAAGGTTATAGGTATGAGCCACCAACACCTGGCTAGATTTAAACTTTTATATTAAGTTATACAGTTTAAAAAATCCTACTACCAAATCCTAGAACATACCTCTTTGAGATTTTGAATAATTTCACCTATTTTGTCCTTTATGCTACATCTGAATTTTTTAATAAAAACCTCTCCTTTCATTCAGATGATTTTGTTGATAGCTGAACAACACTGTGTAATAGGGGCCAGAATATTGAAATCATGCAACTCTTGATTTACCTAGTCTAGCGTACAGTTCTTTTAGTCTAATTTTTATCTATCTCAACTTCCATTCATAAACTCAGCTTTGAAAATGCACATTTTTCATTGCATTAATAGTGAAAATTTTAATTTCGTAACCTGGACATTTTTTGAAACATCTTTCACAGCTCTGCCAGCTAAATAACTATCTTTGTAAACATGAAACTTCTGACGTGTGAAAGCTGTCTTCCAATTCTGATGTCTGAATAGGCAGTTATACAGCTTAATCTCTGATAAATTTTCTATGTCAGAGGTCAATGTGCCATATCTTAATTTTATGAAAGTTTCTCCTTTCTTTTAAAAACTTTTATGCTATGTTTTACACTGAGTGAAATTCCATAGCCTATTTTATTAACTTCAGAGCTCTTACAGATTGTAGGGGCAATGCTAGAAAATGTAGACAATTATTTACCACTGTCTCCAACTAGAGGTTTTGTTTTATTTACAAAACCTAGAATATACTATCATTTCTCCCCATCATTTACATTCTTTCTCATGTATATCATTTGTACACTGAAATGACACCTATGTTTTCACACTCTGTTGCTTACAAGAAAAAATAGATGCCTGAAATATTAGGTGTCAGTTGAACAAAAGTGTAAAGGTAATAATTCTAAGAAAGACAGTCTTATTTTGTAATGAGGCCTAATTCATGAGGATACCTTCAAAGCATGTGTTTTTGTATAATTACCTCTGAATATTAGGAAATTATGATTTGCTACAGCTGAAAGCATGCATAATGCACATATTTAGAAGTTGGAGAAACAAACATATGTCTTCATGTTGTCAAGATGAATAGAAAAAAAACACAAAAACCCACAAAATCAAAATATAGATAACTCACCCAGAAATACTTTTCAAAACAACTTTAAAGCCTTCAGGGTAGAATTAGTGTTAGAATCTATAAGGATTAATAGTGATATTTTCTGCCAATTTGCATAGTAGTTAATTATCAAATATTTATATTTAATAAATATCTTTTTTCATACATACAAAATGCCAATAGTTATACAACAAAGGACTCAATATCATGGTTACAGCAATATAAATAAATATACACATGAATTTTGCCTCCGATCTGTTAGGGTGAGTATAATTAATAACTCAGATGACAACTGTTGGTAAGGGTATAACAGAATGGAGGTTTTGCACAATCTTCATGTGAATATAAATTGGTATCACCATTTGAAAACATTATGGAGACTTCAATAAATTATTCATAATTCTAATATACAGCAATTTTGTCTATGGGTACACTGCCAAGGAAATGAAGTCAACATTTTGAAGACCCATGTGCACCTTCACTTCCATTTTTATATTATTTTTTGAAACCAAGAAATAGAAATAGACTGTCCTGATTGATTACTGAACCAATAAAAAATATTACATATATGTATACATATATACATTTATGTATAAACACATATGTATATTATATGCATATCACTGGAATATTATTCAGACAAAATGAGAGAAATTCTGTGATATTACAATATTTGAAATCTAACAAATTTGTTCTCGCAATAAGAGAGATAATTGTGGTTATCATGGTTAAGGGGATGATGAGGTATTTCTCAATGTAAACTTCAAGTCATAGGATGAATGAGTTTTGGGAATCTGTGTACAGAATGACTAAAGCTATAGATTCTATTTGAATACATTTATCTTTAAGAATACTAGAAAAGTTAGTTTCCTCCTTTATTAAAAAGTGTAATATAGTTGATACTTGCTTCCATTATTCTTTGAATTATCTTATGACTTTTTTCTGGGAGCTTGATGATGGATATGATTTTATATGAGACCATCAATTATTCTTCAGAAAAATAATTCTAGAGTTTTGATACACCAAGTAAACTAGTTTTGCCATATCTAATTCAGAAATGCATGTACTTTCTCTAAAATAAGTTTTAATAATCATAATGAGACATTAAATTTGTTTCAATCTATATTGTAAAATATCAGGAAAGAGAGTAGAAACATATAACTGTAACACTGGATCCTAAGTATGTTGGATAAAGTAGAAAGATATTAGTTTAATTTACCTCTCTCTCTATATCCCTCATTTTCAAAACCAGATATTTTCAGAAATAATGAATGTGTTTGCTGACTTTTAATATGCTTGGAAGCTAAAATCAGAACCAAAATCAATCAATATTAACTCTTCTCGCCAGAAATACCATTAAAATGTTTAGCTTACAAAAATAATGTAAGGAAACAGAAGTCGCCAAGCATGTTTCCTATGTTTTCAAAAATGCCTCAATATGAGGAATACAAATTTTACTAGCGGAAACAATCATATACAATTATGACACCTTCTTAAAGGAAAATACATCTTTATGAATCAATTCAAAACTCATTTATTGAATATCTGCTGGATGTCACAATGTGCTCTACTAAAGAATCATAAGAGAATTGGAAGTTCTTTCAGAGAAATCTGTTTATTGTTGTTGTTGTTGCTATTTGTTTTCCTTTAAATTTTTCCTGTCAGTCCTGGGTCTTGAACTCAAGGTCTTGGCTTTGGCCCTGAACGAATTCTGTTCAAAGCTATCACGCTACCATTTAAACCACAGCTTCGCTTTCAGGTTTTGTATTTGGTTTGTTTTTTTTTTTTTTTTGAGTAATTAGTTGGAGATAAGAGGCCCATGAACTTTCGTCCCCAGTCTGGCTTCAAACCCTGATCCTCAGATCTCAGCCCCAGGGAAAATGAAGAATGCAGGCATGAGTTACTGGCAGCCAGCCGTTATTATTTTTTCACATAACAGTTGTCCATCCTAGTTTGAATGGCTTTTCAGTAAATCATGCTATTAAAATGCTGTGAATTTTTTCCTCTCATATTTGTAATAGTAAACACATGCTTCTTTTGGTATATTGATGAAGCAATGTCTTTAATACAAGTTATGTACAATGGATATACAACACCGTTTCAAGGTGTTTATTGTTTTCATAAATTTCTATCATATCATTTCATGGTGAACTGTATAAATTTTTCTAATTATAAACCATCCTTGTTAATAAAGTGCCTGAATTATTTAACAAGTTGGACAAAGAATTAGCCAAGGAGGGGCCAGCTGATCAACTTTTTAAAATTATTAAACATAAGGGTCCTTGTGCAAAATTCAAATTTTATTTTACTCAGTTTAGGCATTAATAATACATAATACAAAAAAGCCACACTCAATTCTTTTCTTCTAAATACAGAGTCTGTTTCAATAAAAAAAGATCTGTGGTTTGATGCCGAGAGGTCTTTTGTTTGGTTATTATGTTACTATTTGATTGTTCCTTCTTCTTATTTAAATATTTAATGAAAGGTTTTGTGAATCTTGTGTCCTTAGGCTTTGAAACAAAGGACATAATTTAAAGCATCTAATAAGTAAATAAATGTCAGAATACTGAAAAATCATAGGATATGCAAAATATATTAAAAGTGGTTTTAATAATAGAACAACAGATTGTACTTTTCTCTTGAGATGATGAAGTATACAAAATGAGATTGTACTATAATTTAAAGTCAAGACTATGAAATTCTAATTGCATACTTATGTCCTTAGTTGTTTCTCAAAAATAACCGAAGCATTATAAAAATTGTCCCACTAGATATTTAAATAATTTACTAAATGACTATTTAATACATACTAATGGGACTGAATACATTGAAAATTTTAGTAATAGTCAAAATTGTTTTATGTTATAAACATGAAGTGTTTGTGCTAATGATTAGAAATCTGTCAATACTGAGTTAGTTTTTTAATTTAATTTCTGCACACATATTGGTATGAACTCTAAACCTCACATTCTACGCTTTCTTGCTCAGGCATGATACTTTAACCCTTGAGCCATACCTTCAGTCCAGAATTTTGTTGGTTAACTGGAGATAAAGTTTCTCATGCTTTTGCTACCTGGACAAAGTTAGGTCACTATCCTCTGTAGCTCAGCCTATTCAGTAGCTGTGTTACATTTATTTTAACCGACTAATTAGTTGTAGTATGTCAAATTTTCTCTTTAAATTACCCAAATCTTATCTCCTTTCGTACATTAAAAAAGATTATAGGGGGCTGGGAATGTGGCTCAGTGGTAGAGCACTTGCCTTGCATGCCTGAGGCCCTGGGTTCAATTCCTCAGCACCACATAAGCAAAAAAGAAAAAAGACAGAAGTGTCGCAGTAGTTCAAGTGGTAGAGTGAGAGCCTTGAGCTGAAGAGCTGAGGGACAAGAGTTCAGGCCCCATGACCGGACCCTCCCCCCCAAAAAAAGATTATAGGAATTTTTAGAATCCAAATTAAGCTTAATTTTACATTTTGTAAATGAAAGTCATAAACATTTCTGTTTGCCCATTTGTTAGGAAATGGAAAGACTTGGAAAAATTTATATTAAGTGAAGTAAGCCAGCCATAAAGAAACATAGGCCCCATGGTTTCCCTTATTTGCAACTACTTGTATATGTCTGAGTCAAGCAGAAAAGGTCAGATAAGTTGATGTTAGATGAAATGAACCCCAAGATAAATATTCAAATGTTTTTTTTCCTTTCATGCGATTGTTTCTAACATATTTATAATATAATTTTTATGTTGCTTTGTGTGTCCCTCCCACATGGTATAACCCCTGCTTTCACTGTATTTGATGTTGGTATAATTTGTGGAGGGGAAGAGAAAAGACAAATTCTTTAAATAGGGATACAGATGGACCCATTGCAACATTGAGACATACAAGTTGTTATGTCGAAAAACAAACTTTACAACTTTGGCCGGGATGGAGGTGGCAGGGGAGGGAGGGGAGACTTGTGGGAGATTTTGGGGAGTGAAGGGGGGAGATGGGAAGGGATAGGAAGGGGAAACAAAGGAAGAGGCAACAATGCTTGATAAGAAATGTACTCATTATCTTGCCCATGTAATTGTAACTCCTCTGTACAGTATTTTCATAATAAAAAAATTGTTTCATTCCGTCCTTCTTTCTCACAAAAATTGAGGTAACTCAGTTTTACAAAGGGTTTTAATTGAGAGGTTGGCTATGTGGTTATTTATTCTAATTTTTTTCCTTCAGAGTTATGTGGCACCACGCACATATTCTAGGTTTTTCAAGATTTGCATTGAGGTTTGAGTGCTCCACTTTAGTATCCTGTTTATATTTTATACTCTAGAGTTGTACAAAGAATAAATATAGCAGCAAAATTGTTCCTTTGTACCTAAGAAGGTTAATAAGGTGGGCCTCAGTGACTCAAACTGATTATCCTAGCTACTCAGGAGGCTGAGACCTAAGGATCTTGGTTCAAAGCCAGCCTGGACAGGAAAGTCTGTGAGACTCTTATCTCCAATTACCTACCAGAAAACCAGAAGTGCACTGTGGCTCAAGTGGTAGAGAATTAGCCTCGAGCTGAAGAGCTCAGGGACAGTGCCTAGGCCCAGAATACAAGCCCCATGAAAGACCAAAAAAAAAATGGTTACTGTACCGTATGTGTAGCCAGCACCCATCAAATTACAGATAATGCATTAACCTTTTGGAAAACTTTCTCCTCATGCATAATGATAATGAATGTTATTTCTGGTATGCAAGTCTACCCTTAAGTAATTCTGGCTTGGCCATGAGCCGTAAATCTTGGATGAAAATAATGATTTCTCCCAGGCATAGTCCTTGTATGTATGGCTACGTTTATGAGAGTTGAGTATTGTGTAGATAAAGAATGCTTAATACAGTAACTGGTAAGCACTCAGGATACGTAAAATTTTATTATGGAAACTTTGATAATCAAAATACAGAAATCAAGATGCATTACACATTAGGAATTAAACTACAAAATGTGAATGTTTTATTTTATTTCCCCAATGACACTCAAACTACAGTCAACATGAAAAGACAACATTATAATTGAATGATTATAAAAAATATATTATATTATAAACAATAATAAAAATATTAAGAAGACAGAAAATCACAGGTTTTCGTATTCTGCATAATTACCTGTTTTAAGTACAACAACAAAAAATTAAGCCTAACAGAAACAACATGTTTTATTATTTTTAGTGGTATAGCAACAATTTCAATATAAATAAAAATATACTCCAAACATAATCTAAATAGATATAGTTAGAATTGTTTTTAAAGCCTTAGAGAAATAAGTATACGATTATAGAAAGAAGTAAAGGAGAAAAGATATTGAAGTTGACAGAAAATGTTTGCATAGACTATTAAACATTTTTATTGTCAGGACTTTTGAGTCTGGCTAGTATTATGTTCTGTGAGAAATCAACTTTGCTTTCTTATGTAAACTAATTTTCAAAACAGATATCCATATATCATGTTACTATCACTGTGAAGAAATCAGATTATTTTCTATCAAAAGCTAAACCAAAGCATAAGATGGTGACTTTCTTTTCATTTGGTCCTAGAAATGTGAAGGCTATATAAAACCTAAATATTGAAAATCTATTCAAGTTGAAAAAAATAGAAGTTACCAGTCCATATTATCTGCTAGCATAATTTTTATTATTTGTAATAAATACATTACTAATGTCAAAAACTCAATCTCACTCAATTGCGTTTATACTGAAGAATGATAGCTAGCTATCATTGAATATATTTAGGATTGTGAAAGACAAATAAGACTATTAACATATCCAAAGAGAAATATGACTTTTGGGCTTGCTACAGCAATGCTTATGTAAATGGAGGAAAGATTTTGGACTTAAATAGCTTGAGAAAGAAGACAATAGTGTATCATTCTTGACTTCTGAATTAACATACACTTAAGAGAATGAAGGCAAAGAATGTCAAAAAGGTCCTGACTGGATGGTTGGTAGCAATTGGAGTGGGGAAGAGTAACAGGAGAGGGTATAGGAGGGTGAATATGGTTAGAATATTTTAAGTACCTATGTGAAATGGAAAAATAAAGAAGTAAGTTTGGGAAGGGCGAGCAGCACCAAAAGACAATGATGCTTGTGATGAGTCAGATCAAGGTATACTATCAACATATATGGTCTTGTAAAAAGGAAATCCCTTCTATAACTAATTGATATTAACAAAAATTGGGGAACAGAAAACATCTCAAATATCGGCATGCCAATGATAGTGGTTTTATTGTTATCTCTAGTGAATCGTACAAGACTAAAGCTCGGCCAAGTTATTTAACAAAGAGTTGTACAAATCCACTGTGGTTAAAGTATAGTCTTTTGGCCAGTTTTGGGCTTGATCTCTGCCTGGCACCGTCCTTGAGCTTCTTTTGTTCAAGGCTAGCACTCTACCATTTAAACCACAGCATCACTTCTGAATTTTTCTGTTTATGTGGTACTGGCTTCATGCATGTTAGGCAATTCCACTATCACTAAGGCACATTCACAGCACCAATGACTGCCTTTTTTTTAAAACATTTTTTACCACACGTTCTGACAGTTTTATGTGACCTTGTTGCTACACGTGAAGATAGCATGGTAAATCATTTGATTGGGATGAAGGTTCGTGTGCAAAAAAATATAAGAGCTATGTTAGCAAGTTGAGGGATAAAATTTAAAAGAGGTACCTACGATAAATATAGTTGTGCTGATAGCTTTAGTGTGGTCTTGTTTGTGATCATGGGGGTAAAAGCCCAAAAGTGTGATTGCTGGGTCATAGGGGAGCTCTTTGTGGAGTCTTTTGAGGGAACTCCATACTGCTTTCCAAAGTGATTGAACAAGATTACACTCCCATCAACAATGCAGTAAGGTTCCCTTCTGTCCACATCCCCTCCAGCATCTGTTGTTATTAGAGTTCTTGATTATAGCCATTCTAACTGGGGTGAAATGGTATCCTAATGTTGTTTTGATTTGCATTGCTTTTATTGCTAGGGAGGTTGAGCATTTCTTCATGTGTCTATTGTACGTCCTTCTTTCTTCTTCAGAGAAGTTTCTCTTTAAGTCTTTAGCCCACTTATTTATTGGGCAGTTGTTTCTTTGAAGATTTGTTGTCGGAGGATTTAATTTTTTGAGTTCCAAGTATATTTTAGATATGAGACCCTTGTATGTTGTATGGCTAGGGAAGATCTTCTCCCAATCCATGGGCTTTATATTAATCTTGTTAGCTATGTCCTTTGCCATGCAGAAGCTCTGCAATTTTATGCAATCCCATTTGTCCAACCTTTTTTTGATTTGTTGTGTTTCTGGTTCTCTATTAAGAAAATTTCAGCCTGTGCCAAAGAGACCTAGGGTTTCTCCTATTCCAGCTTGTAATGTTTTCAGAATGTCTGGTTTGACTCCGAGGTCTTTGATCCATTTGGAGTTGATTCTATTGGAGTGTGATATATAAGGATCTAACTTTAGTTTTCTACAAGTAGTTAACTACCAGCACAACTATATTTATTGCAGCATTATTTACCATAACTAAGATATGGAACCAACCCAGATGCCCCTCAGTAGATGAATGGATCAAGAAAATGTGGTATACATACACAATGCAATTCTATGCTTCCATCAGAAAGAATGACATTGCTCCATTTGTTAGGAAATGGAAAGCTGGAAAAAATTATATTAGTGAAGTAAGCCAGGCCCAAAGAAAAATAGACCCCATGGTTTTCCTTATTTGCAATAACCAGTGTATGTCTTGAGTCAAGCAGAAAAGGGCAGAAACGTTCATCTTAAGGCAATAAACCCCAAGAAAAGTAGTCAAATGTTTTTTTTTTTCTTTCTTGCGATTGTAACTTACATATTTATAAAATGATTTCTTTGTAGCTTTGTATGTCTGTCCCCCATCGTATAACCCCTGCTTTGACTGTATTTGATGTTGGTATAATTTGTAGAGGGGAAGGGAAAAAACAAATCGTTTAAATAGGGATAAAGGTGGACCCATTGCAACAATGCGTCGTTATGTAGAAAAATGAACTTTACAACTTTAGTGGGGGTGAGAGGGTTGGGTAGGGAAGGCAGAGTGGGGGTACAGGAAGGGTTGGGAAGGGGAAACAAAGGAGGAGGCAACAATACTTGATAAGAAATGTATTCATTATCTTGCATGTAATTGTAACCCCTCTGTACAGTATTTTCTCAATAAAAAATTAATTATAATTAAAAAATTAAAAAAGAGGTACCTACAAAGCTAAACAATGTGATTCACACATTCACATTCCAAATATAAAGACACAACAGTGGACATGTGCATGTATTGTAGTACCCAGATTCTTGGAGGCCCTCGTAGACCACCAGAGACCTTGGACAATGCAAGTGGCAAAGAGTCGTTTATTAACGAACTCACGAGCACAGACCTCATGCACATCGTTGTAGGGGTGTTAACAAGAAACCCTGAACACAGGGTTACAGCACTTTTTATACATTTTAAGGTAGGGGCAGGGCCCCGGTAAACACTCACAGCAAACCACTATGCCACACGGGAAATTTTGTAACACTGTAAAATGATTGGCGTGGAGTGACTCAAGGGGGTGGTTGCTTTGGATGATAAGGGTTAGGGGGAATTCCCATAGTTACAGGCTTCCGATTGGTTGACATTTGGCCTAGTTTGCTGGTCCTGCCAGATGGTCATTATCTCGGGGTCCAGTTCCCAGAGGAGGATCCGGAATATGTGTTAGCCATTGTTCCAGACTCTGGGACTGTCTGGGCCCGAGGTCAGCAGTTAGTTTTCTATCATGGCAGTTACATTCTTTAGAGTTTGTGGACACAGACCTATCTTTATACTTTAACATTAGCAAAAGCAAGTTACAGAAGCGAAGTCAGCAGTTAGTGACTACAAAATGGTGAATGTAATTTTTAGTTCTTCAGTTCTTCATTCCCCCCTTTTCTAGAGCATCAGGGACCAATCATGGTCCCCTAATTGGCACAATCTTTTATATTTACAGTTTGGTATTGGGATCTCAGAACTAATAGATGGACTGCGCTGATCTTTTTCTTTTACAAATGACACCAGTGTGTTGAGTATATAAGATCCAATTGTGACAAAATTAATAGTACCAAAGGCCCTTACATTTTTTTCTTCCACCAGTCCTGAGTCTGTATATCACAGCTAATTTAATACCAGCTATATTCATAAGCTGCAATTTCAAGACATACTCATACCATTGGCTACATACTTATACTTTTTGAGGTTTGTCTTCTTTTTTTCTTTTTCAAACATTTAAAGACAATCCTTACTTTTCATATCCTTTCTTATCCAGAGGATACCAATTTTCCCCCAATTCCTTTCCCAAGGCTTTCTTTACCACCCTCCTCTTCTTTTCAGTTAAGAGTAAGGCTGGGGTCTCATTTACTACCTCCATTGATAACACACTCAGGTTATTACCATACCAGAGCCAAACCAGGCTGTGACTATAGAGTGGATTTCCAGTCACTATGCACTGAAGTGCCTAAGGTAAGCAAGCCAGTGATATCCTTGTCCCCAATATCTACTGTGGGAATAGAAAGGGTTTTTGGATATCACTCAAAAGAATGTCTCACAGATCTTAGTTTTAGCAGCTTTTAACAAGGATGCAGTCTCAAGTGATGGAACCAGGCAGGAGTTCAGTCTACTTTTACCACGGTGGAGGTGGTCTCGGTAATGACATAGATTTCCTCCAGGTGACTGTGAGGCTGTCTTCAAACTCTACCCATTAGGATATGCAGCAACAGCAGCAGCAGCAGGATCTCCCAGTGGCTCCAAGGGACTGTCACACCTCATGCTGCACTGTAAATTCCTAAACAGACTGGTTTAGGATACACTGCATAGGCTTGACAGGCTTTGATCCTGCTGGTATTTAAGACCTTTAAACAATAGCCCAGGACAATTTACCAAAATTACAACTTTTTTATTAACCAGATATTTTTGTAAACAGACACAGAAGGATTATTCTTGTAACCATCTCCTACAGATGCAGTCTCCACACTTGCACACCTGTTAACATTATTTTTTATGCTTTTTTCAAAAAAAATTTTTATCTATTTTGTCTCATTTTTCTCAAACTGACTCTGGACTCTTGATTTTAACAGGGGGTTGATGGGCGAAGGTCCATCTTCTGTAACTTCTTCAAGCTGACTTCAGGGGCGTTGAACCTACCTAGCCAGGAACCTATACCCTTAGCCTATTTTACAAAGAGGCTATCAGGGTTAGATGACATTAAGAACAATATTTTAACTTTTGACAACTGCACAGACCTTTTTTCTGGCTACAGCAATGTAGCTTGTTTAGCACTCTGGTTTGCAAAAGCATCTTTCTAGATGGCTTAGGAATGTGATCTCTAATGATCCCAACAATGCCTAAGTTATCTTTGCAGGCCTCTAGACAGATATCAGTAGAAATACACTCTCAGGTTTACAAACTTTTTCTGAGCAGATGAATTTCATGTAGCTGGTGTCATCTCACTAGTTACTGCCAATTAGAGCTTTTGGCACATAAAGGGGTTGAGATTTAAACTATTCCCCACATTTTGTAACATTAGCTTTTACTATCACAGAGGACTGGCAAGTTCCTGTTCCTTACAAGGTAGTCATTAGGCATGCTTACAAACTATCTTTCCATGACCTCCCGGCTCTGACCAGTTTTGAAGGGCCACACAAATGACTCTAGGATCTGACATTTCTGCCATCCAAGCAGTGGCTTACTGCCTGTAGATGTTCCTCCGTTGCTTTTGTCCCAGGAGTGTCTTCTCCACATTGGGATAAATGCCTCATTGGCATTTCCCTTTAGCTTGTCGCTGGACTTGAACTCGGGGCCTGAGCGCTGTCCCTCAGCTCTACAGTTCAAGGCTAGCACTCTGCCACTTAGAGTCCCAAAGCATATCTGCTTGCTCTTTCAGCACTCTGCTGGCTGAGTAGAGGTGACAGTCTCAAAGGGATCTTTTTCTGCCCGGGCTGGCTTCGAACCAGTTTCAGATCAATGAGTCTTACAAAAGGCCATCTTACTCCAATTAAAAGCAGAAGGTGGTCAATATAGAAGTAGCTTTTAAGCATGTGATTACCTGAAACTTATTAAAAGTCAAAGTTACATCTAACAAACTTGTAAGAATCCTCTGTGCTTTGCTCTGGGCTTTGCTGGAAACTGTTAAAAAAAAAAAAAAAAACCTATAAGAGCAATCTAGAATAGCAATTCTTTTGGTAATCCTAATTTTTTCTTTGTGCACTTTGAGACAAATGTTAAAAACAATTTTACTTTTAAACATTATATCCAAAATCCATTCCTAATTTTTAAGCTTCTTATTAATCTCCTTTACTATTTTATACTTTAGTTTTCATTTGCATTTTGAAAAGATCCCTTGAAATCTTGAAGCCAAGTGTCACTCATTGCCTCTTGGCTGCTTGTTTTAAAACAGATACACATTAAAAATCTTGAACTCAAATGACAATTTTTCCTTAATGCAAAAATTACAATCACCATAACTGTACCAAAAAGGTAGGCTTAACACCTTTATAACTTTTAAAAAACATCCTAATTGTAGAACATAATTGAAAGCAAGTCACATTATACAAATAAACTTTTTAACTCTCTTTTTAAGTCCAAGGGGCAGTTTTAGCAATACTACAGATCATCACATCACTAATTTTAACCATAATATTTCCAGTGTCTATCTACAGGGAAAAGGGACAGAACAAAGATGGGCCACTTGGCTCCTCCTATGGAATGGGCACGTATCCAATCTGACTCTTTAGGGTTAGATGAACTGCATTTGTGCCAGCTTGCCCTCTTTCACCATGCATGGATTCCTCCCAGGGCCTGTCCCACCATGCATGACCAGCTGAACTGCACTTCTGCCTGTTCACCCCTCACCCCTAAAAATAGGTCTTCTGTTGGCTTCTACGTTTTTCCCTTTTCTTATCTCTTGGTTCTCGAATGAAATACACAGTTTTAGACAGACAGAAGAGGTAACATCTTTGACAGTGTTAAATTAACCTTTACACTTAAATTTCTAATATTTATCCCCAAATTTTAGCCAAGGGAACTGAATCCCAAACTGCCAATGCATTTTTGTTAAGCCAGATAACTTGCTTACACTATAAACAGTCTTATGCATTCTCAAATACCAGATTTTCTATTTTTCAAGGTAAAGAATCCTTAAAAAGTCATTTAAAATACTATGAAGATTCTTTAAAGTTTTGTTAATATCCAAACCTCATAACCTTTTACATTTTAAATTTAAACTCACCCAATTGTTACAGCATGCTGACAATTCTTATCTTCGAACATGTTTACAAACACATACAAAACACTTATACAGATCTTAAAGCACGCATAAATCAAAATCAGTTGTACGTACACTTTCTAAAGTTTTTAAACAAAAAATTAAGACACTATTTCTTTTAAACTAGGTACCTTTGTTGGGCTTCATTTTCCCAGAGCTTGCTTGTTTAGCAAGGCAATTCACTAATCAGTCTTTTGAATCCCTTCTGTTGGAGGAGAGCTGGGGAAGGGGTCACCTGAAACTAAACTGGCCTGATTTTTTTTTTTACCCAATTTTAGACAAGAGCACTTTACAAATTGTTAAGCTGTCTGGAGCAGCTGAAAGTCCAGACCAGGCTCACTGCTATCTACACCCCTGCCTCTCCTCCAGCAGCCTCCACTGGAAGAAGGTGCAGCCTGAGGCTTGTCCATGCCCCACCTCTTGGCTGCTGTAACACAACGGGGGGATTTAGCAGGTCTGTGACCAAGCCCAGTGGGAGGCTGGAACTTTTATTCCACCAGAGATGTTCAAATAAATAACAAAAACAGATAAACACAAAAACCAAGGACCACATTTAAAACTGGTACCAATTCTAAAACAAGACAAGACAAGAACTGAAGGCTGAGTTGGGGACTAATGGGAACCAGTTTATACTTACCAGAACTCTGTACTGCTCCCACTCAGCAAGCTGAATCCAGAGTCTGCTGAGTGAGCCTGCCACATTCACCCAGAACTTCCCCACCTCAGAAAACATAAAAGAAACACACACACAGTGATGTAAACAAGACAGACAAGTGGCTACAAAGACAAAATCAGGTCTCAGTGAACGGGGTGACATCTCACCACTTACCAGGGGACTCAAACCCCCTCTACTCATTCCAGAGAATTTTTCTTTTTAGATTCTTCTGAGATTTCCAATTATACACAAATTATACTCCCTCTCTTTAACCTCTTTGAAATGACCAAGCAGGAGGTTGAGAGGAGTAAGTTTGCTTTGTCCTTGCCCCATCTCTGCATCAAGGAGTGTCCAAATTAGTAAAACCGAGATGAGAAAGAAAAAGAAGTAAATTAAAATTACACACACACACACTGCGTATGGGGATTGGTAATGTACGTGTACTTGGTCATACTTTCTTGGGGGAGGGGGAGTGATCCGGTCCACTGGCCCCAGGGCTGCATGCCTAAGATTCAAATTAGAGTTAACAGAAGACATATATGCACACTCAAGACAGACAGCAAGCGTGTCAGGCTGCTGGTCAGAGAGTTTGTCCAGAAGGGCTTCCAACCAGAGAGAATTGGCCAATCATGGGGACTCGAACTCCCTCTACCTGATCTTGAGGAGAGCCCCGCCCAGGGTTCCAGGGGACGTCCCCCACTGGCCCCTCTGGCAGTCTTATAGCGCGTCTGCCAAGACTCTCCGCCAGCCCCAAGACCACACCTGCAGGCTTTCACCAATTCCCGAAATATGAAAGTGGCGCCACGAAAACTCACCGATTTGTTCCTGAGACGACTCACTATGCCGGTATCTGGATAGTCTACAATGGAGGGCTTCCCGGCCAATGTACCAAATGTAGTAACCAGAATCTTGGAGCCCCCTGTAGAACACCAGAGACCTTGGATAATGCAAGCGACAAGGAGTCGTTTATTAACGAACTCACGAGCACGGACCTCATGCACACCGTTGTAGGGGTGTTAACAAGAGGCCCTGAACACAGAGTTACAGCACTTTTTATACATTTTAAGGTAGGGGCAAGGCCCCGGTAGACATTCACAGCAAATCACTATGCCACGTGGGAAATTTTGTATCACCCTTTGTAAAATCATTGGTGCGAGGTGACTCAAGGGGGATGGTTGCTTTGGATGATAAGGGTTAGGGGGAATTCCCATAGTTACAGGCTTGCAATTGGTTGACATTTGGCCTAGTTTGCTGGTCCTGCCAGATGGTCGTTATCTCAGGGTCCAGTTCCTGGAGGAGAATCCAGAATATGTGTTAGTCTTTGTTCCGGACTCTGGGAATGTCTGGGACAAAGGTCAGTAGTTAGTTATCTATCATGGCAGTTACATTCTTTAGAGTTTGTGGACACAGACCTATCTTTATACTTTAACATTAGCAAAAGCAAGTTACAGAAGCGAAGTCAGCAGCTAGTGACTGCAAAATGGTGAATATAATTTTTTTCAGGGTAGTGCTCTCCCTACATGGGGATTTTTTTTAATGTTTTTTCATTAGGTCTTGATAACAAAGTCCTCCCCTTGAAGAAAAGGTGCTGGATTCGTAGACAGAGACTATGACTTTCACCTTCCTTAGATTTAACATAGTAGCAGATAAACAGAGACACTAAATAAATGCTTCTTGATACCAGTTCCATTTTGTGTTGCTTATGTTAAACCTAACTCACTTTATGAATCTCAGTTTGGAAGGAAACCATCTTGCAGGGTACTTCAAGTGCAGAAAACCTTATAGGCAAATCAACAATATCAGGCTAGGTTCTCAAACAGAAGTTGAGGTTGAAGCACAGGCACTTCACCAGCGGGGCCAATTAGAGATGAGGCAGATGATCTTGCTGGGATACCAACCTGGCCCATGTCCTTCTCAAACATAGTATATGGTTCCCATCTGTTTCCTAAGCTAAACCTGCACAGAGATACCTTTTGAAGGAAATATCTTTGCAATTGAACTATAGACTTGGGTTATTTGCCAATTACCATGTAAGAAACAGTGGCCTCATCCTGAAAAAAACTGGCAAGGATCACCTTAAGTAGGTGACCAAAGATACACCCAGGCAATGAGACATCAGAAACTGATATGAGGTACTGAGTTTTCTCATTCAGTCATAAAATTAGGCATAAACAAATAAACAAACAAACTAATATCAGCCTAGCTGGGTCTCAGTGGCTCACCCATGGAACCCTAGCCACTCAGGAGGCTCAGATCTGAGGTTATTGCTCCAAAGCCAGCTCAGAGAGGAAAGTCTATGACATTCTTATCTCCAGTGAACACCAGAAAACTGGAAGTGGTGTTTTAGCTCCAAGTGGTAGAGTGATAGACTAGAACTAGCTCAAGGATAGCAACCAGGCCCTAAGTTCAAGCTCCAGGACCAACCAAAATAAAAAAAAACACTCACCCAAGTCATACTGGGAGGCTTCCCACAAGATCAGTAGCTGCCCTTTCCAAAAGTATCAAGCTCATGCTAAAGAAAAGATAGTGGAAATGTCACAGACTGGAGAGGCAGAGGAGATCTGACAGATCAAGGGAAAGCAGGATCCTGAATGGAGCCTGAGTGGGGGTGCCAGTTCTGAGGCTTCAACTCAAGGCCTGGGCGCTGTCCCTTAGCTTTTTTGCTCAAGGCTGGCACTCTACCACTTGAGCCATAGCTTTACTTCAGGCTTTTTGATTGTTTGATGGAGACAAGAGACTCACAGACTTTTCTGCCCAGGCTAGCTTTGAAATTCAGTCCTAAGATCTCAGCTTGCTGAAGAGTTAGGATTACAAGCATGACCCAACAGTGCCAGCTGTATTTTCTGTTTTATCTTACAATAAAAATAAAAAGATTGTGTCTGAAATACATACTTGGGAGGGAGCAAGGGAGAGCTCTGCTTCTACTATTGACTCTAGCCATTTTTGTCTTGTGCTACAGCTGCAGGGCAGGGCACATGGTCAGGGTGTGGTTCAGGCACAGGCTCAGCCTGCCTAAAACACGGAGGTAAAAATGAGGTGTACTTAGTACTGGCAATAGCTAGTGGTCTTGTTTGGCCTTCTAGTGTAGAGAACAGAAGGAAGTAAAATGATGAAATAATAGTTGAGGGCACAGTATATATATCACATTATGCCATGACAACATATTTGTTCTTAACCTGTAGGCAAAAGAGAAAAGGTACATGCTTCTTATCAAGGATTAATATCACCTCAGCAGTCACTTCTCATTCCTCTTTACAAACAAATCCTGATTTTTTCCCATCATTCAAAACTGTTGGTTTCTGTGTTTACATAGGATGTCTGGTGCTGCAATAGCCAACTTGTGATGATAAACTTTAGCTGGGGAGAATATACCCAATATGGTCAATTCAAAAGATAGTAGGAATATAAGTACAAGAAGACAGGCTGGGTGCCGGTGGCCCATGCCTGTAATCCTAGCTACTCAGGAGGCTAAGATTTGAGGATCACGGTTCAAAACCAGCCCGGGGAAGGAAAACCTGTGAAACTCTTATCTCCAGTAAACCACCAGAAAACCAGAAGTGGCACTGTGGCTCAAGTGGTAGAGTGCTAGCCTTGAGCTGAGTTGCTAAGGGACATTGCACAGGCCCAGAGTTCAAGCCCCATGACCGACAAAAAAGAAAAAAAAGAAGACAGTACTGAGCCATTGAATTAATGAATTCTACAGTTACCCTTGTGCCATCGTTATTATTATGTGAAATAATAAATCTTCCTATCACTGAAATGAGTTGGACCTTCTATTAATTATACCTAAAAGCAGCCAAAATTATGCATGAGTCCTAAAGGAAAATAAAAGGCACCTAGAAGTAATATGAGAAGAAAAATATAGGTGAAAAATAAAAATAAAGACTAAAATACATTAGGTGCATAGGGCCCTAAAAAATTCTGCCAGGTCGGCAGAAACTCACCTGGAGTTTCAGAAGCTAGCTCCAATTTACATGTAATCATCTAAGTCTTTCTGCTATCAAGTTCTTAAAGGCAGTGATCTCTTCCTCTGGGAAGAGGAAGAAAAATGAAAGGGAAATAAAATTGAACAACTGTCTGTGGAGAAACCAGCTGTACATGATCAATATCCTTCCATGGAATCTCTACTTATCAGAAGGGAATTTCTTCATCAGAAGAAGGTATATGAGGAGGAGACAGGGCAGGGCAGCTTAGAGATGGACAGTGACTCATCTGGGATGGAAGCAAGAGTTAGCATGTGTCAGACACTGAGCCCAAAGCTGAACCTGACTCTGAATCCAGAACCTTCCCAATGCACTGTCATGCCAGAAATGAAAGCCAAGCTGCAAAGCCACCAAGAGCTGCTTCTAAGCCATTCTGAACACAAGCTGGTATTTCTGCTATTAATAATAATGGACAGTGAGACCAGGGTGGCCACTGTCCTCTGTTCCTCCTCAAATGGCCATCACCTGAGAGAAAATACCCACATTCACCCATGTGTCTTACCAGAAACTCCAGATATAGTGGAGCAGAGCACTTGAAAGCAGTAGCCCAAGAAGTAAAGCAGATGGCCTGCATCCAAATCCAAGAAATTTAACTCACTGAATTGTCACTGTGGCCAGGCCTGAGCTTTTCCAGCCAGTCACTTAGACTCTAGCCTGAGGACAGTATCTATTAGGATGAGATCATATAAAACATGGATGAAGGCCCCATCTCACTGTCACTGCCATTAAGAACAGTATTGTAGGATGGGTGCCAGTGGCTCATGCCTATAATCGTAATCAGGAGGCTGAGATCTCAGGACCTCGCTTTGAAGCTAGCCTAAGCAGGAAAGTCAATGAGGATCCTTATCTCCAATAAGGCAAAAAAAAAAAGCCAGAAGTAGAGCTGTGACTCAAGTAGCAGAGTGCTAACCTTGAGCAAAGAGCTGAGGGTCAACTTCTGGGGTGGGAGTAGAGGGAAGACTTACAACAAGGCCCTCTAGGACAGGTACTCTGGCTTTTGCCCATTTCCTTCAGAGCACTGTAGAGCTCCTTACTGACTTGCCTCTCCCTATTTTAATACAGGATATTCACTTGGCCAGTTTTCCAGGGCTACCTGACTATCTTGTAGCCTCCACAGCAAAGAAGCTTTTTCTCTGGGATTTAACCAAGGTGCCAGTACTGTCTGTGATTGGCTAACTGTGCACATTCCAGAATCAAGGATACCTGGGTCCATCTGGCTTGGCAATCTACTGTTGTGGCTTACAGCATATTGTTCAACACCTCTGTTTTCTTGTAATAGTTCTTACTCATGGGTCATAACGGTCACAATAAAACAACTAATAGGGTTACTTGTATACACACACACACCATGCACACTGCAACAGTACTACAAAGGAAACAAGGCAACTCAACAGGGAGCTTCAGGACTCAACATTTACCACATCCTAAGTATTTCCTGCTTCTTAAGTAACTATTAATATTATTCCTATTTTGGCGCCAGTACTGGAGAGTGAACTCAGAGCTGGGGCACCGAGCCCCACTCAGCTTGGGACTGACCTATCCCTTAGCTTTATCTGCTCGAGGATAGTGCTCTACCATTTGAGCCACACCTCCTGTTCTGGCTTTTTGAGGTTAATTGGAGATAAAGACTGTCCCAGACTTTTCTTTCCAGGCTGGCTTCAAACCAGGACCCTCAGATCTCAGACTCCTGAATTGCTAGGATTACAGTACTGAGCGACCCGCACCTGGCTGCAATCTTTTTTTTTTTTACCTTGAATGTTTTTTATATCTCTTAGATATGGAGATCAGTAACCTCTGCTGCCCTCATTTTTCTTAGCTGCATTTTCTTTTTCTTAGCTCCTTCCTTAAACCATTACTTTTTATTTATTTATTTTTTATTTATTGTTTATTTTTTGTCAGTCATGGGGCTTGAACTCTGGGTTTGGGTGCTATCCCTCAGCTCTTCAGCTCAAGGCGAGTGCTCTACGTCACCACTTCCGGTTTTCTAGTGGTTTATTGCAGATAAGAGTCTCATGAACTTTCCTGCCCAGGCTGGCTTTGAACCAGATCTCAGCCTCCTGAGTAGCTAGAATTACAGGTGTGAGCCACCAGCACCTGGCTCTAAAATGATTTTTGTAGGAACTTCATTTCCTATCTGGTAAGAGGAACAATAATTTCACCTACTAATAAGTAAGTTGTCACAGATAGCAGTCTGAGTATGAGGCCTGGCATATAATATCTGCTTACTGAAACAGGCATGTCCTGCAAGGGCAGAAAGAGAGAGGGCCAATGAATGGGACCCCAGGAGTACAAGGCATCTCTTCCCTGATCACACTAAGAGTTCCCTGAAGACAGGGATAGAATCCTCAGATTTATTACCCCACATGGACAATAGGCTGATTCTATACATGACTGATGTCACAGAGACCTTAGTACCCAGGTCTGATGTCACAGAGACCTTAGTACCCAGGGTAGCTCCTCTGTGCCAGGACAGGAAGGAAGGAAGAGGACAGGGGGCCTCATAGACTGGCAGCTCTTGAAGCAGCTCACCAGGTGACAAAATGAAGACAAGAGTGTAATGAGGAGACCATCACATCATCTGGAAGCTTCTCCCACCAGAGGTTAAGACTCCAAATATCAGCTCTGACTTTTACCAATCTTGAGATTGCTCCTCATGAGCCTTAGTTTCCTCATCTGTACAAGGTGGAAAATTATTGTCTTGATCAAATACGAGGACAGGGGAGCCCTTGTTCCACAGAAAGGGAGAGATTTTTTTTCTGAAGGTAAAAACTAACCTCCTAGCCAGCTACTAGTGTTTCACACCTGAAATCCTAGCTACTCAGGAGGCTGAGATCTGAGGATTACGGTTTTCAAAAAGCTCAGAAAGAAAGGTAAGTCCTTGAGTCACATAACTCCAAATAATCACCAAAAAGACAGATGTGGAGCTGGGACTCAAGTGGTAGAACACTAGCCTTGAGGGAAAACAAACAAATGAAATCAAACAAAAAATCTCCTGGCATTGCATGTAAGACCTTGGCCTGCATTCAAGCCATATGACCAGCAAGAAGGATTAAAAAAAAAAAAAAACTCTCCTCAAACAAGAACACAACCTAAGAGGCTTTCAGCTGAACGCAACTAAAATAAAAATGGGAGAACCAATTGTTTCCTGATGATGACTATTTATGAGGCCAATTTCATTTTCAAGTGATTAAAAAAAAATGAGTCCCCAAAGCAGCCTATGTACAGCCTAGAGTCCAGAAGAGAGGGAACGCACCCAACCCGAACTTTGATTAACTCTGATTAAGTGCCACAGACACTTGTGGCACTTAATCAGAGCAATAATCAGAGTGATAATCCAAATAATGATCAAGATAAAGTGTGGCAGAGGGGAGGAGAGAGATGTAGGTGGAAAGGAATAGCTCTTGTTTGTTTGTTTTTTTTTCCTCAAGAAAAACTTCTGCCTGGAATAGATTAATTCTATCTACATATTAATGTGGATTACTAATTAATGACTTGAAAATGCTTTCAACACAAAATGCTAAGCAAATGCTTAAAAAAAATGAGTCTCTGGATATGTCTCCAAAAGAAATATGCTAGCTTCCTTAATTTTCTCTCCCTTTTGTAACATTTAAAATGTTATGGTTTCAAGGAAATGGAAGGGAACTATAGAAATTCACTTAAAGCATAAAATCAGGAAATTGGAAAGCCTTGTCAAGTAACTAACTTCCTTGGAGCCCCTATGAACACTCTCACTGCACATTCCCCAGTGCACTAAGAGAGCTGTTGACACATCTGTGCTGCAGTTCATTCTTGGGATGCTTAAGCACAGATCATGTCTTGTTTGTCTTCATAGCCCTGCACACAACACTGTACCAGGTCCACAGCAAACAGCCAATAATGTGTTACATCACCAGCCCTTCTCAAAAGAGATGGGCATGCCTAGATACTCAGGAAGCTGAGATCTGATGATAGAAGTTCAAATCCAGGGCTGGGAAGGTGGCTCAGTGGTAGAGTTCTTGCCTTGCATGCTTGAGGCCCTGGGTTCGATTCCTCAGCACCACATAAGCAAAAAGAAAAAAGCTGGAAGTGGTGCTGTGGCTCAAGTGGTAGAGTGCTAGCCTTGAACTGAAGAGCTAAGGGACAGCGCCCAGGCCCAGAGTTCAGGCCCCACGACCAGACACACACACACACACACAAAAAGAAGTCCAAATCCAGCACAAACAGAAACATCAATGAGGCCCTTATCTCTTATGAATCAGCAAAACCCCAAATTGGAGGTATAGCTAAAGTAGTACAGCACCATCCTGGAATGAAAAAGCTAAGGGACAGCACCCAGGCACTGAGTTCAAGCTCTAGTACTGGCACAGAAAGAGACAAATGGGGGATGGGGGGGAGTAAAGTTTAAAAAAGGATGAAAAAAAGAGATTCTTGACATTGGAGAACTATGAAGGCCCATGGACTAGGTGATCAAGGTCAAAATGACCATAAAAATACATCAACTTTGTGCTAAGAATGGCATATACTTCTCTAGTTTTCTTCTCCCAAACCCATGAACTTCCATCTAAAATTGAAAACACACGAGATGAATCCCAACAGATTCTAAGGCATGTCTGACTAGGGCTCCTCAAAACCATCCAAGCTGCCCCCAAACAAGGGCAGTGTCAGAAGCTGTCACAGCCAACGGGAGCCCAAGGTGCTATAGCAACTCAATGTGAAGAGGTTTCCTGGAAGGATTTCACAGAAGTAGAAACAAGCCTGAGAAGACCAGAGCCCAGCTAAAGTTTCACAGACAGATCAGGAACCCCAACCTTCCCTCAGATCCTCTTGATGAAGACATTCTCACTGACAAAGCCTATGTAAATTTGTCATTGAAATGCAAATCCTCCTTCTCTTGAACACAAGTCCTGTATAATTTGGCACTGAAGCACCTCATGGACCACAGAGCACCATGTAGCAAGAGTCAAAACTGAGGCCCAAAGTGGGAACCAATGTCTTTCCAATTTCTAGTTTAGGATCTGGTGCTCTAGTGAGGTTGATGCTTCCACACTGGCCAGATCCAAAACTCTCCTTGCTATCCTGGACACACCAAGAACCAGTTTAGGACTCTTGAATAAATTTCTGTCAAATCCCAGCTTCTGGTCTTTGCTAGCACTGTGGCTGGTGTGGTGCAAGGACATATGTGTAGAAAGTGGTTTGGTATTTAGCTACATGTCCTTTTGCCATAGGTCACTATGCCAGGGCTACACAGAAAGTCCATCCCTGGCAGGGTAAAGATCCAGACATAAACAAACAGCTTCCAAGGGACTGGGAAGGTGGCTCAGTGGTAGAGTGCTTGCCTCACATATATGAGGCCCTGGGTTCAATTCCTCAGCACCACATAAACAGAAAAAGCTATAAGCGGCACAAGTGGTAGAGTGCTGGCCTTCAGCGGATGAGTTAAGGGACAGCGCCCAGGCCCAGAGTTCAAGCATCAAGACCAGAAAAAAATAAAATACAAGCAACAACAACAAAAACAGCTAACTAGGGTGTGTGGAAAAGGCAAAGTTCTGCCAGGCTGGCGAGATGGCTACACTTCCCCTGTGTGGGCCCCATCCATCAGCCTCCCTGAGGGATCTCATTTTCCAGCTCCTTGTAGGGCACATTTTCTAAATATGAACCTGTTTCTGGTATGAGAATCAAAGTGCTCCAACTGCAAGATCATAAATACTCAAAAGTGACTGCTAATAGCAGTGGCAGTTTGCAAAATGCCAATTGGATCAAGAAATAGATGTCATAAATGACATTCCTTGCTCTCCCATAATCACAGAGGTATTTTGCAGGGTTTTGGTTTTTTTTTTATTTTTTGTTTTCTGGTGGTTTTCTTTTTCTTTCTTTTTAATTGATGAGATCTTCTTTTAAGTAGGTTCACAGGGGTTCCCTGAGATTTCAGGTAGAACCTTGAAAATTACTTAAAAGAAGCCTACAATTCAAGCATACAAACAAGTCAAAAATATGCTTAATTAGCCAGGCGCCAGTAGCTCATACCTGCAATCCTAGCTACTTAGGAGGCTGAGATCTGAGAATCATGGTTCAAAGCCAGCCCAGGCAGGAAAGTCCGTGAGATACTTATCTCCAATAAACCACTAGAAAACCAGAAGTGGTACTGTGGCTCAAGCCTTAGAGCACTCGTCTTCAAAGGAAGATTTGAGGGATAGTGACCTGGCCCAGAGTTCAAGCCCCACGACCACCACCACCACCACCACTACCAAATATATATATATTTATGTATGTATGTATATATGCTTAAGGGCCAGATGGTAGCGGTTCATACCTATAATCCTAGCTACTCAGGAGACTAAGATCTGAGAATTACAGTTTATAGCCAACCCAGGCAGGAAAATCTATGAGACTCTTATGTCTAACTAGAAAGAAATGTAGAAAGTGGAGGTGCAGCTTTAGTGGTAGAGCACCAGCCCTGCATGAAAAAAGGTAAGTTTACCATTCTTGTACACATTAAAACATTCAGGTCCCAGGCCACTCAGCTATAGAAGGACAAACTGGGAGATGTGAATACAAGCTAACTTTAGAACTCAGGGCTTGGCTCTCACCCTGCTACACTCCCAGTCAAAGCGGACTAAAGAAAGATGGAGGACCTCAATAAAACCATCCCTATGGCCATGTATTGTGGCACTCAGGAAGCAGAGGCAAGAAGAATACTAAGAGTATGAAGCAAACATGGGCTAGATAGATGGATCCTGTCTTAGTAAAACAATCCTTGTGCACAGGAGAAGCCTAAGGACTATGGGAACTTGTCATTATTACCTCAATGAACAAAAGGATAAACATTTAGAAAATAATCAAGATCCCTATATGAAACTGTGGACACAGAGGCCTAGCTTTGACATAAACCATCTTTCTGAACTTCATTCCTTTATCATTTAAATGGCTCAAATACCACTTTCTGGTTGTTAAGACAACTTTGGTGAGATCCCTTATGTGAAAAGTTCTTTGAAAACCTCAAAATGCTGTATAAATTTTGTTATTAATGAGAATCTCTAAAAATTGTCTGAGTCAACTTGCTAAAATTCATTCTCTCAAGTCCCCTTTACAGGGGCAGAAAAGAGGTGAAAAGAGATGAAAATAATTGCCTAAAGTTCCAACACTTATAAGGAATGTTACACACATGGCAGGAAGTCTGGAGTGTCATTTTCTCTTCCTGCTTTCCAGTCCATCCTGTTCACCACTGTATTCACATGCAAATACACACACACATCTCTTCCGCAAACAAAGGTGCTGGGAAGTAATTGCTAGGTCTCAGAAGGAGGACACTAGCACTTCTAGGCTCACTATAACACTACTGTGACCTTTGACCCAGAGGAGAACTTCCAGCATTAGGAACACAACTCCTCCCTTACAGATAACATTGGGGAAAGCAGAGGGTCAGCAGCCCAGTACTGCCAACAGTCTAAGGAAATAACTCCAAGTTCCTCATACTTTCAGAATCCTACACACTAGACCATTTCCCTTATTCCCTCATCGCCTCTATTTTCTGACATTCAGCAACATTGTGGAAGGATAAGTTACAGAATCCTAGAATCAGGGCTCATAGGAACTCATATCCTAAAGACTGCCTACTCTAACTTCTCCCATCTGGCACTCCAACTTCCTCCAGTTTCAACTTTGAATTCTTCGAAGGATGGGGAGCTCACTACTTCCAGGACCAGCATACACTCCCCCAAACATACCCAGATGGCATGATACAGCAAGCACATAATATAGCAGGGATGAGGCACATGGACCTTCCTCAGGAGTAGCTACAGAGTAGAGGGGCCCAGTGCAAAGTGACAACACAGCACCTTTTGTTCAAATATTAATACTTTCCAGATAGCAAAAGGAGAAGGTTAAACTAAGAATAAGCCTTTTCATGTGTCATCCCTAGAAATTGAACTCAGGGCCTGAGCACTGCCTTAGATCTTTTTTTGCTCTAGGCTACCACCCTACCATTGAACCATAGCACCACTTACAGTTGTTGCTGTTGTTGGTTGTGAGGCTTGAACTCTGGGCCTTGGCACTGTCCCTCAGCTCTTCAGCTCAAGGCAAGCACTCTACCATTCGAGCTACAGTGCTACTTCTGGTTTTCCATTGGCTTACTGGAGATAGGAGTCTCACGACCTCTCCTGTCCGGGGTGGCTTTAAAAGGCCATCCTCAGATCTCAGCCTCATGAGTAGCTCGGATTACAGACATGAGTGACTAGCACCCAGCCTAATTATAAGCCTTGCTTCTGATGTTCAAGTCAGTGGGCCTGAATTCATCTATTGGCTAATACTACTAGTCATTTCCTTAGTTGAGGTAATAATTTCTATTTGTGGGGCATAAATGAGTTAACTCTGTAGGAATCTTAGAATTCAGAGTAAACACCATTTTTGTGCCTCAAAATAAGTACTACAAGTAGCATTTTAAGATGTACTCTGAGGGGATGGGAAGGTGGCTTAGTGGTAGAATGCTTGCCTTGCATGCATAAGGCCCTGGGCTTGATTCCTCACCTCCACATAAGAGAAAAAGCCGGAACTGTGGGCACTGTGGCTTAAATGGTGGATCACTAGCCTTGAGATGAAGAGCTGAGGGATATGGTTAAGGGAAGGCAGGGATTAAAGGGGAAAAACAAAGGAGGATGCAACAATGCTTGATAAGAAATGTACTTATTGCCTTGCTCACGTAATTGTAACCCCTCTGTATAGAATTTTCACAATAAAAAAAACTTATAAAAAAGAGGCAGAAGGATAGAGCCCAGGCCCAGAGTTCAGGACCCATGACCAAAAAACAAAATTGTGCACTGAAATGCATGCTAGAAGTTACACACTTAGGTACAGAGAAAGTTTGAGGAGTAATCTCAATATCACTTCATTTCAAAGATGCAGACTACTCTTCAGCTGCTGGCTCCTGACCCCTCTGTAGATCACGAAGGCACCAGGCAAGAAGAATCACAGCCATCACTGAGGCTGGAGCCAGTTTTGTGGGATCCAATGTTGAGGTGCTGGAGGGCAGGGAGAAGCTCCTTAAAAATTATGAAATTAAGGCACTCTTAGAATACATCAGTAAGTGATAACATGTCACCCCGTCTGGACTCTCCCATTGCAAAGATCATAAAAATGCCTGTGGCCCCTGCACCACCAAAGAGGAGGATCCACCAGTGTATCAGATGGCCAACTGTTAAGAGATCCTCAAAGTGGAAGGGAATGGGCTCAGGCCTATGGTGAATCTGACACTGGCCACCACCCAAGCTCAGAATGTCAAAAGTCATGGATTAGACTGAACTGGTAAAGAAAGTAGTGCTAGACCAGTACTGGTGGCTCACACCTGTCATCCAAGCTACTCAGGATGCTGAAGGCTGAGAATCATGGTTTAAAGGCAGTCTGTTCAGAAAAGTCCATAAGCCTCTTATCTCCAATGAACCAGAAAAAAAAAAGCTGGAAGTGGAGGTGTGGCTCAAGGGGGAGAACATCAGCCTTGAGAAAAAAGCTGTGTTGACAAATGATGCCTGGAGTTCCAGGCTCAACATCAGAAGGGGAAAAAAAAAGGAAGGAAGAAAGGGGAAGGGGAAAGGGGGAAAGGGAATGAGGGAAGAGGAGGGAAGGTAGAAAGGAAGGAAGGGAGGAAGGAAGGAAGGGAGGAAGGAAGGAAGGAAGGAAGGAAGGAAGGAAGGAAGGAAGGAAGGAAAGTAAGAAGGAAGGAAGAAGGGAGAGAGGGAGGGAGGGAGGAGGAATCCAGGACACAGGAACTGTCCTGGATATGGAAGGGGCTAGTGTGGATATGAGACATGAGTTTGAGTTCCAGTATCTCTTGAACAGGCATCTCGTTCTTCCCCATAGAGCCTTCCTGCTTCACAGCTGGCTGCCTACCTGGCACCCTGCCCCCTCTGGGCTTGTTTCCACAGAGCAGCTGCAGCTGCCACCCTGGCAGAACACAGAATCATGTCACCTCCTGCTTCACTACCTCTGCAGGGAAAATCCAGTCTTCAACCTCTGTTTGAAGGCCCTGCACCTTATCAAGTGCTACCTTCACTGCTCAAAACCTAGGAGCTGGCCAGCAGGGCCAGATAGGCCAAGCCTGGGTGAGAGGAGCTACTCTGCCTGCAACCTCTTTCTCACCAATGCCTCAAGCACTACTGCTCCTCCAGATATTTGTTTATACTTGCTTTCTCCAGCGCTGAAGACAGAAATCAAACCTAAATCAGCTTAGTTCCAGCTAGCTAGGAGCTTCCATTGTATTCTCCCCAATGTGTCCTGGGGGTATTTCCATCAGGTCTTGCCATTCTGCTCCACTGTAACAGCCCAGCCTTGCTGCCTAGCCCTGAGGCCAGAGATGGGGGAACACCCTGACATCTTGATTGTCCTTTTCAGAAATGCGGCAGGCACTTGACCAGTCACAAATTGATGAATGACTGCTACACAATGCCAGAGGTAAACAAGGGCTGGGGTACAAAGACTGACTGGGGTGGCATTCTGAAAAAGCCAAATCTCTGGGAAGTAGAAGTGTGGCTCCAGTAGGAGAGCACCAGTAATGTGCATAAAGCTAAGTGGGAAGCCCTGAGTTCAAGCCCCAGTACCAGTATACCAACCAATCAATGAGAAAAGAACTACAATGTGCTCTCAGTGCCACTAGTGACCTGCAGGATAACCCAGCACCAGAGCTTTGGTGCCACACACTGTCTCTAAGAAGCCAGCAAACATAGAGATAGCAGACACCATCTCCTTTTTGCTGAGCTTCTTGTAACACAGACTCTTGCAGGAGCAGCCTAAATTCATTTCTTATTCATTTCCTTGGAACATCACTGCTGCTAAATTAGGACAAATCCTAGAACAGGCTGCCCACCTGCCCACCCACATGAAAGGCAAAATGGATTTAACCTAACACCAGGAGATCTCATCTGAGAGCATCCATTTATCAAAGACAAAAAAAGTTAAAAAAAAAAAAAAACCCAGGACAGAAAGGATAAATCTGGAGTCAAGATATACTCCTTCTCACCAGGCCCAAAGAAACATAGGTCTCCTGGTTTCCCTTATTTGCAATAACTAATGTATGTCAGGGACAAGCAGAAAAGGTCAAAAGCTATGTACTATGACCAGATAAGATGATGTTAAGGGAAATGAACCCCAAGATAGGGACAAAAGTGTTTTTTTCTTTCTTGCTAATGTATTTATAATGTACCATGTGGTTTTTTTTTTTTTGTTGTTTCTTTGTATGCTCCTCCCCCAAGGTATAATCCCTATTTTCATTGTATTTGATGTCGATGCCCTGCATCTTGTATATACATTTTTCTAATTTGGGAAGGGAAAGGGAAAAAACAAAATGCTTAAAGAGGGATATAGGTTGACCCATTGTAACAATGAGATGTACAAAGACACTAAGTTGAAAAATGAATTTTACAATTTAGGCGGGGGTGGGGGTGTGGAGGGTGTGGAGTGTAGTTGTGGAGGTGGGAAGGAAGGGATGGTAGAGGGCAAACAAAGGAGGAAGCAGCAATGCTTGATAAGAAATGTACTCATTACCTTACTCATGTAACTATAACCCCGCTGTACAGTATTTTTACAATAAAAATGTATTAAAAAAAAAAAAAAAGATGTACTCCTTCTCATCAATAATGCTCTTTTGATTTAGGTGTTTTCATATCTATTATTTCAACTATTCTTATAAAATTTTCCTGAAAATACTCCAAATAATAGAACTCAGAGATAATTCTCCTTGTTTTCCAAATAAGGGCAGTGAGGCTCAGAAAGGCTAGATAAGTGGGCTGGGGCATGGTTCAATTAATAGAGCAACTGAATAGTAAGCAGCGGGCTCTGATTTCAAATGCTAGTACCACCAAAAAAGGAGACAGAGAGGAAGGATGGTATGGAGAGAAGGGAAGGGAAAGAGGGAAGGAGGGAAGGGAAGGGAAAGAGGTAAGGAGGGAAGGAGGAAATAAGGGAAGGAGGGAAGGGGTCAGGGCTGACATGAAAGGAGGGTAATGAATGATTCCCCCACATTAAACACTCTACAATTATTCTCCATTCTGCATTCTAAAGAAGTTTGAAAGAATGGTTGGATAGTACCTACTAGGGTTTCAACTGTGAAGGGCCTGTGCTTGCTAGGCTGGTACTCTACCATAGATTGTTACTCTACCACTTGAACCATACTTCCAATACTGTTATTCATGTTTTATTTCAAGATGGGAGTCTATTCACATCTTTTTTAAAAATTAATACTGGTACTGGGGCTTGGACTTAGGGCCTTGTGCTCTCACTTGGCATTTTTCCTTAAGTCTGCTGTTCTAGCACTTGCACCACATCTCCCCTTCTGGCTTTTTAATAGTTAGAGAGAAAAGTCTCACAGATTTTTCTGCCTGAGCTGCTTTCACACTGTGATCCTCAGATCTCAGCCTCCACATTAGCTAAGATTATAGGCATGAGCTACCAGTGTCCAGCTTTTATCTATTCTTCTACAGCAGCTCCAAGGTCTCCTTGAGATTTAACTACCAGGTAAGAAAGCTAGGAAAATTCTCTCTTCATCTTCTCAGAGCCTGTCACCACCTCCCCCACAGACTAGGGCAACCTTGTCCCAGACTCCCTATGTTAGTGAAATGAACTCCCTTCTCAGTTTAGTACACTCCTTCCCCTCTCCACAGCTTAGCATGCTCCCTTCCTAGGCAACACTAGGCCCATTTAAAAAGACAGTAAATAATCAGCCTCCACCCCCCTTTACAAACTTGAGATGGCACTTCTCTGGGGCAGCTACCACCATATAAGGCAACAAGAGCCCCTCAGTGTGACCTTCAGGTCTGGGCAGATTCAGGGCCTCTTACCTACTATTTGGACAGCAGCCTAGTCTGCCATGATGAAGCCCCTGGCCCTCATGTCCACACCAGGTCTCCACCTCCTAGCCACTTGTATCACCTCTTAAACTTCTGAGGTTATACAGGTCACCTCAGACAATACCTAGTGATTCTTCTCACTTCTCCCCTGTGAGAAGGGGTCTTGCCAGCCCCTCTCCCAGCAATAAACCTTCCTTTATTCTCTGTACATGGCTGTCTGTGTGGTTCTCTGGCAAAGCGCAAAGACTGTTCTTTTACCTAAAAATCATTTACCATCCCTCTAAATTACCTATACTCCCCCACTCCATGGTGCAGAGCATAAGTTAAGTGTTTTTTGTTTTTAAATCTCACTGGATTGTGGATTGATCATCTCCAACAACAAAATAGGATGAGTGTATCTTTGTCTCCAGTTCGTTGATCTCAGCAGACTTAAACCTTTGGAAGGAAAAAAGGTTTATCTGCATCTTATGTGCTTTTCAGAGACCACCTTACTCTGAAGTACCAGTCTGGTTAGTTTCTTAACAGTATTCTTAATTTTTGGGTGCCAGTGGTTCATAACTGGAATCCTAGCTACTCAGGAGGCTGAGATCTGAGGAGGCTGAGCGCTAGCCTTGAGCTGAAGAGCAGAGGGACAGCACTTAGGCCCAGAGTTCAACACCCATGACGTACAAAAAGAAAAAAAAAAACGAAAAAAAAGAAACAACCTGAGAAGTCTGTGAGGCCTTACCCCCAATTAACCTCCAAAAGCCAGAAATGAGATGGGGCTCAAATGGTAGAGCATCAACCTTAAACACAACAACTAAGGGAAAATGTTCTGGCTCTGTGGTCACACTCCAGTACTGGCACAAAACAACAACAAAAAAAACGATAGTTCTAATACCCACTGTCACTGTCATATTTATTAATTTGCTTGTTTACCACCTAGATGTCTCTTCTACAAGAATGTAAGGCACATATCTTGATGGTTGTATAGCTGGTATAACAATAAATGTACTGAATGAATGGATGAATGACTAGATTCATCAAACAACCAATGAATCAATCTTATTTGCATTTGACCACTGTCTAAAGCCCACAATACTCATTTGCAATAACCAAATTAGGTACTATAGTCAAATAACCTCATGAGTAGGATAGATAGTAGCTTCCTATTTTTCTTCAGCATAAAAATAAAACAAATGCACAGAAATAGAGGGACAAAGGATGAAAAAAAAGCAGTGGTAAGCCTGGCGCCAGTGGTTCACACCTGTAATTCTAGTTAATCAGAAGACTGAGATCTGAGGATCATGGTTCAAAGCCAGCTGGCCCTTATCTCCAATAAACCACTAGAAAATGGGAAGTGGTGCTGTGGCTCAAGTGGCAGAGTGTTTGCCTTGAGCTGAAGAGCATAGGGACAGCTCCCAGGTCCAGAGTTCAAGCTGCACAACTGACAAAAAATAAATAAAAGAAAAGAGGGGAAAGCTGCAAATATATGAAGGCAGGAGCCACCTCCCCCCTAGAGCCTCCCTCTGCTACCATCCATTCTGATTTTCACTTTCTCAGAACTCTCTAAGAAGTCTGTCTCCCTTCTCATCATCAGTTATAGAGCAGAGCATAACTTTTCTGGCAGATGTAAACTTCTAGAGTGTAGATCGGGGCTGCACCTTGGATCCCTTGTACCATTCATGATGTCAAGCACACAACAGTCTCTCAAATGGCCTCCAATTCTGTCACACTCCTCCCCTGAAGAGCTGGAGTCTGGTGCTCTTTCTGCACAGAGGCAGCATTTCAGGTATATTTCTAACTAAGAGAAGAGAGTGTCAAGTATTATGGACATGTTCAGACTACATTTAAGTCAAAGAAGGAATGGAGCTGTCAGCTTGATCTCTTCCTCCTTCTGAATAACTTGCTATAGGGAAATCAAGCTACAACACAATATTGTAAGCAGACCACCCAGCTCCAGTTGAGACTCCAGAAGGATGAAGAGCTAGGCATCATGACTATAATTTCACATGACCCAGACCACTTCATACAGCACGGTGCAAATCCCGGAACCATAGAAACTATGAGGTGTCTGTACTATAAGTCACCAGATTCTAGAATTTGTTAGGAAAAGTGAGGAGAGCAGTGGAAGGGAAAGAAGGGGAGGGGAGGTAAAGGGGAAGGAACTTGAACTTGGCCTTGGTGCTGTCCCTGAGCTTCTTTTGCTTAAGGCTAGCACCCTACCACATGAGTCACAGCACCACTTCTGGCTTTTTGTGTTTATGTGTACTGAGGAACCCAGGGCTTAATGCGTGCTAAGCAAGCACTCTATCACTAACCCATCTTCCCAGGCCTGGGAGCAGTTTTTTGTACCTACCACACAGTATTTAGTTTGGATCCAGAACAAAATTGTTTGTGTCAATGTTGCTGGAACTCAGATCAAACTGAGAGATATTGCAGTCAAGTAACAAAGAACAAGGGCCATGTATTCACGCACAGGTATTCAATGCTTCTGGTGGAGCTCTATTAATCAGGAGAGTGGCTTTAGTTAAAGAACATGTATGGGCAGTGGGGTTCATTAATCCTCTGCGGAAGGGAGGATCTTTTCTAAGAATTAAAAAAGGAACAGAAGGATCTAGGAGAGATTAAGACAGTTATCCTTGCCTCTGGGTCCCTTGGTGTGCTATGGCTGAAGGTAGCATAACAACAATCTCTGCCTCTGTCTTTGCAGGGCTAGTCTTTCCAGCAAAGTAGGATTAAGGCCCCACTCTATTCCAGCAGGAACACCCCCTTAACCATGTAACTACAATAACCCTAAGGCCATATTATGAGGAATGAGGCTTAGTATTTAAACAAGTTTGTTATTGTTACTCTCTCTCTCTCTCTCTCTCTCTCTCTCTCTCTCTCTCTGTGTGTGTGTGTGTGTGTGTGTGTGTGTTGTGCTGGTACTGGGGCTTGACTTCTGGGCCTGGGAGCTCTCCCTTAGCTTTTTCACTTAAGGCTTGTTCTCTACCACTTGAGCCAGACCTCTGCTTCTCACTTTTTGGTGGTTAACTAGACACTAATTGGACATTGCTGCTTGAGTAGGATTTAACTATGATCCTCAGATCTCAGCCTCCTGAATAACTAGGATTACAGGTGTGGGCCACTGATGCCTAGCTTCACAGATCTTATTTGAAGAAACAATTCCATCTGTGAATCCTTTTATCCCTTCGTGGGAGCTGTGGGCCTAAGAAAAGACGGAGTCACTGGACTGCAGCCTTTCTGCTTAAGACCTATCTCTGGACCCACAGGACATTCACACCGGCTGCAGCAAACACGTTCCCCCCAACACAGTAAACAGAGCTCCACATTTCCAGAACAAAATCTAACCCCAAAGAGACTCTTTTGTGCTTTAAAATACCATCTGAATTATGTAACTGTAGCCCTCTATACATCATCTTTATTATAGTAATAAAAACTGGTTTTAAAAGACATCTGAAGGGAGAGAACTAGACAGATCCTCACTCGGAGACACCACCCACAAAGCCATGTAGGCCAAAGGGATGAACAGATTGATGCTAATGGACAATTTTAAGAGGAAATCTCCAATCAAAGTTCAGGCTAAGAACTAGCTGCTCCTCCAGAAAGCTCATCCTTCTGAGGCCTCTGATCTCACCAGAGGAGATGAGAGCACAAGAATGCAGCCTCTTGAGGGAAAATGTGTAGTGTCACCTAGCACCAAGAGCAGAATAACTTCCAAATGACATACCAGGGAACAGCAGCAGACAAGAGTCCTGGATGGCCAGGCATCCATGGCTCAACCTTATAACCCTAGTTAGTCAAGATGCTGAGATCTAAGGATTGAGATTCGAAACCAGATAGGGAAGACAAAGCCATCAAACTCTTACCTCCAATTAAACACCTTAAAGCCAAAAGTAGAGTATAGCTCAAATGGCAGATTCACAACCTTGAGCAAAAAATGCTAAAGGCAGATGGGAGCCGGTGGCTCATGCCTGTAATCCTAGCTACTCAGGAGGGTAAGATTTGAGGATCACAGTTCAAAGCCAGCATGGGAAGGAAATTCCGCAAGACTCTCATCTTCAATTAATCACCAGAAAACTGGAAGTGGTTCTGTGGCTCAAGTGGTAGAGCAATTACCTTGAGCTGAAGAGCTGAGGGACAGTGCTCCGGCCCAGAGTTCCAGCTCCACGACTTACAATAAATAAAAGAAAGAACTGCTTAGGGACAGTGCCTAAGCCCTGAGTTCAATCCCCAATATTAAGAAACACACACACATACACACACACACACACACACACACACACACACACACGCACACACACACACACACACATGGAATCTCAGCAGGAACACAGCAGTCAGTCAAGATATTGAGTGCTGCTATATGCTTGTCTTTACTATGGAAGAAGCAGTACATAAGACAGATGAGGTCCTGAATCTTACAGTACTTATGACCTACTGAAGCAGAAAAACAAACATGTAAACCAACAAGGAAGGTGATTCTAGTCAGTGTATCATTCACAGGTATGTTGCAGAGTGATAAGGGAATTTCCAAATGTCAGCTCTAACAGATGCTTATCAAATCAGATGTCTATGGTTCATTTCTGTAATCCAAGTTACTCAGGAGGCTGCTATATAATGGACCACGATTCGATGCCAACCCTCGTAGGAAATGTCCATGAGACTCTTATCTTCAATTAACCACCAAGAAAGCCAGCAAGGGATCTGTAGCTCAAGTGGAAGAGTACCAGCCTTGAGCAAAAATGTTCAGGGTCAGCACCCAGGCTCTGAGTTCAGGACCCAGGATGAGCACACAAAAAAAACAATAACAACAAAAAAGGCTGTCTGAGATGACACTAGAGCTGAGACCTCAAAGGTGAAAAGAATCAATTCAAAGTTGTTAGGAAGAGCATTAATTCATTCTATGAGTAAAGACCTAAGGGAGGAAGTGAGCCTCCTCTGTAAGACAGCCCACAGGCTGGAGTGCGATAGTGAACACAACCAACACACACAAAATGAGGCTGGAGGGATACACAGGAGCCAGACAAGGCAGGAGCTTGGACTTGAGCAGTAGCTGCAAGGCACTAATGAATTTTGGAAAAGAGAAAGGAGCCTCTGATTTTACTCATAAATGCATTCTCTGGCTGGGTATTAAGAATGGACTGAGATTCCAGCAGAGGTGGTGAAAAGAGCTGGGAGCCTTGAGCTGGAATCCAGGAAAGCTAGACAGGGTAGGAGGAGAGAAATGGGTGGAGTCAGAATCAAGTTTTGGGCCAAACTCAGTAGGGAACTCAGATCTTAACTAAGATCCCAGGGCTGAACTCACTCTCCCAACTCACACAAAATACAGATAAGGACACAGAGGCTCTGCCAATTCAAGGGTCTACCCAGAGTCAAACACTTCAGGATGACCCCCACCTCACAATGCAGGACTTCTACCAGGAAGAAATCAGAAGAGGAGTTCGCAAATAAAGCTTTATTGAAACACAGCATATTCAGGTGATGAATGTACTATGTGCAGCAATACATACTACAGTGGCAGAAGCGAGTGGCTATACTGGAGACTGTATTATACACAAAACCTAAATTAGGCTCTGGATTAAATGATCACAGACAACATACTGGTTAAATTTGGAACTAGAGCTTCCAGAGACAAAAGAAGTGTAAGGTTCAGAGGGTAAATCTTGGGGATCCTCTCTCCCCAGCCAAAGGCTCACCAAAGAGGCTGTCCTGCTGAGAAGACTCCTTCAACATTACTTCACTCCTGGGAAGGCCTTAGGAAAATGACAAGCACACCATAACATCCATGCCACTATGCGTGTACAAATTATATTCTATAAGCATTTCCAAAAGACAGAGATGAATTCTACCTGCCAGGAAAGATAAAGGAGACAAAAATGATGAAAACCTCTAAATCACTATGGGCCACAGCAGATTACCTAAGCCTTGCTGAGATTTACTGAGTGAGATCCCCAACACTGGGGTGTAGTCAAGTAAAAGATGGCTGTCCATCTGACAGGGAAAAAAGTTAAGAGAGATAGAGATTAAGAGAGATAGGACAGGGCTGGGAATGTGGCTTAGTGGTAGAGTGCTTGCCTAGCATACATGAAGCCCTGGGTTTGATTCTTCAGTACCACATAAACAGAAATAGTCAGAAGTGATGCTGTGGCTCGAGTGGAAGAGTACTAGCCTTGAACAAAAAGAAACTCAGGGACAGTGCCCAGGCCCTGAATTCAATACCAGGACTGGCACAGAGAGGAGCTGGAGGAGGTTGGAAGGGAGAAGGAGGGACAGGACATGGAGCTAAGAAATTGTGGGTTCCAAAATGGTGTCTTATAGCCACTACACACACACACACACACACACACACACACACACACACACACACACACACAAACACACACACACACACACACACACATACAGCCTAACATCAACTGGGAATGAGGGGGGAGGAATGACACAAATACACACAGAGAGAGGAGAGGGTTGAAAGTAGGATTGGGGTAAAAGAAGCACAGTAACACCACAAAGAGAACCCCACAAGCCCAGGGGGAAGGAATCCATACCTGGGCTATTCTGCCCTTTACCTGCTGCAGAGGGAAAGAGTACTAAACCTGATGATTCAGGTTAAGTAATCAAATGTCCCTTTAACACCTCTGGCATGGCACCTGGCAGCCCTTCTTAATGTGGCCCATTGTTCCCTGGCAGGGCCTTGGTGGCAGGAGCAGTCAGCTGTCTTGCCAATTGCCAGGGGAAAGCAGAGAGCAGAGGGAGGAGACTGCATGGAGGAGGGAGAAAAAGGCAGGAGCACCCAGACCCATGCAACGATGCCTCTAGAAGACCCTCTTCCCACAGCCCACCCCAGATGAAAAGATGACTCACCCCCTTGCCACAGCACCTGACAGCTGCCCCAAGGAAGGCCAGGTGGGAAGAGGTATGGGTCAAAAAACGAAAAAGCCCCACCCTATCCTTTCTTCCTATGATAGTCCTCGGGCTTAAACACAAGGGCCTGCCTGGGCACTGGCCCTAAGCTTTTGTGATCGAGGATAGTGCTCTATTACTTAAGCCACAGCTCCACATCTGGCTTTTTTTGGTGATTCATTGGAGATAAGAGTCTCCCAGATTTTGAACCATGATCCTCAGATCTCAGCCTCCTGAGTAACTAGGATTACAGGCATGAGTCACTAGCTTCTGGCTCTGACAAGCCCAATTTTAGCTGTATTCTGCTAGTATGGGAGACAGGTAAAGCTCTACTTTACAGGCCAGGAAACAGATGGTCCAGGGAGGTTAAATGTCTGGCCTCCTGAAATCAGTCAAACACAGCAACCAAACAAGCCAGGCACCAGTGGCTCATGCCAGTAATCCTAGCTACTCAGGAGGCTGATATCTGAGGATCATGGTTCAAAGCCAGCATGGGCAGGAAAGTCTGTGAGACTCTTATCTCCAATTAACCACCAGAAAACAGAAAGTGGGCTGTGGGTCAATTGGTAGAGCAATAGCCTTGAGCTGAAGAGCTGAGGGACAGCGCCCATGCCCAGAATTCAAGCTCCACCACTGACCAAAAATCAAAACAGAAAAAGAAGTGATGGGCTAAACGAATGGCAGCTAAATGAATAGACTTATATATTATATATCCTCCTCGTTACGATTCTTACTAGTAGTATTTTATGTTGTGTCTTCCATCATCTAAGAAAGCTGAGGAAAATTCTGCATTCACAGCTTCAACTTCTCAAAAACCCAAGAAAAAGAAGAAAAACTAGGGCTGCTTTTTGTTTGGCCCTTCCTTCTCCTATCTCTATTCAGCAGAGGGCAGCAAACAGGAAGCATGGAAAGATCAAAGAGTGAGAAAGAGAGCCACATGGAGAAACAGCTACACATTCATAAATACACACCCACCCACCCACAGCAAGCAGAATTGTTTAGCTTCTTCTAGCTTTCAAAGTATGAACATTCCACCTCCTCCAGGGCGGGGGACGGGGGAGGGAGGGGATGTTGGAAGTTGAAGAGACAGAAGCTCTTTTTCAGCTGAAGAGATTTTCAGTGAGCTGACTTTGCATGCAAATGAGAGAGGGGCAACTCTCAGAGCAGAGAGAGGAAGGCAGCCACAGAACTGACAAGATAATTCACAATGAAGACAGCTTTCAACTACTCATCTTGAGGGCATAAGGCTGGCAAACCTAACACCCAAGCTCTCCCCAGTGAGAAACTGAGGCCCCTGCCATTAGCATCTCAGCCCAGGGGTGTCAGAGAGTGCTGATCTACGGGGTGCAGGTTCAGTGCTCCACAAGGACAGGGCTAGAGTGGCAAACGGGTGGCCTGTTGAGGGTCAAGTCTAGTCTCCTCGATATCGGCAGGGATCTGGCATGGACATCTGTAAGCCTCTTCTCAACTATCTTTCCCACCCCCACAACCAGGAGTAGCCAGACTATCTGTGTAAATGCTCTTTCAATATGACCGGGGTGGCCCAATCCCATCCCTAGTTCTAAGGTAGGATAAGTCACCCAGTACAGCCCATCTTCCTGACTAGTGATTGAGAATGAATCCTATCATAATAAACACATCAGATCCAAAGTGGACCAATAAGATTTAAACAGATCATGCTAAGATAATAGGAAAAGACATTTCTTATCTTTTCTACAGAGACCACAGAGACAGATTCTCTCCTCTAGGTTCTACATATGGATATAATGTCAGAAAGCATTATCATATTTTACCACCAAGGTGAGGAGGTGTGAGAGGAGTAGAGTGCTCAGTCTACTATAAAGGCAGAACCAAGAGAACTCAGAGAGAAAAAGCCCATGCCCTGACAGTCCCACAAACCTCCAGATCATACCATACCTGAAGCCAACTAGAGCTAGTGTGTCTTCTTAATCATTTAAGCCTGCCTGGCTCAATTTATTACTTGCACCTGATAGTGAACTGGACCTACTTTCCATGCATAGCAGTGACAGTTCCACATGGCACGTGTGATTTACTTTCTCTACTTTCCTATTGAAGCCCTTCAGGTTATTCTGGCTTCAGGTTATTGTACTTTTCCTTACTTTAAAAGTAAATCCAGGCATGGTGATTCAGGCCTGTAATCCTAGCTATGGAGGAGGTAAAGAGTGAAGGATCAGAGTCAGCCTTAGTCAAAAAACCAAAACAAGAAGTTTGAGAGGCTTCATATCAACCAACGACTTGAAGCAGTGGGGCATGCTTGATATCTCAGCTATGGGAGAAGCACAATGGCACATGTTTATCTTTCCCAGTGACAAAAGGAAGCAACAGAATCACATTGCAGGCATAAAATGAGACCCTACCTTGAAATTAACCAATACAAAATAAGGCTAGAGGCATGGAGTAAGTGCTAAGCTCCTACTTAGCAAGGGCAAAGCCCCAAGTTTAATCCTCAATATAACCAAATTAAAAAAAAATATAAGCCAAGTGCCTATAATTCTAGCAACTCAGGTGACTGAGAGCAGGAGGACACAGTTTAAGGCTAGCAAGGAAGCCGGGCACCAGTGGCCCACGCCTGTAATCCTAGCTACTCAGGAGGCTGAGATCTGATGATCACAGTTCAAAACCAGCCCAGGCAGGAAAGTCCATGAAACTTATCTGCAATAAACCACCAGAAAAACTGAAGTGGCACTGTAGCTCAAGTGGTAGAGTGCTAGCCTTGACCTGAAGAGCTGAGGGACAGCGCTCAGGCCCAGAGTTCAAGCCCCACAACTGACAAAAAAAAAAGGCTAGCAAGAGCAGAAACATTCATGAACCCTCATCTTAAAAATTAACCAGCAAACTAGCACAACTATGTTTATCACAGCATTATTTACATAGCTAAAATATGGAACCAACCCAGATGCCCCTCAGTAGATGAATGGATCAAGAAAATATGATATATATAGAGGGGGGGGGCAGAAAGAGAGAGAGGGAATGGAATTCTATGCCTCCATCAGAAAGAATGACATCACCCCATTTGTTAGGAAATGGAAAGACTTGGAAAAAATTTATTAAGTGAAGTAAGCCAGGCCCAAAGACACATAGGTCCTATGGTTTCCCTTATTTACAATAACTAGTATATGTCTAGGACAAGCAGGAAAGGTCAAAAGCTATGTACATATGACCATATAAGATGATGTTAAGCAAAAGGAACCCTAAGATAGGGACACAGTGGTTTTTCCTTTCTTGCTATTGTTTATAACATATTTATAATGTACTATGTTGTTTTTTTTGTTCTCCATCCTGTTTTCATTGTATTTGATTCCAGTACCCTGCATCTCATGAATACATTTTTGTAATTTGGGGAGGGAAAGGAAATAATAAAATGCTTAAATAAGGATACAGGTTGACCCACTGTAACAATGAGATGTAGAAGACACAACTTCGCTGGGAGCGGGAGTTGAGGGAGGTGGAGGGGGAGCTGAGGGAGGTTTGGAGGGAAGGAAAGGTAGGGGATAAACATAGGAGGAGGTAACAATAATGCTCAATAGGAAATGTACTCATTACCTTACTCATGTACCTGTAATCTCTCTATACAATATTTGTATAATAAAATACATATAAAAATAACCAGAGGGGCTGGGAAGGTGGCTCAGTGGTAGAGCGCTTGCCTTGCATGACTGAGGCCCTGGGTTTAATTCCTCAGACTACATAAGAAAAAAGAAAAAAGCCTGAAGTGGCGCTGTGGCTCAAGTGGTAGAGAGCTAGCCTTGAGCTGAAGAGCTGAGGGACAGTGCCCAGGCCCAGAGTTCAGGCCTCACGACCAGACCCCCCAATAAATAAATAAATAACCAGAAGCCAGGCGCCAGTGGCTCACGCCTGTAATCCTAGCTACTCAGGAGGCTGAGGTCTGAGGATCGCCATTCAAAGCCAGCCTGGGCAGTAAAGTCCATGATAATCTTATCTTCAATAAACCACCAGAAAACCAGAAGTAGCACTGTGACTCAAGTGGTAGAGCACTTGCCTTAAGCTGAATAGCTGAGGGACAGCGCCCAAGCCCAGAGTTCAAGTCCCACGACCGACCAAAAAAAAAAAAAACAGAGAGAAAGAGAGAGGTGTGGGGGGAGAAAATCTGCAAGCTGGAGGTGTGGATGAAGTAGTAGAGCCTGGCCAAGCAAACAAGTGAGCAAATGCATGGCATTGAATTCAAACCTCAGTACCACCGAAAATAATATAAAGTAAAAAGGCTGGAAAGAAAATTTTAAAAAATAGATCTGTAAAAAATTCAGGAATCACTAGCTACTCAGGAGGCTAAGATCTAATGATCATGCATGGTTCAAAGGCAGCCCACGTAACAAGACCATGAAACTCTGATGTCTAATTAAGTACTAAAAGTGGGAGGGAACCCACTGGGAAACAGAGATGTGGCTCATATGGTACAGCACTGGCATTGAGCAAAAACATCTCAGGGTCAGCACCCAAGCCCTGAGTACAAGCTCCAGGACTGGCACACGTTTGGGCACATGCACACACAGACACCCTCACACATAGACACACATACACACACAAAAGGTAGTGTGTGTGTGTGTGTGTGTCTGTGTGTGTGTGTTGGGTGGGGATGTTCCAGCACCAAATGGTGTAATTAAGTACTGGCTACCAAAACTGCGGCATGAAAATTTGACTCATGAGGGAAAGTCTTTGCAGCAGAACACAGATGACTTGAAGAGCACTGCGTTCATGTCTGCATTCCTCCTGTGAGAACTCGAGTAAGTGATTTTCCTTTTGCTGCCTGTTTCCATAATGGACTAGTGACTTCTCAAGCACCTCCCTCCCACTTTAACACTCACTCAGCAAAAATCCATTTTTCCAAGTGCTACACCATGTGCTATGTACTTAAAAAACACACTATGTCAAGACATCTTCATCTACTGAGGCCACGATGCACTTCTTGGCCACAGGAACTACAACAGGCTACATCCTTTCCCCATGCCATTGTGGTTGTTGAAGAAGCAAAAGACTCATTCAAGTCTTTCTCTTTCTGACTATGATCCAAGTACAAGATGCAGAAGGTCAGGTATACGCAAAATACAAAAGACATGCACACAACTGGCTTATATAGCTCAAACATCATTAGGAGCAATTAACTGGTACAGGACATATTTCCAGTTAACCAAGTTCACCTCGAGGTATTTCTTTACATGGCTGGCTTTCTTACTTGGTTTGCAGCTTTCTGAGAAGCCAGCTGTCTGACCACATGAATTCAGAAACCCTAGAAGCATTATGTGTCCTTTATAAATCAGATGTCTTGCCCAGTTCCAGAGATACACTGAGGATGAACTGGGTGGCAGTTCTGTGACTTACATTCTAGCAGATGACAGCTAAATGCTCTTTTAATCTACAGTGGAGGAATCACAGAGTTAAGAGGACTGTTCAAATAGTGGGTATGTTGCCCTCAGATAAACTTCTCTCAAACCCACAAGGAACCTAATTTTCTTTTGGACAAAAGTCCTGTCAAGACTTCCTTCCAGAGGCTCTGTGGTTACTTCTGCCAGGAAGATAATGAGGAGGTACTGTGGGAAAGTTCTCAACAATTACCAGAGTGACAGACTGAGCTTAGAACCAACTGTTCAACCCTTTATAACAGCGCAGAGTGCTCCAGATAGCAGATTTCCCAGACAGCAGCCTGATGTGTTACATGCATGCTCAGGGATAGTGTGGAATGAGGACTGGAAGAAAGTCAGCCTCTTCCTTCAAGCTGCCATTTAAACAAGGAAGTAACTGGGAAGGCCAAGCCCAGGGCTCTGACTCTGCAAAGAGAATAGAACACAAAAGGGCTGTGTGGAAATTTGGCAGGATCTTCCTGAAAGGCAGCAGCTGAATGCTGCATCCTATTGCACCTAGAAAAGCCTATCATTGCAAAAGAGCTCTTCTGCTGCACCCAGGAAGGAGAAATTTCCTGTAAAGGAAGAACAGCCAGTTGACAAGACTTGAAACACCAATCCCATTCACCACTTCCTCCTCCTCCTCTTTATGCTATTCCAAAGAAAAAGAAATTAAACAAGAATTAAAACTGCCCCATGAGCTATCCACACACTGCAGGTCAGAGTTCCAAGGAACATCCATCCAGCTGTTGCTCTCCACTCTTTCGGCCCCAAAGGCTGCTTTATTCAATCAATACCTTCTTGTACATGTGAGTAACTTTCTTTGACAGCTCAGGCCAAACTGGCAGTTAACCTTGACCTTCTCTCTACACATCTAGGACTATAGGAAATGAAAATCAGAACTTCTTTGGCACCTGCCTTAACTGAAATATGACAACTTTCTTTAGGCAGACTGTCAAGAGCTCTTTTAGACCTGGTCACAGCTATTCCATAGGAGACATGCACTTGGGCAGGACACACACCCCTTTACCTGGGGCTTTGCCAATATAGAATCCCTGAACCTAGGGAGGCTGTCAAAGACAAAAACCCAGGAAAAAGCAGTAGCCCTATGTGCACTCACTAATCACATCACAGAATGCTGGCAACCGAACCAAGAGATGGAGTTGGTGGATGATAAGCACATACAGCAAGTTAATGACAAAGCCAAACACAGCCCTGGCCTGTTCACCCTGATACTGGTACAGGATAGGAAATGAAGGAGATTTCAAGAAAGAAAAACATACAAGACACAGAATTTAAGGGGGAAAAGGCTAGGCTGGCTATCAGGGTTTGAACTCAGGGTTTAGGAAAGGCCATTGCTAACTTTCCTCAGTTTCTGAACAGTTAAGATGTACCATAAAGATCAAGCCAACTCCTCTTGGATGGTTTGCAACAATTAACTAGAGTAATTGTTAAGCTCCAATTGATCCACCTTGTGGCAAAGAACTGTCTGTGCTCAAGATACCAGAATTGCCAGGCAGCAGCCTGACACTGAGGAGAAAGGAAAACCCATCAACCTCAAAAGTCAGCCTCTTCCTGTGAGGGCAGCCAACAGTCAATTCTGACCCTGATATGAACATTACCCACTTCCCATGAGACCACAAAAATCCCCTAAGCAAATCTTAAATGTCCCAATATACAAAGCAATTCAAGCATGCATAGATTTGCCAGGAGATGAGAGAGGTAGAGTGATGTGATTGAGCAGGAAAATGTTAATCCAAGCCAGGAGCTGGAAACTCACACCTGTAATCCTAGCTACTCAGGAGGCTGAGGTCTAAGAATCCTGGTTCTAATCCAGCCCACCCAGGAAAGTCTGTAAGACTCTTATCTCTACACCAAAAAGCCAGAAGTGGAGCTGTGGATTAGGTGGTAGAGTAACAGCCATGAGTGAAAAACAACTAAAGGAGAGCACCCAAGGCCTGAGTTCAAGAGCCACGATCTGAGCATGCACACACATGCACATGAAGAAAAATGCCAATTTAGTCCATATACATGTACAGATACATGAGACATGAGTGAGTTTCAAAGAGGCAAAACAATTATTATCACAGTTTGGGCTGCAAGAAATACCACATCCTCTCAGAAAGAAGTAGAGAAGGAAGGTATGTGGCATTCTGCCCTCAGGGGACAGAGCTCTCGGACATTTTGGGGGATCCCTCCACCTGTACACCTCTATATTCCGGGAGGGTCAAAGGTGGCAAGTTCCTCAAGAACCAGAAATTCACCTTTCAACCCATCCAAGGGACTGGAAGCTCCAAGAGCATCTTTGCACTCACTCCCCAAGGAATTCACAGGACCTGAGACAAAAATAGGACAGCGAAAGAAAAGGGAAAAGGGACAGGGAGTTCCAGAGGTCCCTGTGAAAATGGCAAAACGTGAAAGGGACTGACCCGAGTAAATACAGCAGGATCAGCAGGGGGGGGGGGTGAGGGAGGGGAGCAGAAGTGATGGGCGAACCAGTTCTACAGAAAGCCTCACACTCTGGGGATACCGGCATGTTCAAAGAGGGTACTACCCAGAAAAAGAACTCTGGACCAGGTGAGACAACAGAAGAGGGCATCGGAAAGGTGGACAAACTGTAAAGTATGGAAAACAGAAATAAGAGTCCCATAATGGGCACTGAGGGCCCTGGGTTCTAATTCTGACTCTGCCGAGTGGGCAAATCCCTGTCCTCGGAGCATCAATTTACCCCATCTGGGGGAGGGGATGGAAAGAAGGGCAAACTCTTCAGGGGCTGCCTCTGACGACACCGACAGGAGGAGGAGGAGAGAGAAGGAGCCGAAGGTCTGAAGTAAAACCAGAGAAGGGGGAAGGGGGACGGGAGCATCCCTAGCCCCACCACACCCAAGGCACTCACCTGTCCCACTGCAGGGACCGCCTCCACTCCCGACCTCCCGGGGATGCCTTCCTGCTGCCGCTGGAGGTACAGAGCCCACACAGCTCCATGTTGGGCAGGAAGACCAGGGCCGCCAGTACCAGAGCCACTGCCTGCAGAAGCCGCTTCTCCTTGCCTCACCTGGGACAGTCAGCCCCACTGCACCTGCTGGCCCCTTCGCGCAGCCCGCTCCAGGCTCTGTGCCCATGCATGCGTCCACCTGGCAGGGCAGCAGCAGCTCCAGGAGCACAAGGGCCGAGATGCAGGCCCGGGTCCAACTTTGCTTCTCTTCCGCCATTCGCTGGCCAGGGAGCTGGATGCTACCACTAAGTCACCGCCATGGGGGGGGAGTCTCCGCCTCCAACATCAATGTCGGGCACAGTGGAGCCATCAGGCCTACAACACCCTCTTACAGACTTCCTAGCACACACCTGTAGATGTCAACCTACATCTTTTCGGAAGGGTTTCAGTCTACCCTGGGCGACCCTGACATCCGACCTTAGGTCTCCTCCTTCCTGAGCTGCAATGGTGCATTCTGCTCTGCCTCTGCTCCCCTACTGGGAGGAGGAGTGAAAAAGTGTAGGAGTTGGGTTGTTGGGCGCTGACTGGTGCACGCTGAGCCGGGTGCCTTTCATCATGGGACCTCAAGCTAATGAGGCCAAAGCCTTCAGCCAAATGTTGTGAAAGAAGAATGGATCCACCAGGCTAGAGGCACTTGTATATGTATCAACATGTTTTTAACATATTTTATTGATTAATGATTGATTGATTGATTGTGTGTATGTGTGTGCTGGTACTAGAGCTTGCTCTCTTAGTTTTCTGCTCAACCACTTTAGCCACACCTCCATGTCTAGCTTTTCGTTGCTGTTGTTATTTAACTGGTTAATAGAAGATAAGGTTTTTTGCCCAGACTGACTTTGAACCACAATCCTCAGATCTCAGCCTCCTGAGTCGCTTTGATGACAGGCATGAGTCACCAGTGCGTGGCTTGTTTTTAATATTGTTTAACAAACTGCTTATTCACAGACTGTGTCTCCAGTTTCCCACCTAATCATCAGAAATCTTTAGCCCCCATTTCCTTATCTACTAAGTAACCACTCTGTATGGTATTTTCACAATAAAATTTTTTTAAAAAGACAAAGGCTGGTTCAATTCATTGTTCTCTCTTATGGGAACATGGTATGCTAGGTGTGGGATAGAGACCTGGCAGCCAGGGGAACAGATTCAGACCTAGATTAGAAACTTGCAGTAAGGAGTGAGTGAATTGTCGGACTAGCACAGTCTTGCAGTCTGGAGGACTGGATGGAAATTAATTGCACGGTATGTCTGCGATGTAAAAATATGTGGATCAAGATGTAATATGAGGAAAGAGACTGCAAAATGATGCAGTATCCAGCATCCCTACTCTCTGTCACTCACTCATCACCTAAGCTCTGGGTCTGATCCCTCCATAGTCCCAGCATAAGAAGGAATATGACAGTGATCTGAGAACAACCACTCAGGATCACTTGGTGATTGTAATTGTGGGATGGACGACATTGTCTTGAGCAGTCTCCAGTACAACTGTGGAGACACCCAACTAGAGCTAATCCTAGTTACAAGCCCAAGTGGGCAGGTTTGATGGGGAAGGCAAACAGGAGCTGGTGCTGCCCTGCTCCCCAAGTAATATGTAGATGGGGGAGGACTGTAAGAGCAGGTCTGGGGTGACTCCACCCACTGTGTCTGGATCACAATGATCCCACAATGCATACCTGTTTCTCGCTGACCAATAAGATACAAGAATCGAGGCCACATCCACATTTTCTGCTGCCTAATACCACTGTCATTTTCCTCTATTGACTCATACCACTACCAGCAGGTGAAGGAAGTAAAGGTGCTATGTGGTGACTGAGTGAATTTCAGAGATCCTGTAGGAAGTGGGTGATTGCAAGAATAGAAGTGATTTCAGAAAGCTTGGGAATATGGCCCCTCCACCTTCCTCATCCCAGTGCTGGGATATCTAACCAAACCAGAAACGCATGCACAATAAAATTTTCTTTAGGCAAGAAACAACAGCAAGAGTATCTGGAGAGGAATTGACCTGGTGGACCCACTAACACCAACAAAAAGAAAACTGAAAATAGGTAACCTCAAAACAATCATAACTGTGGACTGTAAATCAACCAAGGGTGAGACCAAAGACCATGCAGATCTGGAATCTTCCTCTGGTTCCTTTCCTGCTAGTGTCCTTTCCTCTGACACTGGAATCACTAACAATATGTCAGAAGCCCTACGTCACGGCAAGAGAGTAACCAAAAGATAAACAAAGGTAATAAGAGAGAAGGCATGGGTGGAGAAAGCTAGAGACCATGAAAGTATTAATGACCAAATTAAGCCTGGAGAGAGACCATGTTGCAGAGGACTTGAAGTTGGAGAGGTCCATGAGGAAAGACAAGGTTCAACAGATGAACCAACTGAGAGATTAGAAAGAGCAATGGGTGTGATAAGTGTTTGACCCAGAGGTAAACATGGTGGAACTTCAATGACAGTTGGCAGAGCTACCCTCCAGCAGCTGCCTGCAGGACCAACTCAGCCCAAGCTACAGCTGCCAGCCAAGACCTATTAGTTGCAGAAGTAGCAACAGAAATGTGAGAAGCAGTGTTACATTCAAAGGCAGGAAAACTAGAGCCTCAGTTTCCAAAATGTGAAGGAGCAGGAGTGGCTGTGGTAACTGGAGCAGCAGGGAAAGGCCTGGGATCTGCATAAGCTCTTCAAGACAATGGGAAGATTATACATTAATGAGGCCATGAGATGCACAATTTTGCATAACCTAGAGATTAAAGAGCAGCTGGGCCAGCTGCAGGTTGCCTTCCACAGGCTAAGAAACAGAAGGAGGAGCTCTCTAGTGTGCTGCACTCAAAGCTGCAGGTGAAGGAAGAAGCTGGACCAGCAAGAGGACAAGTTAGAAGAATGGAAAGAGATGGCTGAGTTAAGGAGCCAAGTGGCTCAGAATCTCAGGAGCTTCATGAACAGCTGCAGGAGCTCAGAGCTACCTGTGAACAGCACAGGGTCTACAATTTGCAGCTGACCTTAAAGAATGAGGCATTGCTGCAGCACCCGCAGAAGCAGACACAGTTGCTGGACAAAGTTGGAGGACCAAGAAGGTCCATCAAAAATTACACAACATTTTTGATGTGCCTTAAAACCACCAGAGAGAAGCAGGAGCAGATATGGGCCCCAGCTGAGCTTTCTGGCTTTCACTAGAGAAGGAGGAGTGAACAAAAAGGAAAGGGGGTGATTCTACTTGTTGTGACTGTCCTAGAAGACATTCAACCCAAAGACTAGGTGGGATTTTTATCTTTATCCATTGATGAATTAAAGAAGGTGAAGCTTAGCCAGCAGCTGCATGAGCAACAGACCTACTATGGGTGCCTGGCCAATATGGTAGTCAAAAGCCAGAGAAAGCTAAAGCAGTAGGGTTTCTTCTCCAGGAGTTGAAACCATGGGAAAGGAAGCAGGACACACAAGTGCCCAAGAAGACACTGAAATTCTGCTTCATCACAAGCTGCCTGGAAAAAGTGGGCTACTAGAGGCAAGTGGATAAACTCCAACATGGATGCAGCCAGCTGTCAAAACCTATCAGTACCATTGAAGAGTCCCTAGATTTCTATAAAGAACAGATGGAAGTACTGGATGAGCTATATCAGAAGAAAGATCAGTGTGTCAACCAGCTCTTCCAGGAGGAGAAGGAGAAGACGAAGCTGCTATTGCTTCTTACAGATGAAGGCACCTGAGTTTCAGGACAAGATCCTAGCAGCCATCCAGACCCCTGCGGATGAGGGCCCCTCAGAACTCTCAGGCTTCAGGAAGAGGGAAGTTATGAAGAAGCAACAAGATTTTGAAGATTTAAAGCTTGAAGACTATGTGGATCCTGCCCAAGGAGAGGCTGGGGTACCTTGTCATCTCAAGGACCCCTACTACAGAGCAGATTGTGCTACAACAGCTTGCTATTCAAACACCTACCTGAGCTTACATGTTTGGGCAATAATGGCTGCAGGACTGAGACAAACGACACCTTGGAGATCATTTTTGCATGAAGACCTGGAGGCTTCCAGCTGGGGAACAGGGCTCTTGTCCTCTAACTTACTTTGTCACAAGAGGATCAGGTGGCATACTCTCAGGCCTAATTATAATGAATGAGAGAGAGGAGGAGCCAAACATACCAGAGGCTTCTGGGAGCTGGCCCAAATTCTAGAGACATTTAACAGTCCATTCATTACCAGGAAAGGGGCTCAGCTGTAGGTTTCCACAAAGTGTAAATGCTTTACAAAGGAAGTTGGAGAGTGATGACACGGTTTTATATTATTATATTATGATGATAATAGAAAATGTTTGAGGTCACAGTTTAATAATAGTGTATTTTAATTTCATAACATTACATTTTTTACATTTTATGCAATATTTTGATATTACTGTATTGTATACATTATATCAATAATTTCATGATGTATGTTGTATGTCACTAGCGTCACTTGGCTTTTTGAAAATGTAAGGAATGCTGAGCTGGGCAATAGTGAATTTTCTTTTTTGTATGTTAGAAAGTTACAACCGTGATAGTGAGATGAAACAATAATAAAAACCACGGAAAACAAGAAAACATTAATGCTGAAATCCTGGAACAAAGCAAAGATATGAGATGAATAATTGGAAGTCTAACACAATTGGAGTACAGACACATGGATTACAGAAATGTAATCCAAAAATAAGAATATAGAATTATGAAATATCTGTAGATATGGCATATCCTAATAATTTTTCAGTGAAACCTACTGAAATGATACCTCTTGAATATTATTGTTGAACAAAAAAATAAAATTCAAACTAATATGTTACTTAACTTTGTACAGTGGACTAGATTCTGCAAGTGTAATGATATACCTTTGACTCAGGTAATAAATTGAAAATTCAGAAACAACTATTCAGTATTTAAATAAAAAAGTAATTACACAAATTGATCTAAATGCCACATGTACCATCTGTCTTAGATTTTCTGTGTATTAACTTAAAATCACATGCCTTATGAAGGAGAAAAATAGCTGAACTAACATTAATATCTCTAAAATACTCTTAATAAAAAAAATTCCTCAAAGAAAAAGATTAGTGTAAAAATCACCTTTGAGCATACTCTACAACTCAGGTGGGAAAAATTAAACAAAAGTAATGAATTATATATAGCTCCATATCCATAGCTTTTTAAAGAATTATTTCAAATATCCTTCATTTTTGAAATCAGTTCAGAATTCTTGCGTATATTAAAATTGGGGAACTACATTACCACTAGAAAATTAATACAGTAGTTTTTATGAGATTAGAAGTCCGATGAGAATAAAAAGATTGAAATGGCTCAAATGGTGAAGCACCAGACAAGCAGGAGGCATGAAAATTTACAAATAAAAAGACTTGGATGATCATATAATAACTCCACAATGAAAGCTTAGCTAATTTTCAAAACCACCTACATTCAAAACCACCTACATTTCAAAACCACCTACATTTCAAAACCACCTACATTTCAAAGTCACCTACATTCTGGTGGAAAAGTAATTAATTCATAGTACAAAAATAAAAGATTCAAATAGGTAAGAAAAAAAAACGGTTTTCCAATCCTGTTCAAATTTAACTTTCACCTAGCCAAAATAAACACTTGTCACTGTCTAAGAAAATTGTAATATAGCTAGCAAGACCAATAGAAAGCCCACGGATTGGGAGAAGATCTTTACTAGCCATACAACAGACAAGGGTCTCATATCTAAAATATAGTTGGAACTCAAAAAATTAAATCCCCCAACAACAAATCCTGAAAGAAACAACTGCCCAATAAACAAGTGGGCGAAAGACTTAAAGAGAAACTTCTCTGAAGAAGAAAGAAGGATGGCCAATAGACACAATGAAGAAATGCTCAACCTCCCTAGCCATAAAAGAAATGCAAATCAAAACAACATTGAGATACTCCCTCACCCCAGTTAAAATGGCAAAAATCAAGAACTCTAACAACAACAGATGCTGGAGGGGATGTGGACAGAAGGGAACCTTACTTCATTGTTGGTGGGAATGTAAACTTGTTCAACCACTTTGGAAAGCAGTATGGAGGTTCCTCAAAAGACTCCACATAGAACTCCCCTATGACCCAGCAATCCCACTTTTGGGCATTTACCCAAATGTTTACAAACAAGACCACGCTAAAGCTCCCAGCACAACTATGTTTATTGCAGCCTTATTTACCATAGCAAAGATCTGGAACCAACCCAGATGCCCCTCAGTAGATGAATGGATCAAGAAAATGTGGTATATATACACAATGGAATTCTATGCCTCCATCAGAAAGAATGACATTGCCCCATTTGTTAGGAAATGGAAAGACTTGGAAAAAATTATATTAAGTGAAGTAAGCCAGGCCCAAAGAAACATAGGCCCCATGGTTTCCCTTATTTGCAATATCTAGTATATGTATGAGTCAAATGGAAAAGGTCAGATAATGTGATGTTAGGAAAATAAACCCTTTGATATGTATTTTAATGTTTCTTTCTTTCATGCATGTGTTTCTAACGCATTTATAAGATTATTTCTTTGTTGCTTTGTATGTCCCTCCCCCCAGTATAACCCCTGCTTTCACTATATTTGATGTCAATATAACTTGTGGTGGAGATGGGGAAAACAAGTCGTTTAAGGATACAGGTGGACCTGTTGCAACAATGAGAAGTACAAGTTGTCATGTCCAAAACGAGCTTTACATCGTCGGTGCGGGGAGGGCTGGGGAGAAGGATTGGGACTGGGGGGGAAGGGGGGAAGCTGGGAAGGGATGTGAAGGGTAAACAAAGGAGAAGGCTGCAATGCTTTGTAAGAAATGTACGCATTATCCTGCCCAGGTAATTGTAACCCCTCTGTACAGTATGTTCACAAATAAAATAAAATGTAAAAAAAAAAAAAAAGAAAATTTTATGAGGCATTTCCATGAAAGAGGAATTTAAAGGTGTGGTTTCCAGGATGGAAATTCCAACTCCAGATGATATGTAAATCAACTTCCCCAATTGAGAACTCAGGTACACACCCTTTTCTTGGCCCACTGCCCTGAATGAGAGGACCTATTCCTCCACTTTTTGTGAAAGGGAACTGTCTTTACACTTTTTTTTAACACCTCCCCATTGCTGACACATTATATAGAGAAGTCTCTTGGGGTTGTGGTATTTCTTTATCTTGACAATGGCAGTGTGAGTTTTTGGAATGTGGTTAAGAGTTCCCTTCTCTGGAGATACACCATTGGCTATTTCCAACTTCCTGTCAGACCCTTTTTCTCCAATGATAAACCACTATTAGTGAAGATTCTATACGTTGGGTCCTCTATAGCAGAGAACCTTTCTCAAATGAAGCAAACCATTAATACTGTACTAATTTGAATTTTATGCACAGTAATCCCATTTTGTTATGAAATATGGAGGTAACATATAATAAAACATAACATGTAAAAAATGAAGATAAGATAAAGTAGCAACAATGCAACAATAGAGCCAGAAATATTTAAAAATTGCCATAAAAATAAACTCATGCAAAAATGAGACCCCAGTGACTGCTTTTCACCATGAAAGAAGGTTGATCTCAGAATAATAGCAAAAAACAAAACAAAACAAAACAAAAAAAACATTTAATTCAGTGGGCATTGTTGTTTTCCCAGTAATCCTTGCTACTCAACAGGCTGAGCTCTGAGGATGGCAGTTCATAGCCAGTTCATATAGGAAAGTCCAAAAGACTCATCTTCAAAAAACCACCAAAGTGGAGCTGTGGTCCAAGTCGTAGGAGAAAAAAAAAGCAAACAACAACAACAACAACAAACCCACACGAATAGTGCTCATGCCCTAAGTTCAGGCCCTAGTAATTTCGAGAACAAAAAAGCAGTACTGGTTTCAGTGACACAAAGTTCTAGAGCAGACTTTTGATTACTAGATCCTTGGAAGAAAAAAACAGAAACACCTCTATACTAGACCATTGGGGTGTTGAACTTTCTATTAGATTGGATTCTTTAAGTTTCAGTACTAATTCCTAAAAATAAAATAAAATAAAATAAATTGGAATACTTAGAGAAATAGCTGGTAATAATGGAGAAGAAAGAAAATGCAGGGTTGAACACTAAAGATGAAAGAATGGTTTCAGAAAAAATAAGTCATAATTTTTGGGGTAAAAATGAGGAGAACATTAATTCAGGCTAAGAGATTAATAATAACAATGGCAAAGCTCAATTTATCCATTAGGCATACTGACTGGTTAACAATAGTCAACAATTGTAACAATACAACAGTTTGCTGTCCAGTTGTGATGGTTCTTTGTTGGTGTCCGTTTTTCACTCTATGTACCCAATTATTGTGCATTCATCCCCACTGTCATTATCATATGAAGATAAAAAAAATAATGCTTAGCCAGCACCAGTGGTGCACCTCTGTAATCCTAGTTACTCAGGGAACAGATCTGAGATCTCAGTTCAAATCTGGCCCGGGCAGGAAAGTCGTAGGCACTCATCTCCAATAAACCACTAGAAAGCTGGAAGTGGTGCTGTGGCTTAAGTGGTAGAGGGCTCACCTTGAGCTGAAGAGCTGATGTTTCCCTCAGACCCAGAGTTCCGCAGCACTAATGACAAAATTTTTTTAAAAAGAAAAATTTAAAAAAAGATTGAGAGTCAATGCCTGAGAGTCAAAGATGCAAACATAGTGTTAGGCTACTATTTCTCTGCTGGCAATTCAGATAGGGGATTATGCTTTCAAAGCTAATGGATCAACAGCAAGAAAGGTACAAGATTGATTATAGTAACAAAACCACAAATGGGAAAGGTTATGACAGGGACACTCCAGAACCTATAACCCTAAAGAGAATATTCTGATAGGATAAAATTTATAGCGAATTGAATATTAATAATATGCTCTTGAAAGCCAATGTATATAGATATATGTATATATATGTATATTTATGTCTATGATAATTTTTAGATCATTCTCAATAACAGCATTGAGTTATTAAATTATATATCAGAATACCACACCATTTTATAATAAAAAGGCATAAATGATATTTGAAATAAAGATAAGAGAAATAGAGTGGAAGAAGAGCTCAGGGACAGATCCTCTACCCTGAGTTCAAGTCCAGCACTGACAGACAAACAACAAGAACAACAACATCGCAAGGATGAGTCAGTATAGACAATAGACAAGAGGAAATGATCTCCGAGCCTAGGATCTTTGTTCACTCATAGTCAGGTGATCAACGACAGTCAGGTGATTACTGGTATGATTCAGGCAGGTGATGGCAAAGCTGGGAGGGGCTGGTCTGTGGGCAGATTTAATCCTGATCACAACTCAAGCAAGAGATAATTATGTCATCTCAGCTTTGTGCAAAGTGTGAATTGGAAGAACTCAGTCCAGAAGAGCCTAAGAATAAACACAAGTTTCTATTCCAAAAACAAAAGCAAACACAGAGAGGACAAGGCTTAAGTGGTAAAATACCAGCCCAACATCAGGCCTAACAAATTACAAATAAAAAAAGTATAGGATGATAACCTGTTAAGAAATACGAACTCAGCTACTTTTGAAGACCCATAAGAAACAGTGGATAATGTCAGCAATATGGCCTACAGTCCTGTGGAAAAGTAATAAACGCATAGTTCCATTATAAAACATACACAGAAGTAAAAAACAAAATAAAACAAACACAATAAACTTTTCCAATCCTGGACAAACCTACGTTGCACCTAACCCAAATAACCTAACCAAATTGTAAGAAGTAGGTCCTTGAAAGAGGAAGTGAACGGTGTGGTGGACAGGATGTAAATTCCAACTCCTATTGATATGTAAATCAGCTTCCCTAAGCAACCAATCAGAGACTTCCTTTCCTGGGCCCACCCTCTTTCAGTATAAATAGAGTGGAAGTCTGAGACTCAGGCATTGCTGAAGATCCTACATCAGCAGGCTGGAGACCATTTGGAGCTTGGATACTCCAGGTGAGGATTAGAGTGAGAGAATCTACTCCTCTTTTAATTCTTCTCTCCTTGGTTTGGTGGTGGTGGTGGTGGTATTGTTTTGTCAGTTGCGGGGATTGAACCCAGTGGTAGGGCAGTGTTGCTGGGTCACTTTGTGCTCAAGACTGGGCATTCTCCCTGGGCCACTTTGTGGTCAAAGCTAGTGCTTTACCACTTGAGCCACAGCTCACTTGTGATTTTGGAGTGGTTAATTGGAGATAAGAATCTGTGTCAGGGGGACTTTTGTGGACGAGGCAGTTTCAAAGCTTGATCCTTAGCTCTCAACCTCTTGAGTAGCTAGGTTTCTACGGGTGAGCCACCAGCACCTCATTAGATTCTAGGAATGATGGACCCTGACACTACCCAGGCTTTCCAGAAGGAATTGAGATGTGCCATCTGTATAAATACTTTTATAGAGCCAGTCACCCTAGAGTGTGGGCACAGTTTTTGTCGACCTTGTCTCTGCCTCTGCTGGGAAGAGACCCAGATTCCAGCCAGGTGCGCTGTGTGCAGGGGACCCTGCCAGCAGAGAGACCTCAAAACCAACGTGGTTCTGAGGAGCCTGGTGGCCATTGCCAGAAGAGCCAGCCTCAGGCATTTTCTGAGCTCTGAACAATACATGTGTGGGACACACAGGGAGACAAAGCAGATGATCTGTGAGGTAAACAGGGCCCTGCTCTGTAGGAGTTGCTCCAGTCTCAGGAGCACAGGGCTCACAAACACCATCCCATAGATAGGGCTGCTGAGGAGCAAAGGGAGATGATTTCAAAGCAGATGCATGCTGTATGGGAAAAGACTCAAGAAAACCAGCACAATTTACAGGAGAAGAGGAGACTCATCAACCGATGGATTTGGTATGTGAAGCTATTCCGAAGCATGACTAAGGATGTTTTTAGAGTGCTGTTTTTAGAGCTAGGTGTCCAGGAGGAGGAAAGACACCATTCCCAGCTACTGATCAATGAAGGAAGAGCCATGTTACTGCAACTCAGAGAAAGGGAAACCCAAATGCTTCAGAAGAAGCATCAGCTCAGGAATATGTATCAGGAGCTGATCAAAACATACCAGAAGCCAGATGTGGAACTGCTTCAGGATGTAGAGTTGATCCTAGAAAGCTGTGAGTCAGTCTTGTTCTTCCTGCCTCTTCCTCTGAGGCCAGAGCTCAGTGACCCTCCCATTCCTGGACTGATAGAGAGGCTCAGCCAGCACCAGGTGGAGATTGCCTTCAATGATGCTACGCGGAACCAAGATCTTGGGAGCTGTGTTGGACACAACAATCCCTATGCAGTTTTGAATTCTGAAGAGTCCTTCCACTTTACTGCTTTTGGACGCCAAGTCTTCAGCTCTGGGAAACATTACTGGGAGGTTAGTGTAGATGACTCTTCCACCTGGGCCCTGGGAGTTATTAGGGATTCCTCCATAGGGAGCAACCTCACTGAATCTAATGATCTTTTCCTCCTTTTGTTTGTGAAAGAGAACACACTTTCCACCATTTTTACCACCTCCCCACTGCTGCCTCACTATGTAGAGAAGCCTCTGGGCCGGGTTGGTGTGTTTCTTGATCTTGACGATGGCAGTGTGAGTTTTTGGAATGTGGCTAAGAGTTCCCTTATCTGGAGATACCCCACTGGCGCTGTCCGATTTCCTGTCAGGCCCCATTTTTTCAGTGGTAGCCTGGAGTCCTAAGTGAAGAGACTCTCTATGTGTTGGGAACTCTATGGCAAAGAACCTTTCTCAAATGAGGCAAACCACTAATACTGTACTAATTTGAATTTCTCGGTGCAGTAATCCCATTTTTTCATGAAATATGTGGGTAATAATAAAATGTAAAATGTAGAAACCAATACTAAATGAAGATAAGATAAAGTAGCAACAATGTAACAAGAGAGCAAATAAATATTTAAAAATTGCTATACAAATAAACCCATGCAAAACTGAATCCCCAGTGACTGCTTTTCACCCTGAAAAGAGTTGGAGCTAAGAATAACAATATAAAACAACACTTAAAGCAGTGGGCATTGTTGTTTTACCAGTAATCCTTGCTACTCAGCAGGCTGAGTTCTGAGGATAATGCATAGCCAGGACGAACAGAAAAATCCAAGCGACTCTTATCTCCAATTAACCACCAAAGTGGAGTTGTGGTTATGTGGTAGAAGAAAAAAAATCCCACAAGAACAGGGCTCATGTCCTAAGTTCAAGCCCCAGGAACAGCTAGAACAAAAAAGCAGTACTAGTTTCAGTGACACAAAGTTCTAGAGCAGCCTTTTTATTAACAGGTCCTGTTATCCATCCTGGGAGGGAAAAAAAACAAACACCTCTCTCCTAGAGCATAGGGGTCTTTACACTTTCTATTAGATTGGATTCTTTAACTTTCAGTATCATTTCCTAAACAAGGGGAAAAAATGTATACTCAGAGAAAGAGCTGTTAATAATGGAGAAGACTGAAAATGCATGGTTGAACACTAAAGCTGAAGGTATGTCTTTAAATAGAAGAAGTAAGTCATCTTTTGGGGGTCTACAAATGAACAGAATACTATGGTAGGCTGAGAGTCACAATAATAACTATGGCAAAGCTTAATTTATATATTAGGCATACTGAGAAGTTAACAAGAGCTACCAATTGTAACAATATAACAGGATGCTGTGCAGCTGTGATGGCTCTTTTTGGATACTTAATTGTAGTTCTTTCATCCCCTGTGAAATTATCATATGGAGTTAAAAAATGCTTACTTTTGGGAAGGTGGCTCAGTGGTAGAGCATTCCCTTGCATGCATGAGGCCCTGGGTTTGATTCCTCAGCACCACATAAGCAGAAAAAAAGCCGTAAGTGTTGCTATGGCTCAAGTGGTAGGTACTAGCCTTGAGCTGAAGAGCTCAGGAACAGCACCCAGGCTCAGAGTTCAGGCCCCCCGACCGGACCCCCTCCAAAAAAATAAAAGCTTACTTTTTTGTTTCCCTTTCACTCTAGATACTTAATTTTTGTGTGTTCATCCCTTCTGTAATTATCTTATTGATTATGAAAAAAACTATTACCTTGTGATTAAATGATATGTATGTAGTGTTAGACTGCTACTTCCCTGTTGGCAATTCAGATATAGGAGAGTTTGCTTTCAAAGCTCATGGTTCAACAAACAAGAACAGAATACGTTCAAGATCCTGGAATGTGGAAGCTTATGTCATCGATTCTACAGAACTTACTACCCTAAAAATAACATCCTAGATAATTTTCTAATGTTTATAGTGAATAGAGTATTAACAGTGTGCTCTTATAAAACACACACACACACACACACACACACACACACACACACACACGAGCATTAGTAGGTTCTCTTATCAGTTTATCACATATATATTAATTTACCATTTCATTTTAATATAAGCTTAGTCATAAATGGTGTTTATTAGCCTTTTGATCCAACATAAAGCTCAGGAGAGTGCATAGATCCTTAGTTTAAGCCCCTGGACTATTTGAGGAAAAAAATTAAAATGGGTAAGTTACAATAGAAAATAGACTTGGAGGAAGTAATCTCAGATCCAAGGATCCTTTTCTGACACACAGTTAGGTGATGGACATTCAGGTGATTACTGGGTTCAGACTGGTGAAGGAGATGGGCGTAGGGGGTAGGTTCCCTGTAGACTTAACAATGATCACATCTCATCCAATAGCTAGTCAAGTTGGCATCTGTCTGTCATCTCAGCTATGTACAAAGCTTTGATAGGAAGATCTAAATCCAGGAAAGGCTAAGCATAAACACAAGATCATATTCCAAAAATAAGCTAAAAAATGGTATGTTTTATACAGTTCTGGTACTGTACTGTTGAATTCATACCATTTGCTTAAACTCTGCAAACCAATTTATTTAACACTAAATTAATCTATAACAATGCAATGATGTTGGTCCAGTCTTTCAATTTAGAAAACCATAAGCAGGTGTTAATAAACATAAGGTGGTGCTGAGTTTATTAAAAGAATGTTTGTGTGGTCATTTTTCACTGTATAAATGTGAGTATAGAGAATTCAGTGCAGTCTTGGTTTATCTTCCCACACGTGATTTTTAGGGTGACTTCACCTTGCTATTATAGGACTAAAAGTAGTATTTGTGACTTTGACCACTTTTGGTAGTTTTTGACTGTTGTACTGTGCACTGTTGCTTTTATTTTTCTCCCATTTCCAGAAAAAAAAGATAAATCACTTGCTGTAATACCCAGGGTTATACATTTAAATTTCTATTGTTTATTTCTGTGATATCTATGTTACATTCAGACATCATTCTGACATTTTATCTAATCATACAAACATATACTATTCCATGTTTCTTTGCATTATATTTCTTTGCATCTATCTTTGCATTAGTAATTAGTAATATCCTAGATACTGTGTTGCTCATTTCATTATTTCATGATTAATTTTACTACTGGCATAATTAATGCCATTGACAAAAGAACTCAATAAATTAGATGTAGTCAAAATTTTCTACCTTATATATCTAGAAGCACCAACAAAACTACTTTATTCTTGTTTGTGTTTTAAATTTTTGGCCTATTTTGTTATAGATCTATAGTTTATTTTTATTGTATTTTATTTATCTATTCATTATTTATTTTTGTTTAATTATTTTTTGCTAGTTTTTAAAATATTTTATTTGAATAGTTGAAGAAAGGAGCTGCCATTCATTAAAGTAGTTTGTGAATACAATGCATCTTGATCACTTTGATCCCTTTTTAACATTTCCATTCATCTCTCCCAAACACTTATTCTCTATTTTTTAATTTTGTAGCATACGCATTGATTTTTTTTTTTACTTGCTCCTGCTTTCTACCACTTTGCTATATTATATGTCTACTTTCATGGTAGAACACTTTTGCTGGTTAAAGATTATCTAGTATCCCTTTGAAAAATCATTTTATGTGTAATTGAAAAATGTTATATTTGTTAAATTAATTCTATAAAATTTAGGGATTCTTTGAATTCTGAAAGTATATTCAATCTTCATCACCTTGGAATATTCTCAAATATTCATCATTCACAAAGAAATCTCATACCTGTCTGCAGCTATCTGAATTCTCCTTAGACTTCCAACCCCAAAGAATCTAATGTTATGCCTGATTTTGATAATTCAAAATTTCATTAAAATCAAATCATTTTATGTGTTATTTTGTGTCTGGCTCTTTCCATCTAGCCTGTTGTCAGTGTTTCCACTAATATCAATTCTCCATTTCTCTTTTTTACTTGATAATGGGCTATTTCATGAGTATAAAATGTTTTGTGAACTGTTTTCCTATTGGTCAGCGTGAATTTTTTTTTTCAGTTCTTTGGCTGTCATGGATAATATTGCTGTTTTGTACTTAAGTGTATAAAAATTATAGACAAAGTTTCTAGGCTGTACAAAGTTTCTAGGCTGTTTGGTATTTCTGTAACTAACTTTGTGAGGAACTTTTACACTAATTTCCAAGATGAATGTGCTATTTTACAATGTATGAGAGCTTCAATTTCTTTACTTTCTTGTCAAACCTTCTAATGCACATCTTTTACCCATTCTGGTGAGTATGAAATGACATCTCATTTCTATTTTATAAGTGATTTTACAGGTGCTAATGCTTTTGTCTGTTTACACATTGTTCGATTAAGAAATTTCAAGTAAAATTCTTGGTCCATTAATTGAGTTACTGATCCATTTTTTTCCTTTTTCTCCAATTCTTCTGTTTTGGAATAGGAATGTTTACACCATGTTATTATATATTGAAGATATGGTGCTCCTCATCCTGTCTGTCAACCTCTTCCTCTTCTTCCTTTCTCTTCTTTCTCCTCATTGTTGCTCTTTCTATACTTCCTTTTTCTCCTCTTCCTCTTCTTCCTTCTTCTTACTCCACCTCTTTGTTTCCTCTTCTTTTCTTCCTCTCTTCCTCTTCTTTATTGGACCAAAGCTTCATACTGTCCTAGTAAACACTCTACCACTTAAAACTGGACATCCTAGTTTGTTTTTCACATCGGGTCTAGTGCTTTTACTCAGGCTTCCCTAGAATTTTGATCCTACTGTCGTCACTCTGAGTAGCTTTAATTAAAGGCATGTGCCTTTATACTTGGCATATAATTGGTTTTGCTTTTTTTAAAAAAAATATATTTACTTTTTTTTGTTGGTCATGGGGCCTGAACTCAGCCTGGGCGCGGTCCCTCAGCATTTCAGCTCATGCTATCACTCTACCACTTGAGCCACAGTGCCCACTTCTAGCTTTTTCTACTTATGTGGTGCTGAGGAATTGAACTCAGGGCCTCATGCATGCAAGTCAAGTACTCTACCACTGAGCCACCTTTCCAGCCCTATTTTGTTTTATTTTCATGGCAACTCTCAGCTAAGAATTTTCTTTGTGTCTCTGTGGACATTTTGAAGCTGGAATTTTGAATGATGTTGGAAGTCAAAGCAACAAAGAATTTTGGAGAGAGGCAATGCATTCTGTTAGCTCTCCATTTATGCTAGTGTCTGAACATGAATGTAGGTCTTTTGGAGACAAAAGTGGAGCGTTTTTGTATAAGGAGGTGTGTTTGGGTGCTGTGTTCAAATGAAATGGTTAAGTCATATTGTCACTTTGATTGGATTGAAAAATATGTAGGAGAGCAATAACATACACAACTAGGTGTATGGGCGACTGAGTTCCCAGAGAAATTTAGCTAAAGTGGAAAATCATATGCTGATTGTGCACTATCCTGAAGTCTGAGAACTTAGAATCAAAGGAGGGAAAATGAGAAACACACTTGTTCAGGAGTTCTCTCTCTGCCCCTAAATCACCATCATGTGTTACTCTTGGCTATTGTCTCTCAACCAAGATCAACTAAAACTCTGAACCATGAAGCAGCATAGCCTTCCCTTCTTTTTTCTTTTTTTATGTGCATTGTTAATTTTTTTATTATTGTGAAAATACTATGCAGAGGGGTTAAAATTACATGGGCAAGATAATGAGTACATTTCTTCTCAAGCATTGTAGCCTTCTCCTTTGTTTCCCCTTCATAGCCCTTCCTATCTCACCCTACCTCCCCCACCGAATCCTCCTTCCCCTCTCCCCAAAGTGGTAAAGTTCGTTTTTCGACATAAGGACTTGTACATCTCATTGTTGCAATGGGTCCACTCGTATCCCTATTTAAACAATTTGCTTTTTTCCCTTCCCCTCCACAAGTTATACCAAAATCAAATACAGTGAAAGCAGGGGTTATAGTGCAGGGGGGGTGGGTGGAGGGACATACAAAGCAACAAAGAAACCAACCCCCCTTCCTGCAGGCATGCTTCCTTGAAGCTCTTTGTCTAACACGATCTCTCACACAGCCTCTGCAGAAGGTTGCGTGGCACCTACAGGCCACATAAAGATGGCCACTCAGCTGGAGATACCAGGGACCACTGGAAGTGCAGAAACTTAAGCATTTGACCTTGTTTCTCTGGCTAGAGACTATTCATTGTATTTGCAGCCCCTTATTCTGTTGCCGATGTCAAATCAGAAGCCATCTATCCAACACAGGCAGCTTTATTAGATGTTCAAATTGGTTATGGAAGTGTCCCGCCCACCTGCGCCGGCCTCTCTTTCCTGAACCCAGCTAAGGACTCCTTGCAGACACATCCTCATGGCTGATTTGCCTGCTGTGATCTCTGCTCCTTTCCAAATGCTTGCTTTGGCAGCTTCCCCTCCATTGTGCCTGTGCTTCTCGGACTGGGTTCCTATAGTGGTTGGATATTGAGCTGCTTCTTAGAGGAGGAAACAAGGGTTGTTGTGTACAATAGCAGACCTGAACTGGCCTGGAGGCAGGACAGACGCTGTCCCAGGTGGGACTTGTCAGGGCACAGTGCAGGCATCCTGCCACTGGGCCCTGGGTCACTGTGGTGAGCAGCAGTCACAAGTGGCCCAACCGCAGTTTTTGGCTTTACAAAGGGCTGCTCTCTGTTAATAAACGAGTTTTCTTCCTGCTTGATTTGGCTCCCCGCTGTGTCTGATTGTCTCCCCGGATAAGGGAGGCTAGGCTAGGGAACGGGTGAGCACTGCACTGACCTTTCCTCATACCCCGTCTATCTTTGGTGGGACAGATGAAGTCCCAACACCTAGGTATATCTTTGCCAGTTCTTGGGTTGAACTCAAGGCCTGGGCACTGTCTGTAGCACTCTACTACTTGAGCCACAGTCTGGCTTATTCTGTGTATGTGCTACTGAGAAATCGTACCTAGGGCTTCTTGCATGATACACAAGCACTCTCTCAATAATCCACATTCCCAGCCCCCTCATCTTTTTCTTAATGGTAGTTTTTTACATCAGTATGCTGCCATTTTACATCCCCAAGTTTAATTTTCTGAATACTGGTTACTTCTACGAAACCTGATCTTCTCTTCTCCTGCCTGGTTTCTTACTGTTTCTGCATTGGCCTCATAATAAAATCTAAATAAAGGCTGCTGAGAGCGTCAGTGTATCATATAAGTACCCAGGCCTAGAAACCTGGAAGAGAAAAGCCATGGGCGTGAAATGAAGAGAATGAGGCAGTATACACAAGGAGCATATCTGAAAAATAAATGAGTAAATATAAGGAGAAGCATTGCATAAGGTCTGTTTGCATTCAGGGAGGTAGTATACAGAATAAGTAAGTATGGCACTGAAAATTTTTTGTGGCATTCTAGTGTTTAAACTCAGGGCCCGATGCATTCCTCAGCTGTTTTTCCCAAGGCTGAGGATTTACCACTGCCACAGCTCCACTTCCAGCCATCTGGTCATTAATTGGACATAAGCGCCTCCCAGGCTTTCCTTCCTGGTCAGGCCTGTGAATCCTGCTCGTCTTTCTCTCTTAAAGCTGGAGCTCTACTCTCTGGACCACTGTTCCACTTCTGGTTTTTTGGTGGTTTATTGGAGATAAGAGTCTCACAGAATTCCTGCTCGGGCTGAATTTGAACGGCAATCTCGTGAACAGGAATCAAGCGGCTTTCTTCAGGAATACACCAAGGAGCTCCTCAACACAAACCCTTAGTCTAAATCTCAAGAGGCACTAGAGAAAAAGAGATACATGAAGACGCGTCTAGTTTGTTCTAGATACTTAAGGTTGGAGACACACAACACTCATAATTATAAGATCATTTTATAGGAGCAATGAAGACAGTTTGAGGATCGCTCCAGCTTTTGGGCCTCTCATCTTAAGACAACAAATTCACTGCAGCTCAATGCTAAGTGACAGAACTGGCATGTCCTGTGGACATTTGCTCCCAAATCCTGTGACACTCATTTCTAACTTTTGGCTACAAACCTGTGACTGAGAGGAGAAGATGAGGAGAGAAAATCCTTCTCAGAGAAAACAGCTATAAAGAACATTGGGTAGTTAATTTATAAATTCAAACCTTTGGAATGACCTGTTAAGAAGTCAGAGTGTCCAGATTAAAAAATGAAGAAGAAAAGAAAGAAGGTGCCAGTGGCTTCTCACTGTAATCCCAGCTCCTAAGGAGGCTGAGGTGTAGAGAATCTGAGTTTGAATCCAGCCAGCATAGCAAAATCCATGACACTGTTATTTCTAAGAGATCACAGAAAAACCCAGATATGGGGCTGTGATTCAAAGTTAATGCACTACCCTTGAGCAAAAGGAGCTCAGGGACAATGTCTAGGCTCATAGTTCAACCCCAGGAACTGCCTCCTCAAAAAGAAAGCCTGTATCTCCATGTTTTTGGGTATGTATGAATGTATTCCTATAGGTGAAGCTGAAGAGTAGTTATGATGAACGGCACCAAGCTAGGAAATTTGTATTCAATGAAATGATTTAGTAACAGAGACTGCTTTCATGACAATGCATAATCCAGGGTTCCCCTCACTGTTCCCAGTGTAGCCTGAGGGTTTCTCTGCATCCCAGGCCTGCTGGAAGAAGTCTCTCTCATTGTCTGGACAGGCAGACAAAAGGCCTCACTCCTGTACAGCTGTATAACAACTCCATCTGGGTCAGATAGTGAGCATGATTTTGGGCGGGCTCTGAAGGTCAGCAGAAAAATGTCTCTTTGTACCCCAAACTATCTCTCTCCCCAGTGCTCTGGTTTGATAGGAAGCCTTCATTTGTGCCACCTCCTGTGGCAGGCCAAGTCCTGTGCACTTTTCCTTCCTTTGTGAGACTATATTCCGGTGTTCAGATACAGTGCTCAAGAGTTCTGCTGGCAGACAACTAGGGCACTGAACTTAATTAAATGTTTCATTGCCTGTGATGATGGGCCTATGATGCCTCTCCTAGGTTTCTGGAAGCTTGGGAAATCCAAGCACATATCTGATATCACAAACCTTCCTGTCATCTTGGGCTGGTGAATATCATCAGGTTTTGAAACATTTGACCTCTCCTAGTTGGGCCCTGGGTGGCTAGGTTTTGGGGTTGAACACAGGGCCAGGGTGCTGACCATGAGCTCAGTGCAGAAGCCCGGTATTTTACCATTTTGGGTAGCAGCATCACTTTTAGTCTATCTCTCTCTCTCTATCTGTGCATGTGTGTGTGTGTGTGTGTGTGTGTGTGTGTGTGTGTGTGTGTGTGTGCGTGCGTGTGTACACACATGGGCACACAGGGGCATGGGCACATACACCATTCTTGGAGGTTGAACTCAGGACCTGAGCACTGTATCTAGTTTCTCTTGTACAATCATAGCCTTCTCCCACTTGAAGCACTGTATCTAGTTTCTCTTGTACAATCATAGCCTTCTCCCACTTGAACCACAGAGCTACTTCAGGCCTTTTTTACTGTTGTGGTCCTGGGAAATCAAACCCAGGGTTTCATATTTGCAAAGCATTTTCCCCTTAAGGCACATTCCCAGCCCTAAACTTCAGATTTGTTAGTTTGTTTCTCTCTTTTCTTATTATTGTAGGAGTTGATGTTTGGGCCTGGGTGCTGTCCTTGAGCTCTTCAGCTCAAGTCTTGCGCTCTACCACTTGAGCCAAACACCATTTCAGCTTTTCTGGTGGCCCATTGGAGCTAAGTGTCTCAAGGACTTTCCTGCCCAGGGTGGCTTTGAACAATGATCCTCAGATCTCATCCTCCAGAGTAGCTAGGATGACAGCATGAGAGACAAGCACCTAGCTTCCACTTCAGGTTTCTTAGTGGTGAATTGGAGATAATAGGCTCATGGGACCTTTTGTGTCTGGGATAATTTGGAACCCAGATCCTCAGATCTCAACTGCCTGAGTAGGCAGGATGAGAGACCTCAGCTATAGACCCCTAGGCTGTGGCATGTGCTTCAAGGGGGTCCATGGCTCCATGCGGTGGAGTGCTAACCATGAGCCCAAGAGGTAAGGGTCAGAGCGTAGGCCCCTATTTCAAGGTTCATGACAGAAAAAAACAGAACAGAACAATTGTCTGAAGTAGACAACTCACTAGTCTTCAGTAATACATAATTTTGTCCCTGCCATGGAGACATATCTGAGCTTCAATATTCTTGTCTGCATAATCATCTCAGTGGGGAGATCTTACAAGGACCCAATTAAAGAATGCACCTGGTGAAGGACACAGCACATGGCACTCTGCATGACTCAGCACATGGCATCCTGTGAAAGACCCAGAACCCAGCACCCAATGCAGGACTCAGCACACTGCACCTTGTGAAGGATACAGCACATAGTACCATGTGCAGGACTCAGCACAGAGTACCCTACGGAGGACTCAGTACATAGCTCTGTCCCACAAGCTGTCATTAGACTTAGGGCGCTCTAATCAATATCACCATTCTTTGAGGAACATTTCACAAACCACACAAGTTCACACCTAACAGTTTAGTGGGATTTTTTTTTGGGTGGGGGAGATTAGTCATGGAGCTTGAGCTTAAAGCTTGGGGATATTATTGTTCTAATAACATTTGCACAAGGCTAGAACTCTACCACTTTGAGCCATATTTCAATTGAGTCTAGCAGACTTACTACCAGGTTTTAAGGCCCCAGAGTGGCCAGTATATCTGGGGTTAAGCCAGGGTAAGCCAGGATGATGGGGGTAACCCGTGGAGCTGGGTTGCAGCAGTTTATATCTGGCTAAGTCAGGTTAGGTGGCAGCTGTCAGCACCAGACTCCTAGCTTGCTCTGTCATGTGGTATTTGAAGTCCTATCCTTCTATAGTTGCAGTTAGAACATTATACATCTTTTTGGCGGCAGTCCTGGGGTTTGAGTAAGGGTTTTGACACTGTCCCTAAGCATTTGTGCTCAAGGGTAGAACTCAATTGATTGAAAGACAGCAGAACTTCTGGGTTTTATGTTTATGTGGCACTGAGAAATGGAACCCAGGGCTTCATGCTCACTAGGTGAGCAGTCAACCACCAAGCCCCAGGAGTGAACGAGGTATAAATAGAGATTGATGTATATAAGCAATATATACACAGAAAGATGTCTGTATATTATTAATTTATAGATATTACTACCAATTATTACTTATTAAATTATGTCTCCATTTAATAATGTGTCCCAGTTACAATTAATAAAGCATTAACTAAATTACTCAATATTTTGTTATTGTTTTCACATATGTACATACAGCCATACGCATAATTTCATATTTTATAGAATGAGACAGATATCCATATATTATTAAATTATGCATCATGTGTTACTACCAATTATTAGGTATTTATGTTTCCATGCAATTTTTATTCTGGTAATACTTAATAAAATGTTAAACTTAATCTACGTCCTATAGTTTTTGTGTCTAATTTTATCCTAGAATGATTCACTACTAATTCGATCTGTTTTTCATTGAATGTAGTGACAATTCTTCCACCTACGACATTTTTTACATTTATGACATCCTATTACATATAGATTTGCATATATTACATATAGATTTGCATCTGAATTTATACATCCTACCTGTCAACGAGCACTTTCAAAAAAAAAGTAAACATGTGTCATGCTCAGCTTCCCACTCCAAGATTACATTTTTTTGGCAGTGGTGGTATCTAACTCAGGCCCTAGAAGGCTCAATTCATGAATGGCTGACTGTCAGAACAGCAGCCTCTAGCCAATTCAGCTGCCAGGCACTTCCCAGGCCCTGAAATCGAACCCCGTATGTTGATCCCATATTGCGCTTAGTATACTTATTCATTTTATTTTTGTTTTATTCATTTACTTACCATTTATTTTATTGACTTTTATTACACATGAAATATTTATTACATTTATTACCTAGTATCCGATATAGATTTGCCTATATATGAAATTTCACACCTGATACCCAGGACATTCACAGAAAAGGAAAACATGTGTCGCCATGGGCTTCTTACTCCATGATTCAATTTTTGTGAGTGCTGGCATCTAAAGTCACAGCCTACAAGGCCCAATTCATGAATGGATGAGTGTCAGTATGCCAGCCTGAGGCATATTGAGCTGACAAGCATTTCCAGAACTTGAGATCCAGCTCCAGAGGTTGACAAAATTAGAACAGATAGACATGCAGATGGTAGTACACAAATAATTATTGATTTTTATAGAGTGCGAGAGATGTCTATACATTATTCCGTTACATAGGCTACATTCCTATCAATTCTTGGGTATTTAGTATACCTCCATGTAATTAAAATTATTGTTTTCATTGTTAATTATTAGTTAAATCAACCACTGTCCTGAAACTATTGTGTCCATGTAATTAATAGTATTCGTTGAATGTGTCAAAAATATTCATTAAAATCCATTGGCCTCCTAAAATCACTCTATTTATATAGTAATATTCAGAAATAACTAATTCAACCTTGCCATTCATAATCTTCCATCAGTGTTCCTATGAATAGGAAGGAGACTCTTAGGATCTCCCTCTATTGGTAGGGGTCAGGACCCGGCTTCAAACACAGGGCCTATATTTCCATGTTGGCCTATGGCTTCCCACCAGCCTTCAGCAATGCCAAGTTACCAACATTCTTCAACTGTGTCATTCAGACGCAGGATGGTCACCTTGCAAAGAAGACAAATGTAAAACCGGTAGCCATCTGCAAGTTGCAAGTTTTTTTTTTTTTTTTTTTTGTCGCATTAATTATTTATTTTTTTGTCAGCCTTTGAGTCCCAGGAACCCAGGTTCGGCTATGGGTCCAGTGACTGCACCTGAGGATAGAGTGATCAAAGCTGAGGCAGAATTGCCATGACCTGAGTTCAAGCTCTGTGCTTGACAAAAGAAAAATACATACATACATACATACATACATGCATACATGAATACATACATACATACATACATTAAAAATATTTTAAAAAATTATGAGACTCCTTGGCTTAGAATTCATGCCATTTTTTCTGCCAGGCCTGGGATTTGAACTCAGGGTCTGGGTAAATCTCCAGTACTGTGGGGGATGGGAAAGATCACCATTCTGGAAGACAAGAAAGTCATGCCTGTTTCTAGGGCCTGAATTAAAGTCTTGGCACTCAAAAAAATAATATATTTATATATTTTAAGTACATGGTTTTTATTGACCTACACATTTTTACTGCATACTAACTGCATATTGCAGTTAGTATATTCATTTTATTTTGTGTTTTATTTGTTTCTTATATATTTTAGTGAATATGACTACACATATAATATTTTTTGCATCCTATTACATAAGACATAGATTTGCCTATGTATTCTACATCATTCCTGAGTCCCAGAAATTTCACCGATAATGAAACCAAATGAGGCAATTGGCTTTCCTCAGGATTAAGTTTTTGGCAGTTCTGTGACTTGAACTCAGGGGCTAGCAGCCCACTTCATGAGTGGGTAACTGGTAGCATGCCAGTCTGATGCAAGAGAAGTTGGCGGGCAAATTTGAGGACCTGAGATCAACCCATAGGACTGGCCAATATATAAACAGATAGATGATTAGACTGCAGTGTGTGTGTGTGTGTGTGTGTGTGTGTGTGTGTGTGTGTGTGTGTGTGTGTGTGTGTGTGTGTATGTGTGTTGTGAGCTGCTTTTGATCAAGGATAGCCGTTTACCACTGGAGCTACACGGCTCTACTTCTGGCTTTGTTGGCACTGAAGTTGGACAGGGATCTCAAGGACTTTCCTGCCTAGTGTGAATTTGATCATTATCCTCCTATTACAGCCTTGTAAGCATCAATGAGGACTGCTGAGAGCCACTGGTGCCTGCCTAATCATTGGTCTTGCTGTTCTTGGACAGACCAGTGAGTTCCCTATCCTTGAGTTAAAATGGTGGGAGCTGGAGCCCACAGTTGGAATCCTGGTCCTGCCAACTCCAAATGGAAGGAGATCTTTAGAAAGTCATTCCTAGCTATATGAATACCAAGGGAATGTGATGTATGTTATGATTGAATGGGCAGCTCTTAAATAATTCTAGGATAAAATTATATTATAGGACACTGGTCGATTTTAATCAATATTTCATGAAGCATTTAAACAATCATGTTCATTAAATGGAGGCATAATGAAATACCTAAGAATTGTGCTTCACATAGTATAAAGGTGCAATTTTTTTCTACTAGGACTGGGACTGGAACTCATAGTCTGGGTAACTCTGTTGCACTGTGTGGAAATGGAAAGCTAGCCTTCTTGAAGTCAAGAAATTCGTTTCTGTTCCTTAGGTCTGAAATCGATCCCCAGCACAAGAATACATCCTATTTGTGTACATTTTAAATATATGATTTATATTTACATACATAGGTTGACACCATATTGCATTCAGTGTAGTTATTCATTTTATTTTTTGTTTTATTCAGGTGTTTGTGGGGCACATCGGCAGCAAAGATGGTGCTGAGAGGAAGTTGAGTGGGCACAGCCCAATTGTTTACCTTAAAATCTGATTGGATAAAGCTTAGGTGCATGATAGGGTGTGACCTTTACAGTGATTGGTTGGTTCCTTTCCCTCCCCTTCCATGCCTCGCAGTTTATCCCTTTAACAGGCGCTTGCTCTGTGGTAATAAAGGAGTTCTTGCTTGACTTGACACCCCATTGTGTCTGAATGTCCCCCAGGCTAAGGGAGGCTGGGGAACGGATGAGTGGCACACTTACCATTCCCGGGCCCCATCCATCTTTAGGGGGCAAACAAAGACCCAACATGTATTGACTATTTTATTGACTAATATGGCACATAGAACATTGGTTACATTGATTAAATAGGATATAGATCTGCATATGTATTCCACTTATACCTGACACCCAGGACTTTCACAGAAAAGGAAAACATGTGTCACCATCAGTTTCTTACTTCATGATTCATTGTTTGGGCATGATGGCATCTGAACTCAAGGACCACAGGGCCAAATTCATGAATGTGTGTGAGTTAGCGTGCCATCCTGGAACAAATTGAGCTGGTAGACAGTTCCCAGGATCTGAGATCAAGCACCAGGTGTTAACCAAATATGAACAGATTGACACGCAGATCGTAGTACACTAATATATATATATATATATATATATATATATATATCTTTACAGAGTGCCAGAGATGTCTATCAATTTTTCAATTATATAGACTACATTCCTACCAATTCTTGGGTATTTATTATGCCTCCATGTAATTAATGTTATTATTTTTATCTTCAATAAACTATTAAATAAATCAGTGTCCTGAAATTATTGAGTCCCTGTGAGAAATAGTATCCTTTTAATGTTTTATAAGATATTAAATAAAATCAATCAGCTGACTGAAATCATAAAGTCTAATTGTGTTCAAGTATCATTCATGAGCATGTCATTCAACTGTGATATCGATAACATTCCATCATTATTCCTGTGGATGGGAACGAATTTCTCAGGATCTCCCACCATCTGGAAATGGCATAACTATATTCGAAATGTAGGCTTATGTTGCCGTGCGGGACAATGGCTTCTCCAATAGCCCTCAATTTAAAAAGTATATTTAGTTCCTTGGTTTGCAATTCATGACATTTTTTCTGCCAGGCCTTGGATTTGAACTCAAGGTCTGGGTATATTTGCAGCACCGTGACGGAAGGGAATCTGAACATGCTTGAAGACAAGAAAGTCAGGCCTGTTCCCAAGGCCTGAATTCAAGCCTAAGAGCTGGGAAACATACTCTTTATATCCATTTTAAAGATAGGATTTATACTTCCATACACATAGTCAGTCCATATTTTGTTGGGTGTGGTTATTCATTTTATTTATTGTTTTATTCATTGATTTACCATTTATTTCATTGACTCTGATGACCCCCTCTAACATTTATTATATTGTTTACATCCTATCACAGCATCCAGATTTGTAAATATGTTCTCCATCATGCCTGACTCCCAGAACTCTCACAGAAATGGAAACATTAAATTTTTGGCAGTGCTGGGATGTGAACTCAGGGTTTAGCAAGCCCAATTCACGAATGGATGAGTGTCATCATGGCAGCCTTTAGGCAATGAAGCTGTGAAGTGGTTCCATGTGCTGAGATCCAGCCCCAGGTTTGGCCAAAACAATGATGAATGTATAGGCAGAGTGTGGTATACAAATAAATATATATTAATAAGGAGCATCAGAGCAGTCTATCTATGATTGAATGGCACCTACTACATTCCTACCAACTCTTAAGCATTTATTATATCGCCATTGAAGGAATATTATTCTTTTCATGCATAATAACCTATTAATTAAGTTCAATCAGCATCCTAGGATTATTGCATCCAATTTTAGACTAGACCGAAGCATGAACTACTCTTTCAATTGGTATTCCTATGCATAGGAACTAGTCTTTTGTGATCTCTTGCCACTGGTAGGTGTCAGTACTGGGATTTGAACCTGGGGCCTATGTTCACAGGTTGGCCTATGGATTCCCTGATAGCAAGCCAGCATTCAGGTATGGCAGTTCAGGTCCACTTTGCAGCCATGTTATTCAGACCCAGGATGGTCACTGTGCAAAGAAACAAATGTAAAACCCTCAGCTCTCTGCAGCTTGCCACTTTTTGTGCTATGCTACGTTTTTTTTTTCCCTGCAAGCCCTCTGGGCCTAGGATCCCTGGATTGACTATGGGTCCAAGGGTGCCCCACCCTAGGGCGATTGAAGCTGAGGCAGATTTGCCATGACCTGAGTTCAAGCCCTGTGTTGGCAAAATAAAGAATAAATAAAAAAATTAATTAATTATTTAACTAAATTAAAAAAGAAATAGCCCTTGTTTTGAATTTCTACCAGTTTTCTTCATTAACCTGGGATTTGAACTTAGGGTCTTGGTAAATATGTAGCAATGTGAGGGAAAGTGAAGATTTGCCACTACTTGAGTTCAAACCTCATGCAAATCCAAAAATAAAAATTAAGTCACTGAGCTCAGCAGGGGGAGTAGTTGTGGAGTTGGGAGGGAAGGAATGGTAGGGGGAAAACAAAGGAGGATGCAACAATGCTCAATAGGAAATGTACTCATTACCATGCTCATTTAAATGTAACCCCTCTGTACAACATTTTTACAATTAAAAAATGAAAAAAGTAGTGCTCAGACAAGCATTTTGGGGGTAAAAGAAAGGTGTCTGAATCGATGTACAAAATTCTACAGTGTGTTTTTTTAAAATGTTCATTATGTAACTGAATAAACATAACTGCTTCCATTAAAAAAATTAAGTCACTGTCTTGGAACTGGGGCCAGTATTTCCATCATTGCTGGTATTGATCTCACCATCCAGGTAACTCTTTTGCACCATGGGTGAAGGCAAAGCTCCCTGTCCTTGAGGAAAGAAATTCAGGCTAGAGTTCCCAGCGTCTGAATGAAGGCCCTGCAATGGAAAAGCTATTTTTATATATGTGTAATATATGATATATATTTACATATGTATGTTTATTACATATATTATAATTTTTATTATTGATTTTGTATTTTATTTTTTACTTTTCATTTACTTATTGTTTATTGTATTTAGTATTATTATACACATACTATTTAGTACATGTTGTATATCTATTATAAATTTATACACAATAGTTTAAGACCTTGACTGGTTTTTCATTAATATTTTATTAAGTGTTGAAACATGATACATAATTAAATGGAAGCATTTGTCACAGTCTTCACATGTTTAGAGTCTCTTCCAAGTATGAACTTTGTCTTCTTTATCTTTAGAACCTTCCTATAGGAATTTTTTAGATGATTTATACTCACAAGCCTTTTCTTCGGGATAGTCAAGTTGAAGAATAAATTTGTAAGGGTGGGGCTAGAAATGTGGCTTAGTGGTAGAGAGCTGGCTCAGCATGCATGAATGGTAAGGTTTGGATCCTCAGTGCCACATACTCAGAAAAAGCCAGAAGCTGTGGAGTGGCTCATGTGGTACAGCACTAGGCTTGAGAAAAAGGAGCTCGGAGACAGTACCCAGGTCCTTAGTTCTAGTCCCAGGTCTGGCAAAAACAAGAGGCCAGATGCCTGTGGCTCACAATAGGAACCTTAGCTTCTCAAGAGGCTGAGATCTGAAGACCACAGTTCAAAGACAGCTTAGGAAAGGAAAACCTGTTAGACTCTTATCTCCAATGAACCACAAAAAGACCACATGTGGTCCTGTGGGTCAAGTGGTAGAGTGTTCAGCTTGAGCTGAAGAGCTCAAGTACAGTGCTCATGCTTGAGTTTGAGACACAAAACTGGAAAAAAGTGAGGGTTAAGCAAAGTCCTTTTCCTTTTTGCTAATTAGAATATACTCTGGAAAAATGATTGTTCACGTACACCAGAATTGGAGTTAGAGCTCAAGGTTCAAGTGTGGTCCATCCATATGCACAGCCTCTCAGACTCTAGCATTATAACCTTGTGTCCTACGGTTCTGAAAGGTCCAATGTTGAAAGGCCTAATATGCTGCCCAAGCCCTTTGTGATAAGCAGTTGACTTGTAATGCCAAAGTTATTACAGTTCTGAACCTAGGAGAGCACCAGTAGCTCATGCCCATCACCCTAGCTCAGGAGGCTGATGTCTGAGGATCACAGGATGAAGCTTGCCAGGGCTGGAAAGTCTATGACACTCTGACTTCTACTGCTGAAAGGTCAGATGTTCAAGAGCTTCCTGTGTCTCCCTTGGTAATGAGAAGTTGCTTGCACTCTAAATTTTCTTAGAGTTCTTGAGTTATAAAAGCAGGAAATAAACATCAGTGACCAATCTTGGGTTCAAATGAAGTTCTCAGCTTCCAAGCCCTAGTCCTGTTAGCAGGAAGAACTCCAGTGTAACAATATTTGAAGGAAGAAAACAGTTTCAAAAGCCAAACTAGGTAAAGAGACCTAGGCCCACAGGATTAGGAGGCAGAATGTACACACTCAACAGGGAAGTGAGCTGCAAAACCACTTCATTCCAGACACGGCCAGCAATGAGAGGAAACCTGAAACTTTTGTCAGAGTTACACCAGGGTCAGGATTTTCTCAGCCTCTTCAAACAATGACTAATTAACCTTCCTTCCTCAGGTGAAGGGAACCTCAGGCTATCTTCAGGTTAACAATAGAGAGCCTTGCTCTTTGGTCTTAGGGAGTGGGTTTTTGACTCTCCATCTGTCAGATTTGAAGGCCCTTCTACCTCTGCCAGTCCATTCACCTTCCTTCATTCTCCACATCATTAATGTAAATCCCCAGTCCAAGGAGAGGCAGGGCCCTTTCTTTTCTGACTCCAAATACCTGAGTTATAACCTGGCTCTGCCCTCTTGACTCTGGGGACCTCGGCTGCCTGAGAAGTGGGAGACAGTCTTCCTGCTCTGTGGTTGTGTGAAGACCATGTTGGTGTCCTGGCACACTGCAGAAGGCCTCATGACTGGGGAGTGTTCCCTTTTTTCCTCCTGACATCCAAGACCAATTCTGGCTTTTTCTTGAATGTGCTACTGAGGAATCAAACCTAGGGCTTCTTGCTTACTAGACAAGCACTCTCTCACTAATCCACATTCCCAGCCCCCTCGTCCTTTTCTTAATGGTAGTTTTTACATAAGTATGCTACCATTTTATGTCTCCAATTTTAGTTTTCTGAATACTGGTTACTTCTAAGAAACCTGATCTTCTCTTCCCCTGCCTGGTTTGTGACTGTTCCTGCATTGGCCTCATAATAAAATGTAAATAAAGGCTGCTGAGGGTGACCTGCTTCAGGCAGATGGCTGCACAGATTGTTGTGTATATGTTTGTTAACACTCCTGGACCTTGAACTCAAGATCTGGGCACAGTCCTTGAGCTGCTTTACTTAAGGCTAGCCCACTAACACTGGTATCATATGGCTATACTTCTGGCTTTGTTACACTGAAGTTGGACAGGGCTCTCAAGGACTTTTCTGCCTTGGGTGACTTTGACCATGATCCTCCTATCACAACCTTGTAAGTATCAAGGAGGACTTCTGAGAGCCACTGGTGCCTGCCTAATCATTGGTCTTGCTGATGTTCTTGAACGGCCCAGTGAGTTCCCTATCTTCGGGTTGAAGTGCTGGGGGCTGGAGCCAACAGTTTGAATCCTGGTCCTGCCACCTCCAAATGGCAGGAGATCCTAAGAAACTCATTCCTATCCATATAAATACCAATGGAATGTGATGTATGTCATGATTGAATGGGAAGTTCACAAATGATTCTCGGATAAAATTGGAAACAATTAGATTATAATACACTGATCAGTTTTAATTAGTAATTTATGAAACATTTAAACAATCACATTCATTAAATGGAGGCATAATGAAACACCTCAGAATTGGGTGTCACATAGTAAGAGGTGCCATTTTTTTCTGCCAGGACTTTCTTTAGTTAATTTTTATATCCCATTTTCTGAATGTAATTTGGTATATGAAACTAGGATATATTATAAATCAATTATTCAAACAGTTTTTTATCAGAAATGTTTATAGCAAAATATAGAGATAAATCCAAATTATATATATTTGAAGACAGTGCTTGGTTAGTCCTCTTCTCATATTCCCCATTCCCTTCATGAGAATAATACACATTGTAAGGTAATGCTTAGACTGTTTTGGTGAAATAGGTTGACTTTAAACCAGTGAGTTACTCTATGCTGCATTTTGTTTACTTTATATCCAGAAAATCTAAACTCTTACTTTATCATTTTCCTTTGGCTTTATACTCAGATTTAATCTCTGATGGGTGACAAATAAAGATATAAACATTTTTTAACAGTGGCTAAATTTAGGCTGTGGAATCTAGGTACAATGCAACTCATGAAGATAGTCGTCATAAGTCATGAGACCCTGGTATCAAAATGTTAATCAATGCTTACTGGTGTCATGCTTATGAGATTTTGTGTATTATAAACAGTGGTTATTAGAATGCTTTTGGATTCAACATCGTTTCATGGGTTAGGAACAGAAGAGAGACATTATACTCAGAACAAAATTTAAGGAGTCATCCAAAATTAGTTACCAAGATATACATCATGTAACATAATGTTTTAAAAATGCAAACTAAAGGAAATAATTTATGAAAAAACATGAACATTTACAATAAATACAGAATCACTATGACTGATTTTTCTTTTACCCCAGTTGCAATACGGCTTACATAATGACTTTTCTGGTGATATGTTTAATTAGGTCTTGATATTTAGTTGGAGAAGTTATGTTTTTTCATTTATTCATTTGTCAGATCAAAGATGAAATGAATTCCATGCCAGAGTCAACTTCCATAATAATGTTACAGATGTATCCTGGTACTTTGCCAAAGTTTCAAATCAGCTTGAGTAACTGGGGTCTTTTTTTTGGGTCTAAATAAATAAGTATGCAATTTTGTCAGTACTAGAAAGATTTTGACCACCATTTGTTAAGCTATTATTTTCCAGAAACTACTTCTCTCTTTTCATGAAACTTTTAATTTCATTTATATCATGTGTTGATATTCTCCTTTAGATTACCCACATTCAGTCTTCTACAAAGTGTAATTTGGAGTAGTTTAAAGTTATATACACTCATGTACACTGCTCAGATTCTATTATTTGCATATTTTTTCTTGTTAAATCAGTAGGAATTTGTTCTCAATATGGAAAATATTGGACTTATTCATTGCTTTTCTGAATTTGTTAAGTATGTCATGATTTTGTTATTTTATTCTTTTAAATATGTGCAGATCTCACTCCACAAACAGTCACATTCATTTTAAACAATTTGATCCATTCAAGGGATTTGCTACATTAGGTTCACCTAGATGAATTTAATTACAAATTAATACAACCATATTTCTGAGACACAGTTATCTTTATGGCTCTACTCCAAGTTAACATGTATTTGAGGTTTTTGTGCTTAAAAAACTGGGCACAACATGTTTTTGTTCCTGGGGGACTTCTACTTTGTTGATTGTTTTTCCAGTTGTGGTGACTTCAATATATGCGTGCATTTTATTTCAATTGTTTTGTGTCAATATTTTATTTCATATAACAGAAATTACAAAAATAGTCAGTGATTTAGAATTATTCCAAATAGATTCTAAGAGAGACACTTGAAATTTTGTGACAACTGGGAATGGGCAGGTCTTCATAGTGGAGGGGATAGCAGAATAACAGGCATTTTTTGTTTGACATGATTTTAATTCTTCCTCCTCTTGCCTCACTATTTCCAATGGTATTACTTCAAAGTCTTTTGTGGAAAGAAAATATTTTTGTCTGTATGAACTCAGAATTTTTTATTCAATTGGGACACATTGTACATTTATATTTCATTTTAACTCAAAAATCTTCTTTCCTTCATTTAAAATAACAGTTATGAATTTATAGTGCTAAAGTAGCATCTACTAATTTATACGAAATGGTCCAAACTATTTTCACTTCACACTATATGTAATATAGAGTGTAATAATAATAATGAGTAATATAGTATGTAATAATTCCCTTTGGGGAAAGTCAATTACAGTGGGTTTTTGTGAGATACTGAGTAATAGTAAAACATATTTGATTCTACTAAAAAATTCCTAGTTACATCTAAAAATTACTCATAGTTATAAATTAATGCTGAACAAATAACATTGTTTATTAGAAAAATCCAGAAGTTTCAATACGCTTGTTTTTTTAAACTTGTCTTGTATCTGGGCTTTGGTGGCTCATGCCTGAAATCCTAGCTACCCAAAAGTCTGAGATCTGAGGGTAGTGGTTCAAAGCCAGCATGGGCAGAAAAGTCTGTGAGACTCTTATCGCCAATACATCTCTTGAAAACTAGAAACGGCACTGTTGCTCAAGTGGTACAGTGTTATCCTTGAGCTGAAGGGCTCAGGGACAGTGCCCAGGCCCAGTGTTCAAGCCCCATGACAGGCAAAAAAAAATGGCATGGATTTTTACTTTATTATTTCATGATTTTTAATGTGAAAATATATACAGAGGGTTTACAATTACATGAACAAACAAATGAGTATATTTCTTATCAAGCATTGTTGAGTCCTCACTTGTTTCCCCTTCCCATCCCTTCCCATCTCCCTTTCTGCCCACCCCCCGCCCCCTGCGCCAAAGTTGTAAAGTTCGATTTTTGACATAATGTCTTGTACATGTCATTGTTGCAGTGGGTTCACATGTATCCCAATTAGTTTTTTCCTTCCCCTCCCCAAATTTTACCAACATCAAATACAGTGAAAATAGAGGTTATATCGTGGGGGAGGGACATAAAAAGCAACAAAGAAATCATCTTGTAAATATGCTAGAAACAACAGCAAGAAAGAAAAACCATTTGAGTCCTTATCCTGGTGTTCATTTCACCTACCATCAACTTGTCTGAGAGATTGTGCTTATCACTGACATATACTAGTTATTGCAAATAAGGGAAACCATGGAAGCTATGTTTCTTTGTGCCTGGATTAATTCACTTAACATAATATTTTCCAAGGCTTTTCATTTCCTAACAAATGGGGCAATGCCATTTTTTCTGATGGAGGCATAGGATTCCATTGTATAGTATTCCATTGTATATATATATGTGTGTGTGTGTGTGTGTGTGTGTGTGTGTGTGTGTGTGTGTGTGTGTGTGTGTGTGTGTGTGTGTATCTATCTATCTATCTATCTATCTATCTATCTATCTATCTATTTTATATATATATGTATATATATATATATATATATATACCACATTGTTTTACTGTAAAATTCCGTACAGAGGAGTTACAATTACATGGGCAAGATAACAAGTACATTTCTTATCAAGCATTGTTGCCACATTTTAATCAATCCATTCATCTACTGAGGGGCATCTGGGTTGGTTCCATATCTTGGGTATGGTAAATAATACTGCAATAAACATAGCGGTGCTGGTAGCTTTAGTATGGGCTTGTTTGTGATCATTTGGTAAATGCCCAAAAGTGGAATTGCTGTGTCATAGGGGAGCTCTATATGTAGTCTTTTGAGGAACCTCCATATTAGTTTCCAGATGGTTGAACAAGATTACAGTCCCACCGATATCTTTTCTAGCTTCTGTTGTTCTTACAGTTCTTCATTATAGCCATTCTAACTGGGGTAAGGTGGTATCTCAGTATAGTTTAGATTTGCATTTCTTTTATTGCTAGGGAGGTCGAGCATTTCTTCATGTATCTATTGGCTATCCTTCTTTCCTCTTCAGAGAAGTTTCTCTTTAGTCTTCAGCCCACTTATTTATTTGGGAGTTGTTTCTTTGAGGATTTGTTGTTGGAGGATTTAATTTTTTGAGTTCCAGGTATATTTTAGATATGAGACCCTTGTCCATTGTATGGCTAGTGAAAATCTTCTCCCAATCCGTGGGCTTTCTATTGATCTTGCTAGCTCTGTCCGTTGCCATGCAGAAGCTCTGCAATGTCATGCAATTCCATTTGTCCAACCTTTCTTTGATCTGTTCGGCTTCTGGGTCTCTATTAAGAAAATTTCTGCCTGGGCCAATGACACATAAATTATCTCCTAGTTAGACCTGCAATGTTTTCAGGGTGTCTGCTTTGACTCTGAGGTCTTTCATTCATTTGGAGTTGATTCTTGTGCATGGTGATATATATGGATCTAGCTATAGTTTTCTACAAGTGATTAACCAATTTTGTCAGCACCATTTACAGACGAGGCTCTTTCTTCCATTCTATTTTTTAGCTCCCTTATCGAAGACTAGGTGGCTATAGGTCTGTGGCTTCATTTCTGGGTTTTCAATTCTATTCCACTGGTCCTGAGGTCTGTTCTTGTGCCAGTACCAAGCTGTTTTGATTACTATGGCTTTGTAGTAGAGTTTGAAATTTGGTATTGATATTCCTCCACCACTTTTCTTTCTGTTAATGATCTTTTACGCTATTCAGAGTCTTTTATTGTTCCATAATTTTTTGGATTGCCTCTTCTATTTTCTTGAGGAATGAGTTTGGAATATTGATAAGCATCACATTGAATTTGTAGATAGCCTAGGGAAGTATTGCCATTTTCACGATGTTGATTCTGCCAATCCAGGAGCATCGGAGGTTTTTCCACTTTCTAAGTTCCATTTTTATTTCCTTTTTCAGGTTTTTAAAGTTTGCATCATAAAGATCCTCTCATAAAATACCTAGGTATTTTATTTTTTATTGGTTATTATGAATTGAGTTGTTTTCCTGATTTCAGCCATGCTTTTCTCATTGTTGGCACACAGAAAAGCCATTGATTTTTGATAGTTAATTTTTCCCCTGCTACTTTGCCAACGTTTTGAATCAGCATGAATAATTTCAGAGTGGAGTCGGTGGGATTACTTAAATACAACATCATGTCATCTGCATATAGGGAGAGTTTTACATTATCTTTCCCTATTTGGATCCCTTTTATGTTTGCATCTTGTCTTTTGCTGTAGCTAGGCATTCTATTACAAAATTGAAGAGAAGTGGAGAGAGTGGACATCCTTGTCTCATTCCTGAGTTCAGAGGAAATTGCTTTAGTTTTTCACCATTAACTATAATGCTGGATGTAGGTTTGTCATATACAGCCTTTATTGTATTGAGGAATGTTGACTGGATTCATAGTTTTTACAGAGCTTTCATCACAAAAGGATGTAGGATTTTGTCAGTGCTTTTTCTGCATCTATTGAGATAACCATGTGGTTCTTATCCTTGCTCTTGTTGATGTGATGAATTTTATTAACTGATTTGCATATATTGAACCAGCTTTGCATCCCTGAAATGAATGCTGTTTGATCATCGTGTATGATTTTTTGGATGAATTGTTGACATCCATTGGTCCAAATTTTGTTGAGGTGTTTTGCATCAATGTTCATCAAAGAAATGGGTCTACAGTTTTCTTTCTTTGAAGAGTCCCTGCCTGGTTTTGGGATAAGGGTTCTGATGGAATCATGAATGAATTCTGTAATGAACTTTCTCTTTCAATTTTATTGAAGAGTGGGAGGAGTATTGGTGTGAGCTCTACTTTGAAGGCCTTATATATTTCTGCTGTGAATCCATCTGGTCCTGGGATTTTCTTAGATGGGAGGACTCATTGCTGTATCTATTTCTATGCTTGACATGGGCATGTTAAGTTGATTTAACTCATCTTGTTTGTTTCGGCATGTTAAGATTTGCTAGGAAATGCTACATTTCTGTCAGGTTCTCAAAGTTATTCGCATAATGGTTTGAAAAGTATTCCCTTATAATTTTTTGAATCTTGGTTATTTTTGTGATTATGTTTCCATTCGCATCTCTGAGTTGACTTTATTTTTAAATTTGGGTGAGTTCTTTTCTTTTTCTGATAAGATTTGCTTAAAGGTCTGTCAATTTTGTGAATTTTTTCGAAGTAACAACTTTTTGTTTTGTTGATTCTTTCTATGATGTTTGGTTTCTAATTCATTTAATTCTTATTTAATTTTAATTATTTCTTTCCATCTAATGGATTGGGGTTTATCTTGCTGCTCTTTTTCAAGGAGGTTCAGATGTCTTATTAAATTGTTGGTTTAAGATCTCTCCAATTTGTTGTTGTATAACCACTAAGCTATAAACTTGCCTGTGAGTACTGCCTTTGCTGTGTCCCAAAGGAGCTGGTAATTGGTGTGTTCATTTTTTTTTTTTAATATCATGAACATTTGCATTTCCTTTCTAATTTCTTCCATGACTCACTGGTGATTCAACAGTGTGTTGTTCAGCCTCCATGTTGTACAGGACTTTCTTTGTTGGCTTTTAGTGTTGAGTTCTAATTTTATTCCCTTGGATGCTGTTTCTTGGCTTTTACTGTGGTCTTGTTGGTTTCCTATGTGTAGGACACTTTTGTCTTTTGTAGGGCTGGTTTGGTGGAGATGTATTGTTTCAATTTATCTTTGCTATGGGAGGTTTTTCTTTCACCTCCAGTTATGAAGGAGAGTTTAGCTGGGTACAGTATTCTTGGTTGATAGTTGTTTGTCTTTTCGCATGGCATATACCATTTCAGGCTCTTCTGGCTTTAATTGGCTCTGCTGAGAAATCTGGGATGATTCTAATTGGTTTCTGTTTATAGGTGATTGTTCTTTTCTTCTTGAGATCTTTAAGGCTCCATTCCTTGGTCTGAATTGATCCTGTGCAGATTATAATGTGACAGTGGGATGTCCTGTTTTGATCTGGTCTATTTGGGGTTCCATAAGCTTCTTGTATCTGAATAGGTCTATATTTTTGCATTTTTGGGAAGTTCTCTGCTAGAATTCTGTTAAATAAATTTTCTAGAACATTAACTTCTGTCTCTAGGTGCTCCTCTACACCCATTATCCTCAGATTAGGCCTTCTGATGGTGTCTTCCAAATGTTGAATAGATCTATCATATTTTTTGGACTTGATTTGGAAGGTTGTATGTTCTTTCTCTATAATATCTAGGTTGCCTTCAATCCCCGAGATTCAATCTTCTGCATGGTCTAACCTACTGTCAAGACTTTCTACTTTGTTTTTTATTTCTTTTCCTTGTAATTGGTCTGCTTTGATGGCTTCAAATTCTTTGTTGGAGCTTTGTTTTAGATCTTGTATGAACTTCTTTACTTCCTTAATTTGGTGTTCAGTTTCTCAAATCACTTAGTTGATTGGTTATGGTTTCCTTGTCTTGCTCCTTTCAGTATTCCATTTGTGATCTCCCTGACTTCTTTCAGCTGTCTGTTTATGGATTCCATGAATGCCTCTATTGATCTTTGTCTATTCTCATCCTGCTCTCATGATTCCTGTATTATTCTTTGATTAGTTTAGTCAAGTTCATGCAATTCTAGTAATTCTCTATGGCTGTGCTCAGCCTGCTCACGCATCTCCTGTATTTCTCTTTGACTATTCTCAACCTGCTTATACAATTCCTGCATTAATCTTTAAGTAGCTTCCTAATGCTTAAAAGATTCCTGTATGAATTTTGGTTTGCCTCCTCTCTCTTCCTATCATGCTCACACTGAGTCCTTTGCAATTTTTCAATCATTCCATTCACTATGTTTACCAGTAGCGTTTGTACAGGTTTTTATGGAACTCCTCTGGTTTATTCATTAACAATTCTGTAACCTTCTTAACATGAGTGGGAGTTCAGATACCTGGACTTGCCATTTTTATTGTGCTTTTTGGCTTTTTCTGCCCATTTGGTATGAAAATAACACCAATTTTGTGCTAGAACACTATTTTAAGACAAGCATCAACCAGAGTCCTGTGGTTGCACAATCAAAATGGCTGCAGATACAATCTAATTCAAAAGATACAATCTATTCAACATAAAAAAACTATTTATTAATGGGCTACAAACAGAAAAAAAGGATTTGGCAATCCAGAAATTATTAGATTAAGGGAAAAATATGGGGACAAATAGGACTAGAGGGATATGGAGGGGTAAAAGGAGAGTAAATTTAACCAAATCCTAATCTCAGAGAGGGAAATGGATTGGACAGAATGATAGGAGAGAAATAAAAAAAAGAAAATTGGAAAAACAAAAATTAAATTTAACAAGTGAAACACTTAAAATTACGTACTTTTAAAGAAATGATATTGACAGAAGAAAAGGATAGGATGAGTGGAAGGGACGGATAGAAAGGAAACATTAAAGCAAAAAAATAAGAAAAATTAAAATTATTTTCTTGATAATTATGTAGGCATAAAGAGATGATACTGCTCTTAAAGAAGTTAAGCCTAAGAGGTTGTGAATTGAGTAATAAATTTCTGGATTAAGTATGTACGCAATGGGGGATAAAGTCTAATAATTGACTACAGGTATATATCGGGATGAGGAGAACAGCAATTAAGTTATGTAAAAAAAAAAAAAGAGAGAAAAAATGAAAACAATAAAAAAGGCCCAAAAGGTCAAAAGAGATCAAACACACCCACATACATACACACACACACACACACACACACCAAAAATAAAAATTATGAGAAAAAAGTTTAACAGAAAACATTTTTAAAAAATAAAAATTTAAGAAAAGTTTCAAAAAAGAGTTCATTAATTTTTTTTTGGGGGGTGTGGGGGCTGAATGGGAAGACCCTGTATCTCCTCTGTGTCCATAACAAGTGTCTTGATGGAGTCTTGGGTCTGCTTGTGGTGTTTGGTTTTCTTATGGCTTGATTGGTTTCTTAAGTCAGTTTGGGCAGGCAGAAACTGCTCTGTGTTAGGCATGTTTTTTGATCCTCCTCCCATGCTAGTTCAGCGGGAGGGAGATCTGCTTGGAGTATCACAAAAGAAAAAGATGGCTGTTTCCTCTAGTTTGGAGATGTTGTGATGAGGCTAGGTTCTGTTTAGGGGTGAGGTCTTTCAGTAAACAGTAGCTTTTCCCTGAGGGGTTAAATCCTGAGACACTCACAGAGCCCAGCTTGGAGCTTTTCTCGGGGTTTATGTTTACTGAATTTCAATTGTTTGTCTAGGCTGATGTTGGGAGGGGTAGTCTCTAGCTGTGTTTACCTGGTGAAGAAAGTCACTTCTCTGTGGGCAGAGTTTTTTCTCCCTGGGTGGGATGACTTTCTCCTGGGTGGAACGGACATCGTAACTGACATCATAAACCTATTATGTGATCGTGGTATTTCCCCTGCCAGGTAAGTATGGGAAGGGATGGGAAGAGGAAACAAAGGAGGAGGCTATAATGCTTGATAAGAAATGTACACATTATCTTGCCCATGTAATTGTAACCCCTCTGTACAGTATTTTCACAATAAAAAAAAAAAACTATTGTGACTTATTATAACATCGTAAACCTATTGTGACTTCATCACCATTATGGCATCACCAACTAAGTATAACATCAAAATATTATTTGGCATCACCAACTAAGTATAACATCAAAATATTATTATCACTCAATATTGTGACATCATATTGCCATTGTGATATCATTGTTCCATTGGGTTTTTCAAACCTATTTTGACCTCATAACATTTTACAAAAATCGTGGCCTTTGAGACTATTAACATGTGAACTTGTACACTTATAATGCATGAAACACAAGGCAATCCAATGAGGCACATTGAAGATAATTTTATTTACACTAGAACTGGGTCTGCATTTACCTTGTCCTGTGCCGTACACTCAGTGACAGCCCAGCCCCAACCACCAAACCTCAGACATCCAATAGGCATAGTTAATTGGTTTGCAAAACACCAACCCCCCAAATTACCATCTCCACGCTCCAAACTTCAATAGGTAAGGCTTTTCCCTTTTCCCTTATTCCTTCCTTCTTTATAGACCTTTCCTTCATTTCCCTTTTTCCCTTCCATCACTTCCTTCTTCTCTTTAGGCCTCTCCACTACACTTCTCTGGCCTTGTGGCCAATTGGCTTCCTTCCCCTCCTGCTCTCCCTCAAATTCCTCTTCTCCCAGGTCTTTCCCCTCCTGCTGTCTCACCATTTCCTTCGTTGCAGGTCTTCCCCTGATTTTCTCCAATTCCATTGCTCTGACCATGTAGCCTATATATAGGTTAAACCCCTCCATCATTCCAGTGGGTCTCTTACCTAACAGTTTTCAACCATCACTTCACAAACTGCCTGTTCCCCAATCAATTCTTCACAGCTCATCATGTGAGGATGACATCCTACCCCCTCCTGCAGCATAGCATGCTCAATTGTGTGGCATTCCCCATGCACTCCAGTGGGCCAGGTCATGGGGCAACATTGATTAGTGGGCCCTGCTCATTATTAGGACCATGCTGCTTTATGTATCCCCCACTGTTGTTCATGTCCAATCAAATCCTTGATTCCTTCTTACCAAATCCTAAGTGTCATTGGTGGGATGGTTTGTCCCAGGTGGTATTCAAGGAGGTTTGAACTCAATTCCTGGGCACTGTCCCTGAGCACTTCTGCTCAAGTCTAGCACTCTACCACTTTGAGTTATAGAAACTCTTGCAGTGTTTTCTGGTTGGAGATAAGAGGCGCGAGCCAAGCTTCCAGCCTGGCTCTTTGCAGGTTAGTTGCGAGATGGAGTCTTAGGGATTTTTCAGCCCGGGCTGGATTTGAATTGCAACTTTTGTCAAAAAAACCTTTTGTTATTTCCAATTAAAGAAACAAGGAGATCAAATAGAATAAGTAGAGCTTACCTGGTCCTTATCAAGAATTGACCAAATATTCTGCAATGACAAAACTTGTTAGATGGTAGAATCTTAACACAGATGTGTCCAATATTTTAGAGTCACGTAGTCAGTACTAGCCTAAACAACACAAAACAAAAAAGACAAAACTCAAATCCTAAAATTTTAGACAACAATGTTTAGACATCTTTGCTAACAAAGCACATCAGATGGTTGGGCCTCAGTTACCAGAGTCTGTGAAAAGAGCAACTTGTTAGCAAGGCACATTTGAATAGATGGATGGAGGAGAAGAAAGCTTGGTGGAAGGGTAAGGATTGGAGTGGGCCAAATCATTCACCCACCATTTGGCCAAGATGGCGAACTCAAGATGACAAATTTCTAAAAAAAATGCAAAGAAAACTTGAACAAAAAAATCAAGCCTAGTTTGGCTAGCCTTTTAGAGGGAACCTAAAATGGGTCCCCTGGACCCAGCCCATGTCCCATGCTTCATGGCACAATACAAATAGTTGTAGAAAAGAAAGGGAGAGATATAGAAAGTTGGACATGATTAACAGAGAGCAAAGAGATCCTGAAAGTGAACAGACTGTTGACCATTTACCATTGTAGAGGCAAAAATTGTCTAAATCTGAGAAAAGCATAAAAAAATTAGGTGCTCTGGCTATCCAGGGAGCGCAGGAGGCATTTTAGAGGGGTTTCATGGCTTGGGTATGACTCATAGCACCCCGTTAAATGTGTAGGAGAGTCAGTCTGGTGAGTGAAGGAGAGCTGACCAGGCAGAAGCGATGTCCCTGCTTCCCTTAGAGCTCTAGAGAGAAATGACCAAGCCCCATAACCAAACATCCTCGGATTCAGAGGTGACCAGCCTTTCCGCTAAAGGCCATAGGAGCTCTCTGGCATGTCGCCACATCTGAACAGAGATTGAGCAACAGAATGCCGTAGTGAGTAGTTTCACTCACCAGAGAAGAGAAGTGGTGTGGACGTGGATGTGAAGGCCAGCAATGGTATTGATGAAAAGTCTCGCGTGGTGTCTCAAGGCAGTTTAGTTCACAGAAAAGGAGTGGTTAGGAAATTCTAACATTTCCAACTCAAAAACACCATGAGTCACAGCATCAAATGTAATATTAAATAGTTAGGTTTCATTCAGTAGCCTATGAAGAGAATACCACACACTGTGAAGGCAGGAAAAGAAGTTTATTTACCGAACTGCTGCCCCCACCATACATGGTGGAGAAGCAGGGCCAAAAAGGAAAGGGGGGATAGCAATTTGTATTTCTGTAGAAATTCATCCACCTCTGCTAGGTTTTCCTTCCTTTGTGAGTAGAGTCTGGAATTATTTCCTTATGATTGTCTTGGATATTTGTTGTAATTTTTCCTGTGATATCTCTGATAATATCGATTTGGGTCTCCTCTCTTATTTTGTTAGTTACTCTTGCCAGTGGTCTGTCAGTTTTATTGATTTTTTCTTAGAAACAGTTTTTGGTTTTATTAATTTTATTCATAATTTTCTCAATCTCTATCTCATTAATTTCAGCTCTTATTTTGGCTATCTCTTTCTGTCTAGCAACTTGAGGTTCAATTTTTTTCTTGTTTCTGTAGCAGTTTTAGTTGTATCATAAGATTGTTTACTTGGTCTCTGTTTTCTTGATATGTGCACTGAAAGCAATACATTTGTCCCTCAGGACTGCTTTTGCTGGGTCTCATAGGTTTCTTTGTGATGTTTCTTCATTTTCACTGAATTGTAAGAACATTTTTATTTCTTCTTTAACTTCTTTTGTGACCCAAGTATTGTTCAACTTAGTGCAGTTTAATTTCCATTTGTTTAAGTTTTTTCTACTTTATGTCTTGTTATTGAGAACTAGTTTGATTCCACTATGATCAGAGAGAATACAGGTATTATGTCGATCCTCTTGTATTTACTTAAATTCCTTGTATGAACTAAGAAATGATCTATTGTAGAAAAAGTGAAGGGATTGGCAAGAGTTAGACCCAGCTGTTGTGAATGACTGTAATTGTAACTACTCAGGAGGCTCAGATCTGTGTATTCAGGTTCAAAGCCAGACCAGGCAGGAAAGTTCATGGGGCTTTTCTGGGGGTGTTCAGCACCACACCCTGCATCATGTCTGGGATTGTTCTCCACCTTTGCCACAATGGGCTCGGCTAGGATGCTTATGCAAGCCGGTATGGAGAGGCGCTCCACCCTACCACGAGTCAGGGGGTTAACCAGTGCTGCTACCTCAGGCTGGGCTAGGCTGCTTATGCGGGCCAGTATGGAGAGGCACAAACCGGCATGGGTCTGGAGTTGTTCACTGCAGCTGTCCCTGCCACAGTTATCACTGCCACCCTGGGCTGGTCTGGGTTGTTCCTGTGGGCTAGTGCCAAGAGGCATTGTGCACAGAGTCTGGGTGGTTTGCCAATACTGCCAGCTGCTGCTGCTGTTCCAGGTTAGGCTAAGCTGTTTACACCAGCAGGACAGAGGTGCCACACTGCGTGTTTAGGGTCGTTCACCACTGCTGACAGCTGCTGCTGATCCTAACTGGGTTGGGCTTCTTGCACCAGCCAGGCAGAGGTGCCATGCCAGGGAGGTTGAGGGGAATCTTCATGCTGATTCTGTCTTCTGAGATTTCAGTTTGTATTCTCTGGGTTGGCACTGGACCTTGGGAGTCTTCTGTGAGCCTTGGGATGCTTGTGCGTGTGTGGTCCTCCGAGGGTCCAGAGCCAGGCCACTTAAGCAACCTGCACAAAGTTCCACCACTTAAGCTGCTCAGCGGGGAGCCCCATCACCAACAAAGGGAGCGGGAAGGTTCTTCCCACTTTACTGTCTTTGTAGGTTTTTCTATTTTCTTTTTTCACTTTCTGTATCTCTCGGAGTAATCGCCTTTTTTTGTGGGTCACTTGCAGAAACAGAGCATTGAAATCCAAACTCTGTATTTCGTTGGGGAGATCTGTGGTGTTTGCCTGCTGTTCCATTGCCGTCTTGGCTCCTCCCCTACAGGTGTAGTTTTTCTTATGTGGCTGGTGGGCCTTGGTTACCAAAGGATAGGTCGATAAAAGAATATGTTGTAAAGCCTGCAGATTGTAGTTAGACATTTCTGTTAACACAGACTTCCGAAATTTAGGAACCAAAGTGGGTGGTCTACCCTAAAATATTTCACAGGGATTAAATCCTTTAACATAAGGGCTACATCTTGCTCGAAGATAAGCAAAGTGGAGGAGGCTCACCTAGGCATGGACAGTCTCTGTATTTAATTTAGTTAGTTTCCTTTGAGGGCATAGTCATTCTTTCTAATGGCTTGAACTCTGAGTTGTATAAATGGATTGTAACTTCCAATTTATTCCTAGAGTGTTAGTTAATAATTGAGAACTTGGACCATGAATGCAGGGCCATCTTTGGACCCCACAGCTAAAGGTAAGCCAAATCAAGGAATTCTTACATACCTCAGCTCAGCCTGAAAAAGTGTCCACTATTACTAATAGATACCAATACCCATACTTTCCAGGCTTTATCTCTGTGAAGTCCACTTTCCCAAATTCACCATCTGAGGTTCCTCACATATGAATTCTTTCCATTGGTTCCAGCTTTTCAGCATTTACCTGTTGGAAATTACCTACACACCTTACAATGTATTGTCACGCTAAGGCCCCACTGGTTTTCAGAACAGTTTTAGATAGTGGCCTCGGGCAATTTACCAATGTGGAAATATCTACACGTAAGCTGACAGAAAGCTTGAGCCTGTATGTTTTTTCATAAGGTCAGTGTCAACATTTGCACACTTATTACAACTGTTTTTGCTTCTTCCTTTAATTTTAATGACTAGTAGCTCTAGAGATCCCACTGGTTTTAGAGTGATCTACCAAGCCACCTGATCAGCTCAGATGTTTCCCTGTATCTTAAGGTCTCTAGTTTCTTTAACTGTACAGTACTCTGAACCTTGGAGACTTCTTCCCCTTTATTCTCCTCCTTTTCTCTCAAACTTGCTTTCAAAATCCCACTCTCTTTCTCAATGTGCTCCTTAAACTGTAACTGTTTTGGCAGGGTCACAGGAGAGTTCCTTTGACTGGCCAAGTGATTCTCCTTCTCACAACACCTTTGCTTGCTCTTCAGCTCCTCCCTTAAGTTCACAAAGGTGCTATTGCAAGGTATTTTTTCCCACCTCCACCAGTTCCATTGAGACATGATGATTCTGCATTACATTTATGGTGAAGATCTCAGCAGTCTTTCGGGGCTTTTACTCTAGTAGTTTCTCTTTCTAGTTTTCCACTTCAGTGTATTTTGTGACAGATACTTCAAATTTTTTTTAGTCCTTCTATTTTTTTTCCTAATGTTCTTTCCCTTTCCCCAGCATTCTCAATCAGAGCATGTGGCCCTTTAACTCTTTCTGAAGAGTAATAATCTCTTTCTTGAGCCTGATAGTTTCCTGCTCACTTTTCTTGGCCTAATCTATGACAGCATTTCCACATCTTCTCTGCTAACTACTATTTCCTTCTCTCTCTGTTGCTTTGAATTTCTGGAGACAATTTTCAAAGCTTATAATCGACATGTACTTCAGCCTAATACATTCTTATATCAGGTCCAGCTCATTTTTTATGTTCACATTTCTTAATGCAGCATCAGGATCTCTGCTTGGACTCATTTGTGGTTAGCAACGATGGCAGTATTTCTGTCTTGTGGTTCTGTCAGTCTATGTTCCCCTAATTTGCCTCATAATCATCCAGGCTAATGTACTTGAATTTCATTTGATTCTGAGTGTTTTCTAGGTTCTTTTTGAGGATTTTCTTATCTACTTTTTTCTTCTCATATTTATTTATATATTTATTTTTTGTGAACATACTGTACATGGGGTTACAACCACATTGGCATGATAATGAGTACGTTTCTAATCAAGCACTGCAGCCTCCTCTTTGTTTAGCCTTCACATCCCTGCCCAGCCTCCACCCCCCCCCCCTCCCAGCACCAAAGTTCTAAAGATCGTTTTTAACATAACAACTTGTACTTCTCATAGTTGCATCAGGTCCACCTGTATCCTTAATCGACTTGTTTTTCCCCATCTCCTCCACAAATTATATATAGTGAAAGCAGGGGTTATACTGTGGGGGAGGGACATACAAAGCTACAAAGAAATACTCTTATAAATGAGTTAGAAACAAATATGCATGAAAGAAAAAAAAATTTAAATACATATCTAAGGGTTCATTTTCTTAACATCATATTATCTGACCTTTCCTGCTTGACTCATACATATACTAGATATTGCAAATAAGGGAAACCATGGGACCTATGTTTCTTTGGGCCTGGCTTACTTCAATTAATATAATTTTTTCCAAGCCTTTCCATTTCCTAACAAATGGGGAAATATCATCCTTCCTGAAGGAGGCATAGAATTCCATTCTGTATATATTCCATATTTTCTTGATCCATTCATCTACTGAGGGGCATCTGGGTTGGTTCCATATCTTAGCTATGGTAAATAATGCTGCAATAAACATAGTTGTGCTGGTAGCTTTAGTGTGGTCTTGTTTGTAAACATTTGGGTAAATGCCCAAAAGTGGGATTGCTGGGTCATAGGGCAGGTCTATGTGAAGTCTTTTCAGGAACCTCCATACTGCTTTCCAAAGCGGTTGAACAAGTTTTACACTCCCATCAACAATGCAGTAAGGTTCCCTTCTGTCCACATCCCCTCCAGCATCTGTTGTTAATAGAGTTCTTGATTATAGCCTTTCTAACTGGGGTGAGGTGGTATCTCAATGTTGTTTTGATTTGCATTTCTTTTATGGCTAGGGATGTTGAACATTTCTTCATGTGTCTATTGGCCATCCTTCTTTCTTCTTCAGAGAATTTTCTCTTCAAGTCTTTAGCCCACTTATTTATTGGGCAGTTGTTTCTTTGAAGATTTGTTGTTGCGGGAATAATTTTTTGAGTTCCAAGTATATTTTAGATATGAGACCCTTTTCCGTTGTATGGCTAGTGAAGTTCTTCTCCCAATCTGTGGGCTTTCTATTGATCTTGCTAGCTATGTCCTTTGCCATGCAGAAGCTCTGCAACTTCATGCAATCCCATTTGTCCAACCTTTCTTTGATTTGTTGTGTTTTCGAGTCTCTATTAAAAAAATTTCGGCCTGAGCCAAGGAGGCCTAGGGTTTCTCATATTCCATCCTGTAATGTTTTCAGATTGTCTGCTTTGACTCTGAGGTCTTTGATCAATTTGGAGTTGATTCTGGTGCAGGGTGATATAGAAGGATCTAGTTTTAGTTTTCTACAAGTAGTTAACCAATTTTGCCAGCACCACTTACTGAAGAGGCTGTCTTTCTTCCATTCTATTATTTTAGCTCCCTTATCGAAGATTAGTTGGCGATAGGTCTATAGGTTCATTTCTGGGTTTTCAATTCTATTCCATTAGTCCTGAGGTCTGTTCTTGTGCAAGTACCAAGCTGTTTTGATTACTATGTCTTTATAGTAGAGTTTGAAATTTGGTATTGATATTCCACCAGCAGTGTTCTTTCCGTTGAGGAGCGTTTTTGCTATTGGGGTCTTTTATTGTTCCATATGAATTTTGGGATTTCCTCTTCTATTTCCTGGAAGAATGAGGTTGGAATTTTGAATCGCATTGAATTTGTAGGTAACCTTGGGAAGTATTGCCATTTTCAGGATGTTAATCTTTCCAATCCAGGAGCATGGGAGGTTTTGCCATTTTCTAAGTTCTTTTTTAATTTCCTTTTTCAGGATTTTAAAGTTTTCATCATAGAGGTCATTCACTTCTTTGGTTGTTAATTCCTATGTATTTTATTTTTTGAGGGGCTATTACAAATGGAGTTACTTTCCTAATTTCAGCCAAACTTTTCTCATTGTTGGCATACAAAAAAGCCATTGATTTTAGGGGGTTAATTTTATACCCTGCTACTTTGCCAAAGTTTTGAATCAGCTTGAGTAATTTGGGAGTGGAGTCTATGGGATTCTTTAAATACAAGATCATGTCATCTGCAAAGAGGGAGAGTTTTATTTCTTCTTTCCCTATTTGGATCCCCTTTATGTTTGCATCTTGTCTTATTGCTGTAGCTAGGCATTAGAGAGAGTGGCCATCCTTGTCTTGTTCCTGAGCTAAGAGGAAATGGCTTTAGTTTTTCACCATTAAGTATAATGTTGGCTGTATGTTTGTCGTATACAGCCTTTATTGTATTGAGGAATGTTCCATGGATTCCTAATTTTTCCAAACCTTCATCATAAAGCAGTGTTGGATCTTATTGAATGCTTTTTCTACATCTATTGAGATAACCATGTGGTTCTTGTCCTTGCTCCTGTTGATGTGATGAATAATAGTAATTGATTTGTGTATGTTGAACCAGCTTTGCATCCCTGAAATGAAACCTGATTGATAATGGTGTATGATTTTTTGGATGAATTGTTGAAGTCGATTGGCCAAAATTTTGTTGAGAAGTTTTGCATCAATGTTAATCAAAGAAATGTGTCTTTAGTTCTCTTTCATTGATGAGTCCCTGACTTGTTTTGGGATGAGGGTTATGATGGCTTCATAGAATGTGTTCGGTAATGAACACATTTCATTGAAGAGTTGGAGGAGTATTGGTGTGAGCTCTGCTTTGAATGCCTTGTAGAATTCCGCTGTAAAACCATCTGGTCCTGGACTTTTTTAGCTGGGAAGTCTCTTATTGTTGGTTGTATTTCAATGCTTGATATGGGCCTGTTAAGCTGGTTTAACTCATCTTGGTTTAGTTTTGGCATGCCAATATTTGCTAGGAAAAGGTCCATTTCTGTCAAGTTCTCACACTTATTAGCATAACGTTTTGAGAAGTATTCCCTTATAATGTTCTGAATCTTGGTTGTTTCCGTCATGATGTTTCCATTCTAAACTCTGAGTTTATTTATTTGGGTGTGTTCTCTTCTTTTTCTGATAAGATTTGATAAGGCTCTGTCAATTTTTTTGAAGAACCAACTCTTTGTTTTGTTGATTCGTTTTATAGTTTTGTTGGATTCTAATTCATTTAATTCTGATTTAGTTATAATTATTTCTTTATGTCTACTGGATTGGGGTTTATCTTGCTGCTATTTTTCAAGGAGGTTCAGATATCTCATTAAAATATTGGTTTCAGATCTCTCCAATTAATTGATGTAGGATCTCAGAGGTATAGTCTTACCTCTGAGTACTGCCTTTGCTGTGTCCCAGAGGAGCTAGTAATTTGTGTGCTCATTATTGTTGAATAGCATGAACATTTGAGTTTCCATTCTAATCTCTTTCATGACCCACTAGTGATTCAGCAGTGTGTTGTTCAGCCTCCATGTGTTACCGGACTTTCTTTGGTGGCTTTTGGTGTTGAGTTCTAATATTATTCCCTTGTGGTCAGAGAAAATGCAAGGTGTAACTTCAATGTTTCTGAATTTGGACAAGTTTGCTTTGTGGCCTAAAATGTGGTCTATTTTAGAAAATGTTCCATATGCTGCTGAGAAAAACGTGTATTCTGATGCTGCTGGGTGAAATATTCGGTAGATGTCTGTTAAATCTAGTTGATCTATGCAGCTGTTTAGATCTGTGGTTTCTCTGTTGAGTTTTTGCAAAGTTGATCTATCTAGTGGGGAGAGTGGTGTGTTAAAATCCCCAACAATTAATGTTTTTGGATCTATGTGGGATTTGAGGGAAAATAGTGTTTCTTGGATAAATGTGGGTGCTCCATTTTTTGGCGAATAGATACTTAGAATTATAATATCCTCCTGAAGGAGAGATCCCTTAATTAGTATGTAGTGACCTTCTTTATCTCTTCTCATGAATTTTAATTTGAAGTCTATTTTATCTCATATTAGGATTGCAACTCCCGCCTCTTTATAGGGGCCGTTTGTTTGGTAGATTTTGCTCCAGCCTTTAACATTGAAAATGTGTTTGTTTTTATGGGCAAGATGTGACTCCTGAAGGCAGCAGATAGAAGGATCTTGTTTTTTAATCCAACTAAACAGTCTATGTCACTTAATTGGAGAGTTAAGTCCGTTAATGTTAAGAGATAGGACTGAGAGCTATTTGGGAGTTCCTGCCATGTTATCCACCTTCTTAGCGGTTGCGCACACTGGGTTCTTCCTATGATTCTTGGATTCTCAGTTTGTGTGCAGTTTCTTGGCCTTTATTGTGGTCTTGTTGGTTTTCTATGTGTCGGATATCTTTAAGGATATTTTGTAGGGTTAGTTTGATGGAGAAGTATTGGTTCAATTTTTCTTTGCTATGGAAGGTTTTTATTTGGCCTTCAGTTCTGAAGGAGAGTTTAGCTGGGTACAGTATTCTTGGTTGATAGTTGTTTGTTTTTAGAGCTTGGCATACATCATTCCAGGCTGTTCTTGCTTTGATTGTCTCTGCTGAGAAATCTGAGGCGATTCTAATTGGTTTCCCTTTATAAGTGATTAATCTTTTCTCCTTCACAGCTTTAAGGATCTTTTCTTTGGTCAGACTTAATCCTGTGTGGATTATAATGAGATTTTGGGATATCCTATTCTGATCTGGTCTATTTGGAGTTCTAAAAGCTTCTTGTATCTGAATAGGCCTATGTTTTTGCATGTTTGGGAAGTTCTCTGCTAGGATCCTGTTAAACAAATTTGCTAGACCATTAACTTCTGTTTCTAGGTGCTCCTCTACACCCATTATCCTTAGATTAGGCCTTCTGATGGTGTCTTCCAAGTGTTGGATAGATCTACTATTTTTCTTGGACTTCTCTTGGATGGTTGTATGTTCTTTCTCTATAATATCTAGGCTATCTTCAATCCCCGAGATTCGATCTTCTGCATGGTCTAACCTGCTGTCAAGAATTTCTACTTCGTTTTTTATTTCTTTTTCTTCTAATTGGTCAGCTTTGATGGCTTCAAATTCTTTGTTGAAGCTTTGTTTTAGATCTTGTATGGACTTCTTTACTTCCTTAATTTGGTGTTCAGTTTTTATTCTCAAATCACTTAGTTGATTGGTTATGGTTTCCTTGGACTCCCATTCCTTCTGTTGGGTTCCATTAAGTATTCCCTTTGTGGTCTCTCTAACTTCCTTCAGCCCTTTGTTAATGGATCCCATGAATGCATTTAGTGATCTTTGTGTATTCTCATCCTGCTCTCTCAATTCCTGTCTTACTCGTTGCTTAGCTTCCTTGCGTTCATGCCATTCTTGTAGATCTCTTTGAGTGTTCTCAGCCTGTTCACGCCATTCCTGCCTTTCTCTTTGAGCATTCTCCAGCTGCTCATGCTGTTCACCTTTTCTCTTGCCTTTCTCTTTGAGTATTCTCAAGCTGCTCACCGACAAAGCTTGGCGGAACTGCTAGCTCCAATTCAGGCCTTGAAATAAAACTAGAGTCATTTAGCAGGTCACAAGAACTTAACGGCCTGACCTGCCAGACTCAGCTCCACCCAGGGAAACGTCACCCAGTTCGGGCACCAGCCCTAGGAGTGGCTTTTTTCACCGGTCAATCAGAGCCAGAAGCTGCCCCTCTCTTTAGCAGCCTCAACATCAGTAAACAGAAACCCTGAGGGTGGCTCCAGTCTGGGTTCTGTGAGTTTCTCACAAACTAGACCCCAGGAAAAGCTACTGTTTGCTGAAAGGCCTCAACTCTACCCAGAACCTAGCCTCATCACCGCATGTCCAAATTTGAGGAAAAAGCCATCTCCCTCTTTTTTGATACTCAAAGCACAGCCCCCTCCCATTGAACTAACTTGGGAGGAGGATTGCAAAATCCTGGGTAAAGCAGAGCATTTTCTGCCTGTCTAAACAAACTGACTTAAGAAACCAACCAAGCCACAGGACCACAAGCAGACCTGAGACTCCAACCAGAGGCTGATGACAGACACAAGAGAGATACAGGATTTTTCCCAACCCTCCCCAAAACAATCAAAGAACTTTTTTCCCCTCTTCTTCTTTTTTTTATACCTTTTACAAAAAATTTTTCTTTTCTAAAACTGTTTTTAATTTTTACCTTTTTTCAAAAAAATTGTTTTCTAGTAACTTTTTTTCCCCTCTTATAATCTTTATTTTAGGGATACCTGTGTGTGTGCATTTTTCTTTCTTTTTTTAAAAAAATTTTCTTTTGGTTTTTTGCTTAGCTCAACTGAACTTCTGATCTTTTTTGTCTTTCTTCCTTGTCCTTCTCACCTTTTCCTCTCTTTTGTTCTTCTTTATGGGACTTAATTGTTGTTCTGCACATCCTCAGATAAACCCATAGTTGACTATTAGACCCTATCCCCCATTGTGTACACACTTAATCCACAAATTTATTACTCAATTCAAAACCTCTGAGACTCAAATTCCTTAATAGCAATACTGCCTCTATATACCTATATAAAATTTTAAGTATTTTTATTTTAAAATTTTTCACATCTCCTTTATATCCCTCCCCTTCTCTCATTATATTCACATTCTTTGAATAGTTTCTTATAGCATCTGCATATTATTAATTTTTATTTTTCTATTTGTTCTGGTCTCTTTTTTCCTTTCTCTTTCTTCTTGTTTTCTCTCTCTCTACTTTCATCCTATACAACCTATTTCCTGCTTTGAGACTAGGACTTAGTTAAGTTAACTCTCCCTGTACCTACCTACATCACTCTATTCCTACTTTTTATCCACATATCTCCCTAACATTAATAATTTCTGGTTTTCCAAATTCTTCTTTGCGTTTCATAGTCCATTGATATATAGTTGTTTGATGTTAAATAGAGGTATCTGTTGAACTAGATTGTATCTGCAGAGTGTGGACTGTGCAAATTCAGACTTTGGTTGATGCTTGCCTTAATTTAGTGTTCTAGCACAAAACTGGTGTTACTTTCATCCCAAATGGGCAGAGTAAGCCATAAAACCACAAGAAAAATGGTAAGTCCGCGTATCTCCACTCCCACTAATGATAATCAAGGGACAGAATAGATAATGGATAATCCAGAGGAGGGTTCCCAAATAGCTCTACAAACACTGCTGGCAAACATGATAAATGAAAAGATTGAAAACATACAAAGAACTCTGTATGAGCGTGAGAGGGAGAGAGAGGAGGCAATCCAAAGGTTTATACAGGAATATCATGAGCGTGAGGAAGCTATTCTTCTCTTTTTTGACTCTCACAAGTTTATATCTTCAAATCTTTTCTTCATGTCAAATAATTGTCTCTGTTTTCTCCAATGTGCTCTTCTATGTGCTTTTAACCTCTTGGTTGGTTTTGACTGGCACATAATGGAGATTTAGTCTTTTATAAGCCTGGGTTTTGACATAAAAGTGTGTGAATTTTTCTTTGCCACATTTCTTCGTAAGTGCAGAGGGCTGCTTTTTAAATTGAACATAGTTGGAATTCAGAGCCCCAAGCTCCTTTGCATGTTACTCCAGAAATATGAACACATTTTCGAGGTCCTTAATGTGATTACATAACCTGCTATTTCCTATCTTTCTCCTCCTTGGACATTCCTTTTCCCAATGTCCATTTTGCTTTCAATAAGCACACTGATCTAGTCCTAGAGGTTCCCTGCTGCCATTTGCAAATGAATTGTACTGTCTTTGCCAAGGGTCTCTTGATCTCTATTGTGGTGCTCCTATCGAAACTAAACCCCCTTTCTTAGAGTCTTTTTTATCCAGGGTATCTCTGTTTTCAAACACCTACTGGGCAACTACTTCCAACTTAGAATACACCTTTCCCTCAAAACCTTCTAACTTTTGAAGCTTTTTTCTAATATCTGGGGCTGACTGGGTACAAAGACCATATTTAGGGCTCTTTGATTCTCCAGAGCTTCAAGATCTATAGGTCTATATGTCCTTTAGGCTTCTGGGAGAAGTTCCAGAAAAGCATTAGTGTACTCACTGGGCAACTGTACCATCTCACTCACCTTAGATTGATGACTTGGCTTTCTAGCCACTGAGGTATCCCTGCTAATCAAACCTAGCAATAATAGGTAAGCACTTCCATACCTCGATCACTGTTAGTCTCAGCTTGGGTAAGTCTGTGGAAAGACTTGCTCCAAATGGTCTGGTTAATAGTGGGGTTACTGTCTGGTCCAAGGACTAATTTCAAGTCACCGAGCAGGATTCACTCCCTTTTCTACCAGGTGAAAAGCACTTGTAAATTTGCTGACACTCATTCCAGATATGCTTATGTGTGAAAATTACTGTCTCTAATGAAATAATGAGCCACTGTTTTTTTTCTGAAAATGATAGAGTTTGCTGTTTCCAGTTATACAAGTCACTAGTTGTAAAGGGAACATATATTAAAAAGGGGGCATTCCCCCATCTCCTTCATGTTCCTGTCTCAATGGTAATAATGGTAACATACCACATTGTACCACCTCAGGCTGGTACACTTTTAGTATGGGAGGACTTAACATTACAGGTGCTGATGGCAAAGAATAGGAGAGAGAATACATCAATACATCTTCCTCTGAGGGACTCTATAAGCCTTGGGGAGAATATTTTTTGGATATAGGAACTTTAGTCCTTGTTCTCCCATCCTGAGAAAAAGAGTAAACAAAGGTGCATACAGGACATAGATAGAACTATCAGCATACAAAAACAGACCAATAGCCACAGACACTTAACTTTCATTTCTCATACCTCTCAACGTTGACCTCTACAGGAGGTCTCAGATGACAGAGATAATGTCCCAGATTGCCTCTTGAGGAGGCCACAGATGACCTCTGGAGAATGTCACATATGTTCTCCCTAGGAGGCCCTAGATAATCTCTCATGGAAGTTCCAAATGTCTCCCCAAGGAAGTGTCAGATGACCTCCAAAGGAGGTCCCAGATGTCCTCTCAATGAGGCTGAGATTACCTCTCGAATACCTCCCAGATGGCCACTCAAAGAGGCCATATATGAACCCCAGAGGAGGGTCCAGATAACCCTCTTGAGAAAGTCACAGATGACCTCCAGAGAAGGTTCTATATGGCTTCTCAAGGAAGTCCCAGATGATGTCTGAAGATGGTCATATATTTCTCATCAAGTTAACCCAAGCTGACCTCCCAAAGAAGTTCCAGATGACCTCAAGAGGTGGTGCTAGATTGCTTCTTAAGGAAGCCCCAAAGACTACTTTCGAAGAGGTCCCAGGTTGCCTCCTGAGGAAGGCCCAGATGACCTCTGGATAAAGTCCAAGATGGCCCCTGGAGAAGACATTAGATGACCTCCAGCGTAGGTCTCAGATGGCTTCTCAAGGAAGTCGCAGATGTACGCTTGATGAGGTTCCAGATGGCTTCCCAAGGAAGCACTACATGACCTCTCAAGGAATTCCCAGAAGCCACAAATGACCTCCAGAGTGGGTCCCCAAAACAGGCTGGCAAGCCTTCCCAGACACACCCTTAGAGGAACCTAAACGACTTTTGTCAATGTTGGTCCTCCAGAGACAAACTCTCGAAGTAGACTCTTAACCCTGAGGGTTGACACTTTCACCTATGGGGATTTTTCCCTGGGGCCAAGGCCTGATGCTATCTGTGGAGCACATGGGCAGCAAAGATGGAGCTGAGAGGGGGTTAAGTGGGCAGAGCCTAATTTACTATAGAGCACATGGGCAGCAATTGGGCATAGCCCAATTGATCTTCTGATCAGTGCGTAACCAGCCCGTGAAGGCTCAGGTGCATGATAGGGTGTGACCTTGACAGTGATTGGTTCCTCTTCCTCCCTTGCCATGCCACGTGCCCTTTTTGGCTTTAAAAAGGGCTGCTCTCTGTTAATAAATGAGTTTTCTACCTGCTGGATTTGGGAGGCTGGGGAATGGGCGAGCGCCGCACTTACCTTTCCTCAGACCCCAACCGTCTTTCGTGGGATGGATGAAGACCCAACATCTGGCCCCCAATGTGGGGCTCGAAAGGAAAAGAACCTGCCGAGGCTAAGCGGTCTCTCGGGGTAAGTGAAACCCTAAATATGGGTAATGCTATATCACAGAAGAAGGAGGAAGAAGCAACATTAGGCCTAGAAGGAGTACAGGAGGAGTTGGGAAGTGAGAAGGAAAAGGAAAGGGTCAAATCTGATCGAGAACGCACTGAAACATGCACAGTGGAAGTCAAAAAGAGGGTAAAATTTGCCCCCTCTTACCCAGCTGATACTGACGGTCCTAGGCCCCCTCCCTATTCCCCCAATTGGATTGGAGGTACAGTGCCCTACAAGACCTGTGAGAGGGTCTTGCAAGACCCAGACCCCTACCAACATTCCATGGAGGGGGCAAGGGCTGGGGAATAACCTACTCGGAGACCTCCTCTCGAAAGGAAGGGCCACTCAAGAGCCCAGACTCTAGGCCACAGGATTCACTTCCCCAAGCATATCCGATCAATCTGGCACCAGGAGCTAACAGGCCCTTGGAATTCTATCCATGGGAAGCTAAGGATCTTAAAGAGCTCTGCAAGACAGTGGCAGAGGATGGCCCAAACTCTCCCTGGGCCCAGACCCTATTACAAGACATTACCTATCACCCGTGTGTCCCTAAGGACTGGAAGGATGTGGCCAAAGCCATTCTTACTAGTTCTCAGTTTATTAAATGGTGTGCTTTCTTTAAGGAGGAATGCAGAGTGTGAGCGGAGAGTAACCGGCAGGCTCAACCAGCGATACCTATTACTTATGCCATGCTAGCAGGGACGGGGGAAGGGTACTCCACCGGCGTCCAACAGGCCACAATACCTGGCCCGTACCGTGACCAGGTGAGGCAGGCAGGACTTGACACGTGTTACAAACTAGATGATGGGCCCACTGAGTCCCCATGGCAGGAGTGAGACAAAAACCGGGTGAGCCTCTACCTCATATCATAGACTGAGTCCAACAGAGTGTTCACTGCAAGCTGCAGGCAGGGAACCTCCGAGATCAGTTTGTAAAGCTGCTGCTCTGGGAAGGGATGAATGCAGACCACTGCATGGCCTGCGCGGGATTGAGAGAGAGTTCCCTGAACAGATGGGTGGTGGCCTCACAGGATGTGGGAATGCAACAGCACCAGTCCCAATCACTAGCTTTAGCTTTATAGGCTCAGGCATCTACAATGACTGAGGCTATTACTCAGGCACTGGCAGCCCTGAGCAAAGAAACCCCAAGACCATCGGGGAGAGAGACTTGTTTTAAATGCAGGCAGGAGGGGCACTTTAGGCAGAACTGTACACAACAATCCCCCGCCAACCGGCCAGGGGGAGCCAGACTGCCCCCTACGCCCTTCCCCAGGTGCAGGAAAGAATACCATTGGAAAAAGGATTGTTGATCCAAGTTTGATTTAGATGAGAAGCCTTTTTACTAGGGGAGGGGCATCCTCCAGCTCCGTTAACTCAAGGAGGAAACTCCTCTGCTGTGAGGCCCAGGCAGCCTCATGGCAGGGCAGCTCAGGTCTATTGGACTGTCCCCCTGGTGGACGGACTCCGCCCTAAAATGAGTATTCTCATAGGTGGAAAGCGGTTTCACTACTTAATCGACACTGGGGTAGACCGAACCACACTCAGGGAGGAGGAAGTGCCCTTGGACTAGAAGCTTGCACCTGGGCCCCCGATATTGGGGGTAGGGGGCAACTCCAAGTACAAAGAGACAGTTGCCCTTATGACATGGACTAGCCCAGATGGAGAATAGGGAAAGATACACCCTTTAGTGGCAAAGAACCTCACTGCCAATTTACTAGGGCAAGACATGCTAAGATATATGGATGCCGTGGTCACTACAGATCATCGAGCATCATATGATGATATCCTGGATGGGGAAGAAGCACAAAGGCTTAAACAGGATCTAGAGGGAGTAAAGGAAAGGGATTTTTTTTAACTTTCATAATTACAGAGAAGAACATAGGGGACCCGCCTGGGTGCACCCCCAATCCTAAAGGCCACTGCCCCCCGAGTACCTCCCATTGGGTGGAAGCCAGGAAGCCCAATCTGGGTGGAGCAGTGGCCATTGACCAAACCTAAACTTGAAGCCCTGTACCTTCTGGTGGAGGAACAGATAAACCTAGGGCATATTAAGTTCTTGGAACACACCCGTATTTGTTATTCAAAAAGCCTCCGGGGCTTGGCTTATGCTCCAAGGCCATAACGCAAATGAAAGGATGGAGCTAGTAGGAACACTTCTAAGAGGCATGCCCTGTACTCCTGCTATACCTTCAGAATATACCTTGGTTGTGATTGATATTAAAGATTGTTTTTCTTCTATCCCTCTGCATCCAGATGACTGCGAGAAGGTTGCTTTCTCTATACCGTCTCTTAATTTTTCCCAGCCTGATCGGAGTTTTGAATGGACGATGCTGCCACAGAGAATGGCCAATAGCCTGGCCTTTTGCCAACAATACTTGGCCACACTTTTAGGGCCTGTGCTGGGTTCAGATACCTCCCTTGCCTATGCCTACATGGATGATATAATTCTAAAGCACCGAGACCCAAGCTGCCTGGAGGGCCTTCTGGCCCAGGTTCTCGCCATATTAAAAAAGGGGGGTTATACCATAGCCCTTAATAAAATTCAAAAGGTAGCTCCTTTTAAGGTGCTCGGGAACTACCTTACCTTGACTCAGGCCAGCCCCCTTAAGCCTTTGCTGGATATTCCAGCCTCTGTGACCTTAACCCAACTTCAGAGTCTTTTAGGGGAAATCAATTGGCTATTGCCATGGGTTTCTGTCCCTAACGATAGTCTTGTTCCCTTATTTGCCCTGCTAAAAGACAGGACGCCACAAGAAATTATTACAATTACAATATAAGGAAATGCTGGCTGTAATTATGGCCCTTCAGGACATTCAAAAACCTTTTAATATGTATTCTGATAGCCAATAAAACAAAAAAGGGGGAGTTAGCCCCCATATACAGTTACAGATAGCTTTGTTTACCATTAACATTTTAAAATTTTTCAAAAGGGGCAAATGAATCCAGATTTCAGAAGCACTGCGGACAACTAAACCCTAAGCCCCAAGTGAAAGTCAGGCGGAAGGACCCCCTGACACAACAATGGAGAGGACCTGACCCCCTAGTTACTATGGGCAGGGGATTTGGATGTGTTTTCCCCATAGGGGAGTCTGCTCCCATTTGGATCACTGCCAGGAACCTTAAGTTTTTACCCATCTCCTCTATACAAGAAGATGCCCAAGAATAAGCTAACCAACAAGGAAAGAAAAACAGCCATGGCCAAGGCTTGTGTTTTAAAGACAAAAGGCAGAAAGACAACTACTAGCCATCCCCAAGGGCAACCAGACCTTGAGAAGCTCTTGTGTTCTCTAACAATTGCAGATGGCTATACTCCAGCTGTTGGCTGTCCTGACTCCCAATCCTGTGAACGGCCCTATGGAATCTGCATCAACCTCAACAGGTGACCTGGGCAGTGATCAATGCTGGCAATGCAGAAATAGTCAATAGCACCACAAGAGAAGCTGTCCCTATGGACTGTTTAATATTTTTGTATGAGTCAATTCTTTTAATGTTACCTGCTTTAATTGTTCTTTTACTAATAGCTTATATAGCAACATTGAATCTATACTTATTGTTAAACAACCACCTTTTGTTATGCTTCCAGTTTAGATCTTGTCCAACCCCACAGGCAAATAGCTGGATTAGAACAATCTCCACCTCTGGACTCTGAAGTGGCAAAGACTGATATCCAATCCTTCACTAAGGTTAAAGGACTAGTGACATTTCCTGGCCTGGTAATGCTTTTGCTGATGGTTTTTTCTATGTCTTCCTTGCATGTTACGTGCACTGCAAAACTCTTAAGAGCTTAGCCAGGCAGTTATCAAGCTCCAAATGAATGAATTTCCCCCCTCCCCCAGAGGAATCGCAGCCAGAGATGGGTAAGAGGGGGTGTCTGTCTGACTAACCTAAGACAGGGCCTTCAGCTTTGCTCTGAAGAAGTTCCCGATGACTGGTAAGGCAGACAAGGCCATCCACCCAACCTAAGACAGGCGGGTTCACTTCTTTAAACTAAGACGGGAAGATGATGTTGGGAGCCATTGAGAGCTGACAGTAAAGCTCAAAGGTCATCTTGACCCCTGTGCTAGCTTAAAGGCATGTACAAGGAACTGGCTTACTTAAAAGAAACCGGGTGCCCAGGATTTATTTGAACTGCTTCGGACATTTCTAACTGTGGTGGGACTGACATTTAGTACTGTGGTAGGTGCGGATGTGAGGTAACTGGGACAGGCTCTTGGATCATGCACAAGGGCCCTCCCTATCCTTGTCTAGTGAATCTCGACCCCCAGACTTGCCTGGAACCCCCTGTGTAGCTAATGCTATCCTTACCAATGTAATCCTGTTAAAACAACTTTTACAGAGGAAGGAAAAGTATAACTAACTGAGAGGTGGGTCTGCCATTAAAACAAAAAAAAAAGGGGGGAATCTGTGGCGCACATGGGCAGCAAAGATGGTGCTGAGAGGGGGTTGAGTGGGCAGAGCCTAATCTACTGTAGAGCACATGGGCAGCAAAGTTGGCGCTGGGAGAGAGTAGAGTGGGCAGAGCCCAACTGATCTTCCAATCAGTGCCTAACCAGCCCGTGAAGGCTCAGGTGCATGATAGGGTGTGACCTTGACAGTGAGTGGTTCCTCTTCCTCCCTTGCCATGCCACCTGCCCTTTTTGGCTTTAAAAAGGGCTGCTCTCTGTTAATAAATGAGTTTTCTACCTGCTGGATTTGGCTCCCCGCTGTGTCTGATTGTCTCCCGGACTGAGGGAAGCTGGGGAACGGGCAAGCACCTCACTTACCTTTCCTCGGACCCCGACCGTCTTTTGTGGGACGGACGAAGACCCAACAGTTATCCAAATTGATTATCTTGATGGGGTTTCCGAAAATTAGGAACTCTGTAGTTCAAGAGAATCCATGGAGATACATTTATTATAATAAATGTTCTCCAAACCACCACCCCCCAAATTATGATATCCAAAGCTCCAAACATCAAAGGGCAAGACATTTTCCCCCTTCCCTTTGTCTCTCCTTGGCTACAGAACTATACATCCTTCCATGTCTTTCCATTTTTCCCTTCTACCCCTTCCTTATTCTCTTCAGGCCTCTCCACTCTCCACAGGTCTGACTTGCTTTGCCTGGGTGGTCAGTTGCCATCCTTCACCTCCTGCCCCCGCTCAACTTCCTCTCCTTCAACGTCTTTCCCCTTCTGCTATCACACCACTTCCTTCCTTCCAGGACTTTTCCCTTTTTCTCTTTCGTTTTAAGAAAATATAAAAATGCATGAAGATGAAATGGTATTATATAAGAAAAAAGTAAACATTCTATAATGTATAATAGAATAAATTCAGTAACATTGCAAGACAACAAGCTAACCTATAAAAATCAGAAGAATTTACTCATAGAGTAAATGTCAACGCAGAAAATTAAATTAAGAAAAATAAACCTAAGATATGATTTACTGCAACACAGAAAAAAATCCATTGAAGATACAAAGTCTAGATTCAGAAAACTGGAAGACATTAATGGAATAATTGAAGAAGTAATAAATGAATAGAAGTAAATATATCAATGTCTTAAAATAAATATTATTAAAAAGCCCGTCTTTCCATAAAATGCCCTTCCTCCTCAAAGTAATCAACAGATTCAGTAAAATCCTTACTAAAAATCCATTGTTATTTTTTACAGAAATAGAAATAAAATTGAAATTTTTGTAGGCTGTCATAAAGGACTCCAAAATAAAACAAACTAGAGATCACATCATCTGGCTTCAAAATATTTTTTTAAATCTATAGCATCCAAACTTACTGTTTTTGGGCAGAAAGACTGACACAAAGACCAAAGTGACAGGACAAATAGCCAAAAGTTAAAAGTTTGGTGAATATCAACAGCTTTTCTTGTTTTTGTACAAAGAGAACACACAGAAAAAGAGTCTCTTTAATAAATGGTGTTGGGAAAAGCATATGTCCAGATCTACAAAATTTAATACATAATATAGCATAAACAAACATTAGTTCAACATGGGTTGAAATTCTTCACAGAGTACCTGAAAATATAAAAATAGAGGAAGAAAAACAGTGAAAACACAATTAAAATGATGCATAACAATAGTTTTGGGGAAAGATTGTTGGGATATGATCTCAAAAACATAAACAACAAAAAACAATCAAACACACTTACATCAAACTAAAAATCTTATGTGCAGCAAAGAAATTCATCAATAGAATAGAAAATCAATTTATAGAGTATGGGATATAGTTGCCAACCATATCTCATAAAAGAATAATGGTCAAAATATAGAAGGCATTCACAGAAATAAAATGAACTAAATCTGGAAAAGGTCTAACTAGATATCTCTGATTGGAAAAAAAGGAGCCACTAGGTGTATGAAGTATAGTCATACTTCATAAAAATTTCAATTTTAACATATATTTTATTAAAATGAAAATATGAAATACATTATTTCATTAAACAAATTGTTAAACTTGGGTGAATTTTATTATTATGTGAATTATAACTTAGTAATGGTTTCTTAAAAAATGATCATAATAATTCTCAGGCAAGTTGTATATTAAAGAGAAAAGCTGCATTGATTCTAGCATATTGTAACATATCAGAGTCATAAGACAAGGCTAACTCAGCTTATCATACCGAGGAACCAGGACAGGATGATGGTCAAATAACTAAAACTACTACTACTACTAATAATAATAATAATAAATAAAACTTGAAGTTAATGCAAGCAATCCTAGATACTCAGAAACTAAGATCTTTGTGGGCTGGGTTAGAAATGTGATCCTCAGATCTTTGCATCCTGAGTATTAAGGAATACTGACAGGAAATTCCTTGAGACTCATGTCCAATTAAATAGCAAAAATACAGAAGTGGAGCTGTAACTCATGTAGTTGAACACCAGCATTTTATTCATTACCTAGAAGGAACTTTACTCATAAATGAATTTGGTGACTATAATCATTTTTTGAGCTGATGTAAATATCAGCTCAAACATCCTGAAGGATGTCCAGCTGAGAATGAAGAGTTTGAATAAAGTGTTTGAGTAAAATCAAAGTATGATATTGTAATCTGGATTGTCACAACATTGAGGAACCCCTATAAAATCTGTGATTTATTTTTCCTCAAAAGGATTTCACCATATTACATTTAAATATGTCATATTACTTCTTCAACCTTTGTTACCTGTGTGAAGAGAATTTATTCCTTGAAAACAATCTTAGACTACATTATCCTTTCTCACTTTTTCTTAACATGTGCATTACTTTCTGCAGTTAAATTACCAAACAGCCTCTGTTCCTGAGGGCTCACATGACAGTTCCACAATCTAAGGCTAATCCATTTGATCTTTTATATGCTCTTCTTCACAGTTTATGTTCTGTAAATGTTTAATTTAATTCATTTTTTATTTTATTAGCTTGTTTATTTTTTGCAAGCCCTAGGTCTTGACTCAAGACCTGGGTAAAGTCTCTGAGTTTCTATTTTCTCAAGGCTAGCACTCTACCACTTGACACATAGTGCCACTTCTGTTTTATTTCTGTTTATGTAGTACTGAGGAATCAAACCAAGGGCTTCATGCATGCTAGGCAAGAACTCTACCACTGAGCCACTTTCCCAACTCCAAAATGTTAGTTTTGAATTCTTCCTCTTTCCATATCTAGATTTATAGGATTCCTTTGTCTTCCTCCTTTCCTTCTGTGACTCTTCATAGGAAAATCTGAAGCCTGAAATACATTTGCCATTTTTCGTGCCCACTTTAGAAAGTCAGTGGAGTCTCATGAATCCCTCATTTCTCTGATCTTTTCTATCTGTTGCAAGATCATTCTTTTTCTAGTGATGCATGCCCTGAAACCCAGAAGGCTCTTGTCCCTAGCTCACAGATGACATTTTTTATTGATGTGAAAAGTTAGTCTATATGTTTATAGATGGTATATAATCCTAGAAAACTAGAATGTTTATGCTAGAGGAAAGTTAAATCATCTGTCCAATTGACTCATAAATGAAGGCAGTTACAATACATGTAACTTTGTCTTTCTTAAAGGAAGAGAGCTACTAAATAGCAATGCTGTTTTCAATTATCCTTCTAGACAATAGTCAAGTACAAAATAACAGGACCTCAGTGGCTTTTTACACCAGTCATTGATTTTATATTCATCCGCAAGTTGGGTGCATTTTGATCTGCCTGGCTGAGCTTCTCTGGCCTTATGAGAGCTAGACAGAACTCTTCTGTTGTACAGAAGCTAGAATCATAGAATAATGGTTTCTTAAGATATGTTGATAACATGTCAGAGCTGAAAATACAAAACACTGGTAAAAGTTAGTAATGCATTTTCAGACCTTGATTGAAATAGATACATTTTAAATCTACTCACATACTCCATTAGACAAAGCACTCCACACCAGTGAGGCAAAGGACATTGGCACTTACGGGTATAAAAGATACCTACGACATTATCATAAGCACTATGGAGAAAAAAGAAAAGATAAAGTACAAAAGGTAGTCTGTACCAGAAATATCACAATGTTGTTACACAAAAAATGAAGACTCATTACACTCACTCTTTCAAAACAGGTTTGGTGAAATCAAATTTGGGTTTGTTATTTTTAAACTGAATAGTATGATTCTTTGGAAAAGATCTTAAGTTAAGTCACACAGAAAGCATTAAAGATAATGGAGATACTATTGTGAATATCACAAATATGGAGGCAATAGAACATGAGGTTGTCACATGCCTTGGGCTTTTAAGTAATTAATATTAACCCTAAGGAACATTTGGAAACACGTAGAAATATCTTTGATAAATTTTGATAAAGTTTTGAATCATATAGAGACCAGCGGCATTGTGGGACATGGTCCCATGGGTAGAAGAGCTTCCTTAAATAATTACTCAGTCAAACTGTTAGCACTGCTGTAAATTCAAAATTCTATATTATTCTTATGCGAAGGAAAAGGGAGAGAAAGGGGTCATTCTATAAACCCCAGGGTGTCTCTTGCCACAATTCTCTTTTCTATGGCATGTAGTTCTAGTGATTGTAGATCGAATTCTTCTAGTCTTTAGTAAACTAGAAAATGGAAAATAAATCCAAATAAACCACAAACATGGAACATAAACTCATCCTTAATGTTTTTAAAAGTGTTAAGGTGACTTTACCTTTGTGTTAAGTATAATGGAAGAGATCAGATAAATGTCAATAAATCTCTAAGTTCACATTCATTTAGAAATCCTGTTTCCAGAGCTATTGTTGGGGTATTTGAGTATGTGCTTTGAGTTCCAAGAGACTTCCACAGTCCTGTGTCCATCTCAATGTTCAGAAAGATCTTCAAATGTAACACCTAATGAAAATCATTTCATAAAAATAATATTTAATTAGACACCAATTGATGGCAATTGTGATCCTAGCTAACCAGATGGCTGATATTTGAGGATCATTGTTCAAAATTAGCTTAGGCAGGAAAGGCTGTGAGGCTCTGATCTCCCATTCATCAACAAAAAACCTGGGAATAGAGCTGCACCTCAAGTTGTACAGTTCTCACCTTGAGCATAAAGGAATCTCAGGCTCAGCACTCAGCCCTGACTAGCTCAGGATTAGCAAGCATACACACACACACACACACACACACACACACACACAATTGTTTTGACCTATGATACATATATCAGTTGAATTATGGGAGTAAGAAAATGCAGAATAATTCTAAGAGAGATACTAAATAGTAATTGTAGGACTAATGACCTAATGACTTGCAGTGATTGAAAGCTTTGCTGTTTGAGACACTTATACTTAATTGCACAACATAATGAAAATGGTCTATTTACAGACAACCTGAAACAACTCTACTATTTGCTATCCTTTGTAAACATAATTTTACCATATGGAGTAGTAGATCAAATAAAGGAGAGCATAGCAGTATGTATTTTATGCACTTTTTTTTATTATGAAGGTGATTACAGAGGGCTCACAATTATATGTCAGAGTACACTTCTTTTTGAATAATGTCACCCTTTCTCTCACTCCCTGGTTTTCCCTCCTGTTCCTACCCACAGGTTATATAGTTCAATTTCCACATAGAGTCTAATGAGCACTACTGCTATGTATGCTTTTAATTTAATTTAATTTGATTTGATTTTAATTTATAATAGAAGTTTCAAGAGCCAACTAAGACATTAAGTAGCCAGGCACTGGTGGTTCACACCTGTAATCTTAGCTACTCAGGAAGCTGAGATTTGAGCATCATGGTTCAAAGCCATCCTTGGCAGAAAAGTCTGTGAGACTCTTATGCAATTAAATCACAGAAAAGCCAGAAGTGGCAAAATGGCTCAAATGCTAGCCTTGAAAAATAGAGTCCAAAACAGCACCCAGGCCCAGAGTTTGAGCCTCAGGACCAATCTATACTTCCCCAAACAACAACAATAACAACAGAAATTAAGGTAAGTATTTGAAATATTATTATTGTGTGAAAGTAGTGGTCCTCAGATGATACTCTCCAGGAGGCAAAGACAAAGCTCATTTGAATAATCACTCAGACAGTAGACTTGTTCCAAGAACATTACCAACTCCCTTACTCAGAACTACAGTTAGGTTCATAGCACCAGTTGAGCAAAGATAAAACAGTTGAACCTAACCCTGTTCCTTGTGTTGGCATCCATAGAATGCATGTTTGCACCCTTGCAATTCAATTTAAAAGAAGGATCACCTTTCTACTGGATAGATCTTCAAGTAATACATTTGGAAACATAAGTTTGGAGGAAAGAGATGATCTGAAAATCCTGGTGCTCTAAAGGCTCATGATAGACAGCTGGAAAGGCAGGCGGAGATAATGATATTGGAACAGCAGGGAAAGCAGAACTGCCAAGCAACTTACAATAATGAACCTCTAAAAACGTGCCTTGGCTTTAAGGTGGTTTTTAATTAAAGAAAGAATGAGGAAGGGAGAAAATAGGAGACTATGCTGGTTTAGAATTGCATGTTTTCATTATTCAGATAAAAAGATGAACATTGTATAGATGCCAGTTCACTTTCTATGGGAGTGTAAATATTGTTTGAAGGCATAGAAAATTTGGAAATAGTAATAGGAAGATTTAAATATGAACAATATTCTGTGATGATTATCCTTTTGGTATTTTGGCAACTGTTTAGCATTTTAAATAAGATTGATGTTAATGGTAGCTTTCCACTTCAGCTTGAAGTTGCCAATTACTAGAGTCATTGCACCTAAACTGAAAGAGAAATGATCTTCTATCAGAAACAAAATGATCTGTTCTCTGTGTGTGTGTGTGTGTGTGTGTGTGTTTGTGTGTGTGTGTGTTTGTGACTTCTGGGGTTTGAACTCAAGGATTCCACTCTTGCTTGTATTTTCCCCTCAACTGGTCTCTACTACTTGAACGACAATGCTACTTTCTACATTTTACATGTTTATTGGACACTTGCCTGTGACTGGCATTGAACTGCGATCCTCACATCTTTGCCTGCTAAGTAGATTGGATTAAAGGAATAGGCTAAAAGCACCTGGCTATATTTCCATTTTGGAAAAAGGTGATAGTTTTTTTTTCTTTTAATTTCTGAAAACATATTTACTGGTGTTAGCTGAACAAACAGAATCTGTAAGCTGATGGATACTTACTGAGTAGCAGCAGAGGTGGAATTCATTGAGTACATTGAACTATTATTTTAGAATCTATTCTATTATGCCAGTGAACATTCCTCTAAGCACCTGGATAGAAAGCTGAAACTATTCTATGATTCCTTTGTCATCTGATTTTATGGTGAGAATTATCATCTGTAAAAGGATGCCATGCAATTTCTTGTGTTTTACATCAGTATTAGTGACAATAGGATGCTTTAGTGATGGAGAAGGAAGGGCCATAATTCTTCCCTTCTATCCTTATACTTTCTCCATAACTCCAGCTCCACCCAGACATGCCTACCATGGTTCCTGCTCCCAAAAGGCAACAGTAAATCCTTTGATAGTTCCTAATTACTCCATCTCTCCTTAATGGTAATAGCAGTTGCTTCTAGCTCTTAAGCAGCTCACCTAGGAGAGGTGGTCACTGTTCATGTGGGCTTCTCAAAACAATAATAAGAAGAAAACATTTCATTTATGGAATTCTTGCTATTCTAAAGAGTAATATTGTATTTTGTGCTTCCAATTACTCAGAAGTACTTCTGAGTAAGGTGGATTAAAGGTGTTTCTCCTGGACTCAAGCATCAAGTATATAGTTGTGGGTGTTCTTATGAATCAGGTGAGATGGTTCTACAGAGCCTGGTGGGCTCTGTGAGATGCTGAGTTGTGAGTGGCAAAGACTGCTGGATCTGGGTCTTCACATATGCCTGTGTTCTCCAGGAGCTGCGTTTTCAAACTCAGAATTTCTAGTACCATCTATGACTTTAGAAGCCCTTCCCCATTCTGTTGAAACATAATCAAAATAAACAAAAGAATACTCTGTCCAGAGTCGATACAACCTGCATGCTTCAAAATATAAAATTAAGCTTATGTTAAAATCCTACATTTCTATATTAAGTGAAGTAAGCCAAGCCCAAAGAAACAGAGGTCCCATGGTTTCCAATATTGCAATATCTAGTATATGTATGGGTCAAGCAGAAAAGGTCAGATAAGGTGATGTTAGGAAAATGAACCCTAAGATATGTATTTAAATGTTTTTTCTTTCATGCATTTGTTTCTAACGCATTTATAAGATTATTTCTTTGTTGCTTTTGTATGTCCCTCCCCCACAGTATAACCCCTGCTTTCACTGTATTTGATGTCGGTAAAATTTATGGAGGGGAAGGGGAAAAACAAGTCGTTTAAATAAGGATACAGGTGGACCCGTTGCAACAATGAGAAGTACAAGTTGTTATGTCGAAAATGAACTTTACAACTTTGGTGGGGGGGGGGAGGGATTTGGTGGGGGGTAAAGGAGGAGGCTGGAAAGGGATAGGAAGGGGAAATAAAGGAGGAGGCTACAATGCTTGATAAGAAATGTACTCATTATCTTGCTCATGTAATTGTAACCCCTCTGTACAGTATTTTCACAATAAAAAATATATAAATAAAAATAAATAAATAAATAAAAACAAAAACAAAAAAAATCCTACATTTCAAGTGGTACTTTCTAGATGCTAGTTTGAAAAGAAACTATACCATTTGTGGGTGGAGACTGGCGGGAGGAGTGGGGGAGAGCAAAGAAAGAGGTGACGATACAAAAAGAAATGTACTCAATACCTGGCTTATGAAATTGTAAACCTTCTGTTCCTCACCTTTAGAATAACAACAACAATACTTTTTACCTAGGAAAAAAGTTACATGTTACATATGTTACATTACATTCCTAAACATTTTATATTTTTAAACTATATACACTTTGATTCATAATTCATAAGAGAACTATATTTGAGAGTTCGCTGACTTTATGAAAGTCATTGTTAGTTAGCCTATTATATATCATTTCCTTTCCTAAGAAAGTTTCTAGCTATTTATAGCCCTCTAAGTGTTTCATAAAGCTTGGATTGATTAAACAAATAAAAGTAAACCCTTACTTGAAAGGCAATATCAAGTGGTCATGTATTCATGAATTTAAAATTATATTTTTTTAAAATAACTTTTCTCAAGGGTAGTCAGTAACCTCTAATATGTAACCTATAAGGTTTATGGAGGGAGAAAAATCTAATTTCCTTAGAAAGGATTTTCTCTTGTTGTGTGAGTTCTTAGAATTAAGATGTTAATGCATATTATTAGAGTTGCATTTGTATTTCAATCAACAAACATTTCTTATAATCACAGTGGTGTTGAGAGCAGTACTATGTGATCTGGAAACTGAGAGGTCTTGTTGAATGGAATCAATACATTTTCTTAATGCTAATTGTTACCTGATTCCAGCAGATTACAAATGCTATGGTACATATATTAGTAATCAGAATACATGGATACACAAAGCTACTGTATATTATAAATAAAAATGAGATGTGCAAATCATAAGATTCTATACACACACTCCACATATACACATATCTGTATATGTATTTATGTATGCACACACATGTACATACACATATACACACATACATACGTATATATGCAGAGAGGAAAAACAATTTTATAATTGAATATGCATTTTGTGCAAACTTAATAATGCAAAGCATACACTGATTCCATATATAGGTGTCACCTGGCAATTTCACAAATATTTTAATTTTAATTACTGTTGCAATTAGTAGTATCTTTGAAAATACTTATAATGAGCTGAAGTCATATGTTTTTCTTGTCACCCCAGAGTTTCAATGCACCTGCCATATGTTGTCTTTAGTAATTGCAAGGCTTTTTTTCTCTCTGCAGCATAAGTACTTATTAAGTTTCAGGGTTTATGCAATATATCCAAGGTTAGATTGCGTCATCTTGAAAACTGCCTTAGAATGTTTCTCATTTCACTTAAAAATAACCACCCACCAAAAAAAAAAGACTCCAGTCAAAGAAAGTCATATGGAAAGCAATATAAGTGAATAAACAGAATCGTATTGAAGGGACAAGAACATTTAGTAAGATTTTACCTCTTTAGTTTGTGATTGCACAAATAACATTCAAGCTATTTCATACTGTGTCTTCCCATATCTCAAGCCCATCATAAAGGTTAATTATCCTTATGTGTAACGAAAGCACATCCTGCAGTATCAAAGCAAAGATCAAATAATATCTCTCTAAAATATCTTGTAATATATGAACTGATACAGCAGCTTAAAGGATTTCTTTTTTATTTTTTTTCAAGACTGTTCTGCTAACAGAGACATCAATTAGCTAACTACAGGCTACCCCTGGGTAAAGGAAATCACAGGAACTGCATTGTAGGAGAGTTCTAGTAACATTTTAAAAGCATAAAATGAAAACATAATGAAACGTTTCTGGTGGCTCATGGCTGTAATTCTAGATACCGAGGAAGTAGAGGTATGAAAGGTATTAGTTCAAAGCCAGCTCAGGCAGAAGAGTCAGAGAGTCTCCCAACTAATTATTAAAAGTCCAGAAGCAGAATTGTGGTACAAATGGCAGAGTGCCAACCTTGAGTAAAAATATAGTAGAGCAAGAGACATAGCCCCTGAATTCAGGTTCCATACCAGCACCTAAAAGACAAGAAAAAAAGAAATCTTGTTCACTTTCCTTCAAAATTTTATTCCTGTGAAATGGAGAGAGGACACTATTTTCCCAACAACTTGCTTTTTCACTACCTAGTCTCTGGGTGTTAATACACAATAACAGTAAATGGATAGGGATTCATTTGGTAACCTAGGATCATGTTTAATTTTCCGTATTAGTGATCCTTGTATCTGGGGATTTCCTTTGCTCAAGGTTTAGTGTCCTATAATACTCTGAATTCTCTGGATGTAGAAGTGTCCTCTGCTGTCACACTGAAAGAAGTGAAGATTAAAAAGAGCAGTAATGCATGATAACATTTAAAATAATTGGAATCCTATCTTATGCCAGCACCCTCTGCACTTCTACCACCTCCAAGCATTAATAAAACAGAATTTGCTCTTGAAAATGTTATACAATGAGAACCTTTCCAGTAATAAACCTTAAGAGAAGAAATCCTGTCTTCTAATACAGTATTCACCTTCATGAAAGCTCATTTAAGAAGTCCAAATATCTTTCTACTATTTGGATACTCCCTCTCTAATAGACGGAGAAGATGATTCCTAATTACCAAAGAAAGCTCTACACTCTTATTTTTGTCATTATGGCCTAGAAACTTGTGGAAGCTCATAGTTAGGTCATGTTTTATTTTCTTACTGCTCTTAGTAAATTATTTTGTGGTCTTTCTTATGATAAGGTGTTTCTAGACCAGCCACAAGCATACATAGGGAATTTGTTCCTCCTAAAGGCAAAAATCAAGGCTCAGGGAGCCAAAGTATGCATCTGTTTTTTAAAGCAAAGTTACACAATGCATGACTGATTACTACTACACAATTAAAATAAATTAGGAGTCATAATCTTGTTCAATATTGCATTAATTTATTGATTTTTTCCCAATGTCAGATTGAAGTTTACTTGAATGTGATCATATTAGGAAAGCAAATGTATTCAGTGACCCCAAGATTGCCTTCAAAGTGTTTTTGAATTTTTTTTTTGTTGTTTATGTATTATCTTAAATTATGTTTTATTATTCTTAGGTAGTTTAACAAAACAGTTATCATTCAGTTGATAAGATGATGCTTTATTCTTTTTGGTCCATTTCTAGATTTTCCTTTGTTTTCATTGTATGTTAAATCTGCAGCTGTCAGGTGCTGGTGGTTCGTTCCTGTAATCTTTGCTACTCAGGATGCTAAAATCTGTGGATTGCAGTTCAAAGCCAGCCTGGGCAGTTAAGTACATAAGACTATTATCTCTAATTAACAATCAGAAAAAAAAACTGGAAGTGGAGTTGGGCTCAAAGTGCTAGAACACTAGCCTTAATCAACAAAGCTCAGAGTGAGCACCAGGTTCCTAGTTCAAGCCCCATGAGCTATCTTCCCCCTGCAAATAAGAAAGACCTACAAATTGATTTCTCCGTTTTGTTTTACCAAAAAAATCAATAATCCAATAAACTTAAACTCACAATGGTATTTTGAAAATACTCAAAGATTTGAGAAAATTTAAATTCTTTGTAACCTTTGAGAAAGCCAGTTGTATGATAACTTTTAGTTCAATTTCTTGATCATTACTTGATTATAATTTATCATTTTTGTAACTCAGAAATCAATTATTTAGGTTTTATAATAATCATCACATATCATTTAAAAACAAATCTTTAAAGAGAATATCTTAAAATGATAAAATATTATTTATTCTAATTTTTCACATCTTTAGCCTGATGAGTTATGTTTCAAGAATTTATATGAGCTGGGCGCTGGTGGCTCACACCTGTAATCCTAGCAACTCAGGAGGCTGAGAAGGGAGGATCGTGGTTCAAAGCCAGCCCAGGCAGGAAATTCCGTGAGGATATATTTCTTTTGTTTCTGAATCCCCTAGTCTAAGATACTTTGTTACTGCTATTCAGGGTAAGATTCTGCACTGTTTCTATTTAAAGAATGTTTGTTTAAATTATTCTGGTTCATTCTCCCTGTATTTTTTTCATACAGTTTAAGATTAAGTTGCTTATAAGAAAAAGAAGAAGAAATATAATATACATCTCCAAATGCATTTATTCCCAATTAAAAATTTAGGTTGGAATTATCTTCACTTATATAAATGAAAACAGATTTCCTCACAAAGTGGCTTCAATGTCCAACAATGAAGGAAGGGACTTAACTAAATATTTTTCTGTTCTTTTCCTTTTCGTTTCTTTTTCTTTTCCTTCCTTTCATTTCTTTTTCTTTTCCTTCCTCACCTTTTCTCTTCCTTCCTCTCCTTTTCTTTCCTTCCCTTCTCTCTCTTCTCTTGCTCTCGCATTCTCTTCCACTTTCCCTCTCCCCCTCTGCCCCCATCTCTCTCTCTCTGTCCTCTTTCTACCCTACTCTCTAGTCCAAGACTGGGACTCTAAGTAGCTGATGCTTTCACTCTGAATAGAGCTCTACCAACTGATCTTTGCTCTTTCCTTCTGCTGAAATAGCAGATAATTAAATTATTACTTCTTCCTTCTTCCTACTTCAAATTTCAAACCTTAAATGTATCCTAGTTTTTGACTACAAATTCGCTTTACCATTGGGCTGGTGATTTCTTGGCATCTGCAATCCTCTGGACTTCTCATCTGCCTTTGGGAATCTGAAAATTGGCCTTGGAAAACTTTTATCTTGGTTTCTTTTATGAAAGGAGTACTGTAAGTGAATCTCTCTCTTATACTCCTCAAAATAAATTACTGTACATTGCTAATGATTCATTTATAGGTTTGTTGCTGTTTTCAGTTTCCCTTTTTTGTTTATTAAAATATATTTTTGTTGTGTCAGTAGTGGGGTTTGAATTCAGAGTCTCATGCTTTTAAGCTGATGTTCTGCCACTGAACAACAACCCCTCATCCTAGTTTGCTCTAGTTATTCTTGAGTTAGGGTCTGTCTTTATGCCCTGACTGACAGAGACCACAAACTTCTAACTTTCCCACCACAGCTGATACCAATGCTGCCCACTATTAATTGACACAAGGAATTCCCTAGAACTTATAGGTGTGAACCACGAGGTGTTGGCTTCACTGCTCCCTTCTAGTGGTGACATTCTCATATGAAGTTATGTCTGACAGGACTATAAATCTAACGTCTAACGATAACAATAAGGTTCCACATCGTCCCTGTCGTGCCAACTACAGTACACTTTAGTGTAACAAGCATTATTACACAAGGAGGCAACCTCTAGTTATAAGTGTATACTTAGATTATGTACAATTCACTCAGTCAATGATACTAAATCATGCTGAAAATTATACAGGCAAAGGAAAGATGAGAATATAAAGTGCTTTAAAAAAAAACAAAAAATGGTAACATCCTTGTTACTAGAGGTTTAGCAAATTTTTGAGATTGTACTTGCCAGGCATACTGTTCAAATAAGATTATATATTCGAACCTGTGAAGTTCCATTTTTAAATGCCACCCCTCTTATGGGAGTTTATGTCACCATTCTACAAGAAGGAGGTGATTTATCAGATAAACAGATAGAAAGATAGGTAGGTAGGTAGGTAGATAGATATATATACACACAGAGATTGATAAAATAGATAACATATTTACATTTTTATTTTCTTTATTTTAAAAGAAAAACAAACTTCAATTTTCCTATTCTCACTTTTATATAGGAACTATATCTACTATAAGCAGATAAATATTTTGATTAGATGTTGTACATCTCTGAGAAATGGTTTCAAATTCAGTACTGTTTTTACCTGTCAAAAATTCTTTAAAATATAAAGTGATGTTCAGTAGACTATTTCTTTAGAAAAACAGATGTCAGTACATGTGTGAAGGCAGTCTAAGGAATCTCAGGAAAACCTGTTGATTAAAAGGGGATTGAGAGAGTGTGGAAAGAAAATGAAATGGAGAGAGATATTCTGGGCAAAATATAATATATGCACATCTAAATTACCATAGTGAAATCCCTTAGTGGACTTAATATGCACTAGAGAAAGAAAGAGAAAAAAAAGATAGAATGACAGGAAAGTAAAACTAATTCCAGTGTGAGTGGAGGGATTACTGGGAGAGCAGAGAATTCCAAATAAAATGCCACAGTGATTCTAAATCAAGCACCAACATTTCTTTTGTTGAGCTGAAACCCCATTGTACAATTACTTGAAGATAATTCAGAAAAAAGTAAAAAGGAAAAGAATTAGCTTTCACACATGCAAAAATTGACTAATATTCCATAGCTTCTATGTTTTTATTGTCAGAATGGTATTTCCCAGGGACCTTGTGTTTTAACCAATCTAAGTCCATTTCAACTGAAAAATTCCAAAGAAATGAATGTCCTATCTGACTGTTTGTATATACACATGTGTATTAGCTAGGGGGGAAAAGCTCACATTTTATTGAAGATTACAAATTTTTTATCTTCTTTACACTTTGATGGATATAAATTATTCTTCTTGTCTATGATCATGAGAAACATTCCAGCTCCCCACACTTTGACATCTTTGCTCTTTGCAAACCTTTGTTCAATGTTTTTATTAACTAAATTTAATAGAACCTTTTTATGGTGACCTTAAGAATTTAATAACTCCTCCATGCAAGGACAATACCACATGCAGGCTCCACTGGGATTAAACTCTACTGGTTCAATATGTCTGTTGGAACCCATTAAAAGAGGAAGGGGGAAGGAGGGGGGGGAGCAGCAGCTACACAAACCAGTCTTTTCCCTCTCACCAACAAGTACTGCAGTTGCTTAGGACAGTCAATCCAAGCAATTTGCAGAGAATTTCGGTGGTTGTTAAGGTAATATGTAGCTCGCTCAAAGCTTCTTAATAATATTAATCTAACTTTGATCATGCAGAGGCTAGCAATCTTCAATTCAAAAATGTCTCTCCTCCTGACAGACTTTCCGCATATTTTATAGATCTGATCAATACGTTATTAGTCAATAACCTGACGCTGGCTCATGAATTAATCCTTTTCTGTTAACCCAGCAGTTTATAGTCTTCTGTAACCTCATTCCCTCATTGTAGATGTTACCTGGCTTAATCCAATTAAGATAAAATTAACTTTTCCCCCTCGTGGTACTCTCCTTCTATGTTAATTTAAATCTCCAAGGACAGCGACTCCAGGCAAATAATTTTATGCTTGACCTTTTATGTGCAATATTAAAGTGGTATGGATATATGCATGGGAAATCAATGAGCTGTCTCTCCATTTCCATCCTTCTTTAACAGTGCTGGAAAAATTCCATGTGAACGCAGAAGATTACTAAATGACAGTGATATATTTATTTAGGTTGTGAAAAGAACTCTGTCACTTCAGCTTTGTATTTAGTATCTGTAGTGTCTTTGTCTTTTTTGAAAGGTAAATTAATAATAGGTGGTGGCAGCACTATCAGAGTTACTGTAGATATGGCACACCAAGGATGTTTTTAACAGTTTGCAATATGCAAAAGTAATCATCTATACTCCTGCAACTCATGTGGCATATGACATTACCTGCTAAGAAAAATAAAAAGGTGGGAAATATTATTTAATTTTGCATAAGAGCATTAATAGACTGCCTGTACTTCTGGGCAAATACAAAGATTCCACTTGGATATCAGAACAAGATTTCTTCGTAAACATCTAGCATACATTTCTTTGAGGTTCAGTTTTAAAGTCTAGTCATCTGCAGGCCAACATTTGAAAAGAACTTGTCTCTCAGGCAAAATGGTTTCTATTTCCTCTTCTTTCCTCCCTAATCTCATCCACCTCCTCCACACACCTGTCCACACATGCCTCCATTCATCCCCTTAGATGCCATTTTGGTATCTAACTTCTTTGAAGTCATTTAGGAGAGCTTACTTTTCCTTTCCAAGTAACACCTAAGTCTGAAAAAATACATAAATGGCAAATCATTGCCACTGAAGTGAAATGTAAAGAAATATATTGCCTCCTCGTAGACTTGTAAGTGTAAAATTCTTTGCCTATATAAGAGAGGAATGAAATGTCTATTGGAGCAGAATTATCATTTTATTTCTGTAAACATTAACTCTATAGGCTTTTGGTTGTATTTGATTAAGTATAATAAGCAATGATTATTTTTGTTTTTGTTTTTTTGTCCGTCAAGAGGCTTGAACTCTGGGCCTGGGTGCTATCCCTCAATTCTTCACTCAAGGTGAGTGCTCTACCACTTGAGCCACAGCACCACTTCCAGTTTTCTGAGTGGTTTATGGGAGATAAGAGTCTCACAGAGTTTCCTACTCAGGCTGGTTTTGAACTGCGATCCTCAGATTTCAGACTCCTGAGTAGCTAGGTTGCAGGCGTGAGCCAACAACGCCAGCAATATGAAAAATTTTTACATTGTAATAGAGAAAAGAAATAATGTTCAGCGAAAACCCAAGAACGCTATTACATTTCTGATTGACTGCCACATCACAATATATATTCTCTCTATGTTTCTACATGTTTTTTGTGTGTTTTGTTTTGGAGTGTGTGTGTGTGTGTGTGTGTGTGTGTGTGCATGCACACACACCACACCAATCCTGTGGCTTGAACTCAAGGCCTCAAACTCTCACTTGACATTTATGCACATGGCTGGCTCACTACCATTTGAACTTCACCTCCACTTCTGACATTTGTGGGTTAATTGTGCCCATTCTCTCTTCAAACCATCATCTCCAAATCTCAATCTCCAGAGTAGCTAGGATTATAGCTTTCTGCTACAAGTTTATTGTGAAATCTTTTGATCAAAGAGCATACATTTGTATATCTCCATCCAGAGCTCATTAACAAGACAAAGGACTCTGTGAAATCCCTGAAACTAATTTCAAGTTTCCTCCACTTAAAAATACATTATTACTCTGTATTTCACCTCAGTTATTTAATACTAAATATGATAAATATATTTGAATGAACACATATACATTGTTATATTCAATAATCATTCTTATATTTCAACCTTTCTAAGACTCATTTTTCTCTGTCTTCTTTAGTATTTCTATTTAAAAAACGTATTGTCAGGGTCATGTATAAAGGAGTTAGAATTACATAAGTAAGATAGTGAGTACATTTCTTATTGAACTTGTTACCCCCTCCCTCATTATTCTCCCACTTTTCTGCCCCTCTACTCACTCCCCCCACATTGTACTAATCATTTCCAAAATATTGTCTTGGAGTTTTGCCTTGTATTAGTTCCTTCCTTGTCCTTTGTCTTATGCAGAGTTTCCATCTAAATCTCAACATTTGACATCTTTCGTCAAAGATAGTTTTGTTGTTAGACAAGTCCTAATTAGGTGTTTTATTCTTGGTCTATTAATTTTTTTCTAGGGTTATTTTGGCTTCCACTATGGTTATGACGAATTGAATATTAGGGCTGGGATCTGAAATATCTCCCCAACTCTCAGATGCAGCAGGTATTTCTTTCAATGAAGTAGTGTTTGAAGATGAAAACGTAGGCGGCGGTATGATTGTGATGACTCTGACTCCATCTCTGGATTTTTTTTTCATTGATAGTTTCATAAGTTAATGGGATATTACAGTTGGGGGTCATATTGCTGTATTAGAGAATTTTGGAGGTGATTTAGAATTTCAGAGGTGGTGGAGACTTTTCTAAGTGGTGATGTTTTCAAGGGAGACCTAGCCAGAGGAAATCTGTAACTGACAGACATACCTTTGAAGTGAAATCTTTTCTAATTTTGGCAGATCTTGTCAGGTGTTTTGGTTACAGCAAAGGCAAACTACCCAATCTGCTGTCTTTCCTAACCCTTACAGTCAATATTTTCTCCCTAATTTGTTACAAAACCTTTGTCTTAATCTGCCTACAATTTCATAAAGGAAGTTTTGTATTCATTTATTCTATTAGGAATATATTAGCATAGCCATGAAGATGTTTTCTCCTCAGTTCTACAATATTCACTTTCTCCTTAAAGATTCAATTCCAGTATGCCCTCAAAAAATGTATATTTTCTGTATGTATTAAATTAAAATGTCAACTTTTCTGTTTCGACCCTGTGGATATTTCTAGAGTTGTCTGAGAACTGGAGGGACTTTTGACCCTAACTTTATATATTGTACTAACTAGTGACTCATTTCATGGACTAGGATTTGAGACAAACCAGAAGGCAGTTTTGCATTAGTTAATAAGCACAACATATAGAAAACTGACAGGTTTAGTTTCCATTTGATTGCTCTTTAGCTCTCTGGATATTTATATTGAGTAGAATAATGCAGAGTCACTTTGGCTACATTAACAGACAAGTGTAAAGATTCTTCTGAGAAGTCAAAGAGCTTCCTGAGATGTGGATATTCTGTGTAGTGCTTAATAATCTAAAGTTAAATTATGAGCTTTGCAACCTCTGTAGTAGCTGTGTTTGTGAGTGTTGAGCATTTCTAATGTTTGCCTCAACTTCTTCTTCCTTTAACATATCCTAATTTTATTAAATCCTGCTATGAGTGCACCTTATGGAATACTATGAGGCCTATGGACTACCTGACCATATATAATTAATATACCTTTAAAACATGCTTGCTTCTTACCCACCCGTGTTTAAACTTGCTGGCTTTTTTCTTTCCTTTGTAGATCAGTCCTCTGTTTACAAATATTTTATTTAGTAATTTTGGTGTTGTCAATAGAAAAGTCATTGAAAACATTTAATTAATCCTACTGCTTGAGGGTCAAAATCCAGGGAAAGTTAACACTGAAAAGCAGGAAGAATGGTAACTTCTGCACACAAAATTCCTTATCATGTCATCAGTGTATTAAGAATTGATTTTACTGAAAGGAAATATCTAGTATCCTAAATTCCAACATGGCTGACAATAACAGTTATGCATACTTAGAATCACGCATATTATTTATGTAAGGAAAAAACAAATAATGCTTAGATAAGGAAATAATTCACACATTTATACTACTTCAAGATATTCTCATCTTCGTTGCCTTATTGCAAGACTCCAACACTGCCTATGCTTTATTTGAGGCTTTAGAAAATGTCAAATAACTATGAAAAAGTCGAAGCCATTTTTATCCATTATATTCTAAACCGAAAGAAATAATCTATCATTTTTCCCACTGAAGTGGTACTCTAATGAAAAAGGAAGGGAAAATAATGACTAGCTAGATAAGCTGCCAACAGTCCTAAGGGAGTGGATTCAGACCAGTTCAGTTCGGTTTCATTCATGAAATAAAAATCCAGGGCACCCAGCAAATTTGACCACATGTTTTTAGTTCTTGCCCCAGATCCCCTTGGTAATCCGTGAAAAGAGAGACCAGAGTTGTATCTCACATGCCTCATTGACAGGCTATACCCTTTGGCACAGAACAGAAGAACAGATGCCTTCTTGCTTAACTGCTTACTACCTGCATGGCTTCTTTTTAATTGGCACCTGCCCCTTGTTCAAGTGGTGGGTTGTGCAGCTGATTAGCTATCCCCCACCAGCTTCGTTCAAAAAGATGCCAGGCTTTCTTTCTGAGCTTAGATTTTTAGCTGGATTCATTTGTAGAAAACCTCCATGTAAACTTTTTACCTGAAAAAAATAAAAGATGATAGACAATTTCACGTAGAGAAATCATCGAGGGGCCCAAACAAGGAAGACAGTTGGAGAGAGATGATTTACAAATCTGTTCTGCTAGTTCTTCTAACTTCAAAGAAGGCTAAAAACTTTTGGGGAGAGTCATAGAGATTGAAATAAAGCATATAGTCTGGAGACTTTAAAAAAAATGGACTGATGCCTATAGTTCACTGAAACTGATGAAGATATTTTCTCCCAGAAAAGAATATTAATGTTAACTAAAAATACAAAAAAGTAAAGACAACCCCAACAATATGTCAAGAGAACTGAAATAAGAATTTCTTAATTGAACATCTGTCAAAATAAAAAATGTGTGCTAGATGACAGTGCCTTTTACATGTAATCCAAACTATTCAGCAGGCTGAGAGCTGAGGATCATGGTCAAATCCAGCCTGAGCAGACAAATCAGAGTGACAGCTCCAAAATGCAGAAGTGGCACTGTAGTTTAAGTGGTTGAGTGCCAGCCTTGAGCAAAGGGACAGTACCCAGTTCCTCAGATTAATTTACAGAAAGAAAATGTGTCAAAATATTTTAACTGTTGCTATAATATTTATGTTTTAGTTATTATTTTTGTCCTAGTACTAGGGTTTGAACTCAGGGCTGTATTTTTTGTAACAGTTAACACCCTACCACTTGAACCTTACCTTCACTTATGGTTTTATGCTGGTTAGTTGAATAAACATCCCTTGGTTTTGTCTTACTGACTGGTTTCAAACCTCCATCCCCAGATGTCAGCCTCCCGACTAGTGAGCCACTAGTGCCTAGCAACATTTTCATTTAAAGTAAAATTCAGCGGATGCACTAGTATTTCTAGTTTAAGATTTGTAGTGATACGTTCATTCAATGATCACAGATCACCATTTTTTCACTCTGCTCTGACACTCTTATTTCATATCTGTTTCCGTAACATGTAACTCACCTTTATATAGAGACAATGTGATTATATACCTTCTAGAGGCTACCTGACTTACTATCCTGAAATTAATAAATTCTTTTAAATTGAAAGGTGAAAGCTATTTCTTTTATTACCTGCATTATTTTTCTCATTCTGTACATTATATTAGACCCTAAATAGTAGGAAGTAGTGAAGGAACTGAGCACTAACTTTATTAGGTTATTGATGTTAAATTTGTAATTAATCATTGTTGAACATCTCATTCATTGACTGCTTGTATGACCTCATACAGATATCAAGTTTTTGGAAAGCATGCCAGTATTCTGCTCAGTTACTTGGGTAGTGAGGTGTAACTGACTATGACTATCACAAGGTATTTTCATATGTTGGGCTCAGATGCATTCCACCATCTTTACCATTCTATGCTTTCAGAACATGTCCTGGCCTACAGCTATCCACCTGGCCTACAGCTATCCACATGACCCACCGGGCTAGTCTGCAGTGCCTACCGACACAGGTGTTTATCTTCACATGCTTCGTGAGCATTTTCGGTAAAGTTGAGGAGTGCATCCATTTTTCAGAGGTCTTATGAAAAATTAAATGGTTTGCACAACATGGTGAAACATTATTGGAACAACCAAGGCTTAATATTATTAACATATAACATTATTTTTATTAAAACATAAGCACCTGTCTATTACACTATTAAGTTTAAAAAGAAGATGAAAAGAGCATAAAGAATCTGGTATAAAAAACATATGTATACTTTTTAGGAAAAAGGATATTCTATTTATTTCAACTGTGAGGTATCTCAAATAGCTTTTATAATAGTTTTAGGTTTTTGGAAAAGCATAACTTATATACTTGATTCTATATTTATTATAAGTACTTATTTTATTACTCAGATTAAGAGATATTGGAGAGAAAAGACTCATTAAAGTACAGTTTGAAAATCTGTCACTTGATGACCTAATTGAAGGGGACTATTTATAATAATGATGAAAATCTATACATATTAATCTATTCAATTGGATTCTGAGCTTTGAAACAAGCCAAGAAAATACTTGTTTAATTTTAAATAGCAACATGAATTACAATTTCACAATTAAGTGATTAAGTGCATGAATATCTTAGCAGAATGCTTATTACACATTAACACTATAACAAGATAATATTATTGCTATAGTCATCTTTATCAATATTACTTTCATTAGCAATAGTAAGAATAGCAATGGCATTGGTATTCATCAGTTTAAAAGTTAATATTTTAATAAAATGTTTTGAATATGTGGATCCTATTTGATTTGAAATTATGTGAAATCAACACAATAAGAAATGAAGTGCATAGTAAGGGCAATGGTAATCTTATGGTAATATGAAGGAGATTTTCCTGCAGACTTTTGTCCTGTAGATGTTTGTGTGTGTGTGTTCATTCTATAGGATACACATTCTATAACATATATACACCCACATACTCTATAGGCTATATATTTTAAAACATACATAATCTATGTTTATCATATACATATCTATGTTTATACATATCTATGTCAATCAATCAATCAATTAATCTATCTATCTATCTATCTATCTATCTAGGAATATTCTCAGATATACTATTTCCAAATGTTATTTTTTAACAGTAAGAATAAATCTTCTCAGTTCAATAAAGATTGTTCTTTAACCTTTTATCTTTATGTTTATGTGTTCTTACCATTCTTACTGAGAACTGATATTTGAAAACTTTTTCTTTTTTTAATTTTTATTTATTTTTATTGTGAAAATACTGTACAGAGGGGTTACAATAACATGGGCAAGATAATGAGTACATTTCTTATCAAGCATTGTAGCCTCCCTCTTTGTTTCTCCTTCCCATCCCTTCCCAGCCCTCCCCACCCCCTCACCCAATCCTCCCCCCGCCCACCAAAGTTGTAAATTTCATTTTCAACGTGACAACTTGTACTTCTCATTGTTGCAACAGGTCCACCTGTATCCTTATTTAAACGACTTGCTTTTCCCCTTCCCCTCCACAAATTATACCGATATTAAATACAGTGAAAGCAGGGTTATACTGTGTGTGTGGGGGGGGGGACATACAAAGCAACAAAGAAATAATCTTATAAATGCGTTAGAAACAAATGCATGAAAGAAAAAAAACATTTGAATACATATCTTAGGGTTCATTTTCCTAACATCACTTTATCTGACCTTTTCTGCTTGACTCATACATATACTAGATGTTGCAAATAAGGGAAACCATGGGACCTATGTTTCTTTGGGCTTGGCTTACTTCACTTAATATAATTTTTTCCAAGACTTTCCATTTCCTTAAAAATGGGGCAATGCCATTCTTTCTGATGGAGGCATAGAATTCCAATATTATCAAAAATATTGAGATTTTACGGACATGTGTTGGCATGTCTCTATAATATGCAGCAAGAAACCCAACACACCATATTTTAACCAGGTGCACATTCTTGTTCTTTTACAATAGGGGCATGTCTCTAAAATTTGCAGCAATAAACACAACACACCATTTTTTAACCAGGTGCACATTCTTGTTCTTTTACAGTAGGTAACATATGCAATCAACCCATACAACAAAAAGGAATGGATATAGAAAATAAGGCATAATGCAGTATTCTAATTAATACAATATTTTGTAGAGCCACCAGATTTTTTAAGTTTACATTTTTCTTTTACTTTTGTTTGTAGGTGTGGGTTAATGCGTATGTGTGTGTGTGTGTGTGTGTGTGTGTGTGTGTGTGTGTGTGTGTACAGTGACTTGAACTCAGAGCCTTGTGTTCTAGTTTGCCTTTCTTTGCTCAGTCTGGCAATGTATCTCTTGAATCACCTCTGCTTCTGTGGTTCTGCTATTTAGTTGAAAATAAAAGTGTCTTGGATTTATCTGCCTGAACTGGTTTTGCACCTCAAGTTTTAGAGCTCAGCCTGGTGAATAGTTAGGAGTACAGAAATGAGCCACAGGCAGCTAGCTTTAAGCTTACTATATAAGCACTTACCTTAACAGAAAACAATTTCTGACCTACAAATTATTAACCAAACTAAGATGATATTGCAATTTCTCTTTTAAATATCTAACTTTGAAACTTTGCTTTGAGTTATCCACAGTTTTTTTGTAATCACATTGTCTTCAGAGTATGAAAATATATTTCAATTCCTTCCATACTAGTTCATCTATAAATATTAGGTGCTATTAGAAACTGGGCATTTTGTCAGATAAAGGACAATTTGCGCAAGTGCCATCCTGTGTTCCTTTTTTTTTAATCAAATAATAGTGGCTAAGTACTAGGCTAGGGTAGCACATTCTACGATTATTCATGATGTCTTTCATTCCACAGGTAACATTTGAAGTTAAGTTTGCAGTATCTAGGTGTAATTAATTTAGCATGGTAGTTGGCCGAGACATCAATTTCTGAGAATTTTTTTTGTTTTGTATTTGTGTAACTTGGGAAATTTTCAATAGTTTTGAATTAATTCTGCCATAATATTAGATGCCTAAATTTTAGTGAAACTTACATAACATGAATGTAAGCACTGACATATAATAATTTTTATATTGCTTTTTTAAAACAATAAGTTTTTAATTGTGAAAATAATGTACAAAGGGGTTACAATCAAATGAGCAAGTAATGAATACATTTCTTTCTTTCTTTCTTTCTTTTTTAGCGTCCAGTCGTGGGGCCTGAACTCTGGGCCTGGGCGCTGTCCCTCAGCTCTTCAGCTCAAGGATAGCGCTCTACCACTTGAGCCAAGGCGCCACTTCCAGAGTTTTTCTTTTTGCTTATGTGGTGCTAAGGAATCGAACCCAGGGCCTCAGACACTCAATGCAAGCGCTCTAATACTGAGCCACCTTCCCAGCCCATGAATATATTTCTTATCCAGCATTGTTGCCTCCTCCTTTGTTTCCCCTTACCATCCCTTCTCTCCCATCTCCACAACTACATTTCCTCCTCCCCTCTTGCCTAAATTGTAAAGTTCGTTTTTCGACATAGCATCATGTACATGTCATTGTTGCAATGGGTCAACCTGTATCCCTATTTAAACAATTTGTTTTTTCCCTTCCTTTTCCCAACATCAAATAAGTGAAAACAGAGGTTATACTATAGGGAAGGGACATACAAAGCAACAAAAAAATCACATGGTACCTTATAAATATGTTTGAAACAATAGCAAGAAAGAAAAAAACACTTTTGTCCTTATCTTGGGGTTCATTTCACTTAACATCATGTTATGTGACCTTTTCTGCTTGTCTCACACATATACTAGTTATTGCAAATAAGGAAATCCATGGGACCTATGTTTCGTTGCACCTGGCTTACTTCACTTAATATAATTTTTTCCAAGTCTTTCCATTTCCTATAATTCTAAAGAAAGATAATATTAGAAGTGAACTCATAAAAACAGAATTTTCTCTGATTTTTAAAATCATCTGACAGTTGGCTAAATCAAATGACTTTATGAATCCAAAATGAGTAATAAACTAGGAATCTTTAAACTACCTTAAAATGCTTTTTCTTATTTTCATGATTCTCTGAAAACTCTTAGGAACATAATTAGGTAAATATTTGAGAAGTTTTTCTAAAGATATTAAAAAATATTGAGTTTTCATTTATACATGGCATAAGAGAATATTTATTCCACAAACAACAAATAATAAAAAAAGAATATATCATAAAATGACCATTGAAATTCATCAAATTGAACTTTTCTTACCAGTTGGAAATTCTTTATACATCTCTTCTAAATTTACATGCATATCACATTCATCACAATAACATAAACACACACTAACTTGATATTTAATTGTTGTCTTCATTTTACATGGATTGTGTGTACATTTTCTTGATTGCTGTTATTGCTACTGTAGCAGTTTGAAAGGCAATCACTAAAGCTATTGTCGATGCTCAGACTCTTACATCAAGTATAAAAGGAAGTCTGTAAGACACTCAAAAGAAAAATTACTTGCCCTTTGATCATTTGGATTGCTAAGGTTGTAGTTCTTAGAATGATAAAAAACAAAACAAAACACATAGTGATTAATATGTATGTCCTATACAATGTGATTCATTCTTAGAATTCTTTCTGGGTAAATTACAGGCAACAAGTTTATATTGGGTTTCATGTAAATAGTATTTGTTTTCTCATGACTCAGTTGACAGCTTTGAGGGCTGTGCTTATTCAATTTCTCATTCACAAACCAGTATTTTCTTATCTATTAACTCTGGTATCAAAGATATCAACTCCCTACAGGGAAAATGGACAGAGACTTTCATTCTGCACAGGTCATCATGCAGAGAGACAAAAGAAGACTAGCTTCCAACAACAGATGAAGAAAGAGGACAAACATTCTTTTCCAGAAACTCCTCACATACTTCTCCTTTCTCTAATTGTATCACTTTGCTGCAGAAACTCTTGGTTGAACAACCCCAATTAGCCATAGTTTCCATGTATTAGTTAACTTAGCATCTGTTTTCTAGATTATTAAGGTATTAAGGAAAATGGAATTTTTATTCCTTACATAGAAATTATCCTTCTAGAGTCAAATTTAAGTGAAATGCATGAAAATAACGACATTTTCATACATCCACATTCTCCAAATTGCTACCACATTGCTATCCACATTGCTACCATCCTTCCTTTCTGATTAATCCTTGAGAGTTTATGCACCCTCCGGACAATGGAGTACTCCAAAAAGGGAAGATAGAAAGTCTAGAATGCAGTTGACCAACCAGAAAATACTATAAAGCCCAGGATGATTATTAAGGAGATTTCTGGACAAGACTATTAGAGCTATATGAAAAACCTCTTGTTTTAAATAAGTCATGAATCAATCATGTCCCAGATGAAACATATAAGCTGTCACATATGCATGGAGAAATACTAGTGGGTAATTAGCATATGGAATGATGCTGAAATTTATTTCTTACTAGATAGTAAATTTAATGATGTGTACTCTGATTTGACCCATTTTGTTTCAGCTAATTGTGTATTTGCTTAGAGCTAAATAACCTCAAAATCTCTTTTGTATCTAACATCCAGCAATTCTTTCACTCTTATTAGTTAATTTAGTGTAAGATCAATGGTATCATATTTGATTGATTTGAGATGTCAATTTCTATCATTTTGACCAGATTATTTGCAGTACCCGAAGTAAAAAATTCTCTTGAAGTATATCTGGCATTTTCTTTACATGCCATTTTCAGTAAAGTGAATGTCAAGCTGTCTAATCTGTGAATATGGACTTAAAACATTGCCCATGTTTTGCTAAGTCTCCTGTGGTTACAAGTAAAATGCCAGGTGGATTCGGCTAGCATTAAAAGGGCCCACTTATGTTCTGTTTACTAATTTACATTTTGTGGATTTAAGCTGTCAAGTAATAGATGTCATGTTGCAAAGAAGAATACATTTTAAAATAATTTTTAACTTGAATTCATTTAAGTCAATACTAAATACAATACAGAAATACTTTGTAGAGTGTGCATATGATGCTATGACTAAAATTACTTACCTACCAGGGACATTTTTTTTGTGCATGTGTTTGCTGGTATTGAAGCTTGAAATCAGGGTCTGATCTCTGTCCTTCAGATTTTGCTATTCAGGGTTGGTACCACTAAAGTCTCAGCTCTACTTCTGATTTTGGGTGGTGGATTGGAGATATGTCCTATAGATTTCCTTCCTGGATGGCTTTGAACCATGATCCTTAGAACTCAGCCTCCTGAGATACAAAGATTATGGAAGTGAGTCATCAGTCCCTCACTACTTACCAGCCTTCTTATTAAGACATTAACCCTAATATGAATTATGTTTATTATAAAGCAATTGTACTATGGAAAGAGCACACACTAGACAGTAACAAACACAGCATTTGTGATAGTGTTAGAATTAGATTAAGAATTTGATAGGTATTTCTTTCTACATACTACTACAATATTTTTGAATCATACTGGGATTTGAATTCTGAGCTTCCTGTTGTCAACCTGTTCTTTACCTCCTGAACTATGCCTTTGGTCTCCAAAAAAATAAATATTTGAGCCAGATGTCTGCAACTCCCACTTATAGCCCTATTCACTCAGGAGGATGAGAGTTGAGGAACGGTGTTTAAAGGCTGGCCAGGCAGGAAAGGCCGTGAGGCTCTTTTTGTTTTTGTTTTTATTTTTGTTTTGGTCAATCATGGGGCTTGAACTTAGGGCCTGGGCTTTGTCTCTGAGATTTCTTCCTAAATGTTAATACTCTACTATTTTGAACCACAGAGCAACTTCTGGTTTTCTACTGGTTAATTGGAGATAAGAATCTCAAGGACTTTCCTACCTGGGCTGTTATCTAACTGCCATTCTCATATCTCAGCCTCTTGAGTAGCTAGAATTACAAGAGTGAGCCACCAATACACAAAAAGAAAAAAGTAGAGCTATGGGTACCCTTGAAAGGGACAATACCCAGATCCAGAACTCAGTTTCCAGGACTGGCACCTATATATTTATATATTTGTTGGGATGAAATTTAAAATTTTACCGATGCTAGGCAACCACTCTAATTTTGCCTGCTTTTCCAGGTGAAATTATATATTTTATATCAAAGTATATCTTGAGTTATTTATTCAATGTTCCGCATTTCTAATCTTTGATATTTGCTTGTGAAAAATCATGTAATCAGTGGTTTCTACAAGTGTTTCATTGCCTTTATTATATATTCAGCCTTAAGGCACGTTGTATGTTCAATATCAGTCAAAGATTAGGAGGGGAATGACATTATTTGTATTATTTGAAGTTCTTCCTAGTAGAATATATACACACACATGCAGAGCAAAGGTCAGAGAAAGACAGAGACAGAGATAGACAGACAGACAGACAGGCAGGCAGGCAGGCAGGTAGGAGAGAGAGAAGAGGATGGAGGGGAGGGAAAGGGAGGGGACAGAAGAGGAGAGGAGAGACAAAAACAGACTGACAGAAAGACAGTAGGGGCAGAGATAGAGACAGAAGACATTACTATTACAAGAATGTAGGCAATTCCTAGGATTTACTAGGATGCAGAGACAAACATGACATGGGCTAAGCAGGCCAAGAAATTTGTGGCTCCTGTTACATGAATTTCAGTTTAGGCAAACGACCTTTAAATATTAGATAGAGATTACGACTGTATACAACTTTTGTCTTTTAAAAGTAGATACGAGATCAACCATAATACTTTAGACAAAAGGGCTAGATTTTAGGGCATTTATTTATTTATTCATCCACTGATTAATTTCAGAAATAATATAGGATATAGCATGTACTAAACTTCTCTTGTACATAAAAATTCAAATATAAACAAGACTAAATACCATTAATAGCTAGAAACTTAAGGCATAGCATCAAATACTTAAGCTTCAAAAAACAATTATAATGCAATCTTGCTAAGCTAGTTCATTACTTGGTACATAGAAAGGTGCTTACCATCCAGTGATTCATGATTTAAATCACAGCATATAACAATTAGAATCTAGTTCTTAGAAAGTAGACAACAATGAGTTAATTTTGGAAAAGTGTAGGCTCAAGGACACTCAGAAAATCCATAACTCCTAGGCCTGAAGAATTATACTATTTCAAGATTTCACTGGAAATGGCCTTATAGGTTTCCTCATACCAGTCAAAATCCATTGATGAAGTAAAGGGGTGACAGTGTTGAAAACAGGGAATGTACTCTGTCTTATGCAATGTTAACCCCTCTGTACAATACCTTAATAATAACAAAATAATTTAGAATCATCCATTGATATGTACTTCTTTCAGTTCAATTTATCAGCCCTTCCTTATTCAAAGATTTGTAACCTTGCTTATTTCAAAATACAGTATTTAATAAAGTTATCATTTTTGATAAATTGTTTTATCATTTTGATAAATAGCTTTATTCATTTTATTGTATTTTATTTCAACATTTCCAGTGTCTTTTACACATTTTACCTTTCTCGTCTTCTACTTTAGGATTTCTCCTCTTTGTACATTACCACATATATAAATACATGTTTTGAACATTTATCTGTTAACTTTCCACTGTTTTGTTCACATATTTATAGGTGTTATAAAATCAAAGGTTTCAATCCTCAGTTGATCACCTGGTTTGAAACTGGAGTATTCTTGAATATCTGATTATTTATCTTAAGTATTTTGTTTTGCAACATAGTGATAATGGTTATATTTAAATATAGTTTCAGGATGAATTGAAATTTTGTATAATATTTATCAAACAAATTAAGTAACTAAATGTATTTTACTACATAGCCAAACATGGATTTATCAGACTATAAATTTATTTATCTACAATTAGGTTACAGCCTCTAAAGTATTAGGAATACATTAGTGCAAGAAATACTTTTTGTACTGAAGAGCTGAGGGACAGCGCTCAGGCCCAGAGTTCAAGCCCCACACCAACAAAAAAAAAGGAAAGAAATACTTTTTGTGTGCATATTGGTACCAGGGCTTAAATTTAAGGTCTGGGCGTGGTCATTCAACTCTTTCTACTGAGTAACAGATCTGCTTATGACATTTTGTTGGCTAATCAGAGAATCACAGAGTTTTTGGCTTATTTAGCTTTGAACCTGGACCCTCAAATCTAAGCCTCCCGAGGATCCTAGCTAGGATTTCAGGTGTGAGCCAATGGTACCTGGCAGTGAATTCAATTTTTAAAAGAAATAACCTCTATTTCCCAACGCATTATTTAATTTTGACAGAGAATGTATACAATACTTCTTGATACATAAAAAAATGTTGGTATATTCACTTGTTAAAGTAAAGAAAATAAGACCAAATAACCCAAATTGCAGATCTCCAAGACGTTTAAAATAGAGACTGTCTGCATTGAGAGATATACATTTTTTTACTATAACGCTATCTCTCAGAGGATCTAAGGCACGCTGTCAATAATTTGATGAGTCTTAGCCTAATAATAATAATAATAATAATAACCCCTGTTTTCACTGTATTTGATGTTGGTATAATTTGTGGAGGAGAAGGGAAAAAACAAATTAAATAGGGATACAGGTGGACCCATTGCAACAATGAGAGGTATAAGATGTTATGTTGAAAAACGTACTTTATAACTTTGGCAGGAGGAAGAGGAGGAAGAAGGGAGGGCAGGGATGGTAAGGGGAAACAAAGAAGGAGGCAACAATGCTTGATAAGAAATGTAGTCATTACCTTGCTCATGTAATTGTAACCCCTCTGTATGGTATTTTCACAATTTAAAATAACCTTATTAAAAGAAAAAAATTATTAGTGTAAAAAGGATTGTAAGATTATCTTTGTTAACATTGTAGTTTTATTTTAACCCTAAATGTATTCTTCATGGTTGGACTTAGATCTGCAATTGAAAGCACCCTTTTTTAATGTTTTCTACACTATCATCTCTAATTCCTGGGCCTGCATCTATTTCTGGCCATTGCATAGAAAATATCAGCTAGATGCAGCTGGGATGACCGTGGCATTGTCAGATTGAACCCGTTTGGAAGAAAATGGTATTATTTTTAGCACAGGTCTTTGCTATATTTCCCTATTGTTCTGTCCTTTTGTACTCACTAGTTTTATTCCATGTTAAAATTAATATGAGAGAAACCTAATTTTTTATTAAAGTGTGCCATTTCTTTTTTGTCAATCTTGTAAAAATTGTGTGTGTGTGTGTGTGTGTGTTTCTGAAAACTTACTATTTGGGCTAGGTGGTTTGACACTGGTTAATTATATTTAGGTTGCTTCCTATTCTTGTTAAACTTTCATTAAGAAATCCTGTTTAAAGCTCATGAAATTTTAGGTACACTCTGTTCTTGTTAATTATGACAACTGTTTTCGTTAATTAAGCCACATCCTGTTGCAAATTGTGGACCACTCTGAGCGGAGGCAACGGACAGAACCCCTTGCCTTAGGAATAAAAAAAAGTAGCACCTAACTCCTTTAGGTGCTTGCCTGCTAGATTTCAGCTGATGGTCCACCCTTCTGTAGAAGTAAGCTTTGATTTGTTACGTATCTTTACAGTTAGCACCTTATTATGACCCAATGAATCTTGAGAGTCATTTCACTTAACATCTTTTATGGTCATATGTACATAGCTTTTGAGCTTTTCTGATTGTCTGGTAAAATTATCTTAGACATATACTAGTTATTGCAAATCACTCTGTACAGTACCTTTACAATAAAATATTTAAAAAGAAATGTACTCTCTGAATATCACCTTTACAATAGCATAAATAAATTAAAAATGTTAAATTCAGCATGCTAATGTTGAGTTGCACATCGATTTTATTTCTTAGTAATCTGTTCTTAGTAACCTGTTTGTTTGCAAATTGAAGTTCTACTTGCTATTTTTTTTTTCGTGTCTGGACTGTTCAAATAATTTGAGGCAGTGAACAGCAAGAATTATGAGTCTCAAAATCAGAGATACAATTTGTTGATGAAGTAGGGTAGTTGGGGCATTAAATCAGCAAAGAAATGGCTGACTGTCGACTGAGAGGATAGAAGAAATTTCAGCTGGGTGCTTATCAAGAACTGAGAATGTACTTAGAAATTTCTAGGGCTGGTTGGGTAATCTAAGAAATTGTAAGCTCTGAATAAAAATATATGTGTCTGTATCCTGAGTTTTACATGCCGAAAGATGAGTATCCAGCCCACTAGGGTTAGAGTTATGTGAACTACTCAACTAACAACAATCAGTGATCTTAGTATACCAGGAGTAAACATAGATTCATGGGGAATAAAATCAGGCATAGCAGGACTTTCTCCTCTGACCATCAATGATGGAATAATCAGTATAATCCTATGGTCACTGTAAGGATCCTTTTAGAGATCCTTCTGTTTAGCTGTTTCAGACTAGGAATTTTTACCAGTTAGGAAAATCTATTTATAATTAATGGAGCCCACTATATGGAGCCTTCTGATGTCTTCCTCCTTCCAACACTCCCTCCTAGGCCTTAAGGCAATTATTATGAGGTAACTATAACGAGGGTAAAAGATTTATGACCAGCCATGGCTGTTAAAACTGTGTATGGCCATTGGCTCACGCCTGTAATCCTAGCTACTCAGGAGGCTGAGATCTGAGGATCATGGTTTAAAGCCACCCTGGGCAGGAATCTCCATGAGACTCTTATCTCCAATATACCACTAGAAAACCAGAAGTGGTGCTGTGCCTCAAGCAGTAGAGCGCTTGACTTGAGCAGAAGAGCACAGGGACAGCGCCCAGGCCCAGAGTTCAAGCCCCATGACCAACCAAAAAGAAACAACCAAAAACTGGGTATGGCGAAACAAATGCCTGCTTGATTGAATGGATAAAATATTCTGTTGGCAGTTATTATGCATGTGTGGCAGGTAGACCAAGATCTCAGATTTCCCCCTTCCTTTTGAGATGAATAATGGATCCTGCTGGCTTGGCATGCATGATAGCCCTCTTCCAAGACAAGATAACTTGGAGGAACAAGTTCAATAACATGTTGTCATTACTATTTCCTATGATTAAGGACTCAGATGAATTAAAGCCAACTAGGTTGGTTAAGTCAGTTTCCCATAAATGTAACTTCATCTCATGCCTCTCTAGGCAGTGAAGAGGATCAAGAGTTCCTAAGAAAGATATTTGGATACAGTGAAATCCCATCTTTTGAGGAGATGGGAATGCATCTGTTCTCACTATTGCTAGAGCTCATGTTTGGTAATATTGTAGAGGAGTTAAATGCTTGAAGCTCTTCTGCCAAATGGAGCAGAGGCTGTCCTTTGGTTCAATTTTGGCTATCTCCTTCACCCTGGCATTTTAAAAACCAAAGCTGTCTCCAAGCCTAGGAATCAAATAGCAGCTGGATATGAGCCACGACTATTTTGATGCCACTATTAATATTAATGTGAGCTAGGTCAATTATATCTATTATAACCAAGAGAGGTTTTGTCACTTTTATAGTAAATGGAATTGTAGTAAAATTATGACCCACTAGCAAGATGGCACGGGAAGCAGTATATGGTTCTTAATACAATTCTGCTAGAAAATTTGGTGGGTCTATATACCCTGATTTTTTTGCGGGGGGGAACGTCAATGTTGTACCATGTTTTCTGAACCTAGAACCCTAGATGGGACCATCAACTAAAAAGTCAGAGATAGATAGCCTCCTTCATAACTGGTTAACACAATCATTTGGAAGGGCATTATGGACTTAATTCTTTTTTATTTTGGGGGTCTGTCGTGGAGCTTGAAATCTGGGCTTGGGTGCTGTCCCTCACCTCTTCAAGCTAAACAAGCTAAAGGCAATCACTCTACCTCTTGATCCACAGCACCACTTCTGGTTTTCTAGTGGCTTATTGGAGATAAGAGTCTCACGGACTTTCCTGCTGGGGTGGCTTTTAACTGTAATCCTCAGATCTTGGCCTCCTGAGTAGCTAGGATTACAGGTGTGAGCCACAGGTGCTGGCTATGATCTTAATTCTTATGTCCTTTACATGTCCCTCATGGGGACAATGGCATTAATTGGGAGTTATACGACTAATTTATAGAATCATCAATACTTCCTTAGACAAATTTCAGTATTATACTATTAGTTAAGTACAGCTGAGGTAGAGAGGCAGATAATGTTAAAAGAATTTGAAGAAAACATCAGAAAGTACAAAGAGGGGGATTGTGAGAAAGGGCATCTTTTCTATCAGCAAGTGTGGCTTCCTTTCTGTTCATCTTGAGAGAATTGTCCTGAAAAATTCCTTCTTTGGCCAGATGGCTTGGCCCTAGTTGATTGTGGTTTAGTTGCATTCTATTTCTGGTACACTTTTTAATTAAGATGCCCAGTTCCTGCTAATAAGACATCCTTTTCCTGTTAACGGATGTATCTTGTTCCTGTTAATTATGTCATATCCTGTTGCTGATTTTAAAGCTGAGCTTAGCCAATCCAAACTGGGGACAAGGCCCTCTGCATTATGGATAAAAGAGGAGCAGCCTAACTGTTTTCTGTGCTTGTTTGCTAGATTTTGGCTGATGGTACACAATTCTGTAGAGGGAAACATTTGTTTTTTTCTTTATTTTTTACCATGTTTAAATAGTTATACAAAGGAAGTGCCATTTAACAAAGATATGTATGAATACAGTAAATCTTGATCAGTGTTAACCATGTGAACATTAACACCACCCTTTGACCCACCCCTTTCCTTTTCTTAATTTTGTATTATGTACAATTACTTCTTGACTGTATTCTCTTCCTCTTCCGCTTTCCATTTGTCTCCCTTTCTCTTCTTGGCCTCATCCCCTCTCATTAATATACCTCTTTCCTAGTGCTTAGTTTGTTGGGCTTTGATGTAGTCTTTCTGAAAATTATGCTACTTGAACTTTCCAATGAGTCTATTATACATCAGTTAATTCATTTATAACCACATGCATAACACCCAACATATTTACTTTGTCTTGACAACTTCTTTTTGGGTTAGAGTCCTTATTCCTAGGTGACACATCAACATCTAGAGGTATATCTAACAATAATATGCAGCATGTAGTTTCTTTAAAATTGAATTAATCTCTAAGTAACTTACCATGAGGAAGCATCTTTACAATGTTAAATTTTCTCATTGTTATGACCTCTTTATCTACTTTCCTCTCAGGTCTTTTATATTTGTCAGGGAAATCTGGTTTGAGTTCCATATATTTTATGTAATAATATTTAAAATATATTTTTATTTTTGTAATTGTGAATAAAATGTGTTGTTTCTAAGCTCCTTGCAGATGGCTAGTTATCATCAATTGTAGTGAAATAAAATTTTGACTTATCAGAGCACACTCATGTGAATAATAGATTATACCACAAACTAATAAAATCTAAATGGAAGCTCAGATATTAAGTGTTGGTTTCTGAAAGATGTAGCATATGAAATCATCTTTCTCATTGGTTCAGGACCTGTTTGTGTTGGAAGCTGATGAATCACATAAGTAACCCATAAGTACACTGAGATTATACATAACTAACAGTAGCTTATTGCATAAACACACTGAAAACTAATTTGGAGTATATTTTTCTAGTTAACAGGCAAGTTTCAACTAATTGAACATAATTGAGACAAGACCACACTAAAGCTACCAGCACAACTATGTTTATTGCAACATTATTTACTATAGCTAAGATATGTAACCAACCCAGATGCCCCTCAGTAGATGAATGGATCAAGAAAATGTGGTATATATACACAATGGAATTCTATGCCTCCATCAGAAAGAATGACATTGCCCCATTTGTTAGGAAATGGAAAGACTTGGAAAAAAATATATTAAGTGAAGTAAGCCAAGCCCAAAGAAATATAGGTCCATGGTTTCCCTTATTTGCAATAATTAGTATATGTATGAGTCAAGCAGAAAAGGTCAGATAAGGTGATGTTAGGAAAATGAACCCTAAGATATGTATTTAAATGCTCTTTTTTCTTTCATGCATTTGTTTCTAACGCATTTATAAGATTATTTCTTTGTTGCTTTGTATGTCCCTCCCCCACAGTATAACCCCTGCTTTCACTGTATTTGATGTCCGTATAATTTGTGGAGGGGAAGGGGAAAAACAAGTCGTTTAAATAAGGATAAAGGTGGACCTGTTGCAACAATGAGAAGTACAAGTAGTCACGTTGAAAACGAACTTTACAACTTTGGTGTGGGGAGGGGAAGATTGGGTGGGGATGCTGGGGGAAGCTGGGAAGGGATGGGAAGAGTAAACAAAGGAGGAGGCTACAATGCTTGATAAGAAATGTACTCATTATCTTGACTATGTAATGGTAACCCCTCTGTACAGTATTTTTACAATAAAAAATAAATGAAAAAGAAAAAAATAAACATAATTGAGAATTAGCCAATCATTGGCAGCCAACTGGATATTCTGCAACTAAGCAAATGTTTACTATAATCAATAAGATTTTTTAAAGTTTTTCTTCTGTTTGATCCTCCAAAATTCACTAATGACATTGCTAAGTGGAACTTTCCCAAATTCTATTGATTATGAATTCTGTTTAGTGTGTGCTTCCCAATTCACAAATCATTCTTTATTCAAATAAACCAGTAAATTTCATTTAACAAAGTTTTGGTTTTAAAAGATTATTTTTTCTGTCAGTCGTGGGGCCTGAACTCTAGGCCTGGACTCTGTCCCTCAGCTCTTCAGGTCATGGCTAGCGCTCTACCACTTAAATCACGGCACCACTTCTGGCTTTTTCTCCTTATGTAGTGCTGAGGAATTGAACCCAGGGCCTTGTTCATGCAAGGCAAGCACACTAGCACTGAGCCACCTTCCCAGTCCCTAAATGATTAAAATTTATATGCTAATGCTGAGGTAGATCTCAGGTCAAAAGTATAGTTGGGGCCCATTTGATTAGACATAGTTTTTGAGCGGCTGCATACACACAGGGATTATGTCCCATTATAATACTTTAAGAACTTTCCCAAGTATCTTACTGATGTTATCTCACATTCAAATACTTACAAGTTGGTCTAGTACATATGTATGTGTGTGTTTAATTGAATTTTTAAGAACTACATATTGTTTTACACATTACACAGAAAATGTTACTGAATAGAGCTTTAGTTGGATTATTAGCATTTTCTTCTTTAAGATAATTACAATGATGCTTTGAGTGAGGAAAATAGCTATTTTATTTGGAATGCTAAAATGTCAGCAATAATAACCAAAATATTATTTTAGTTTTATATTTTATGTTGTACATTCTTTAAAAAAATCCCCTACAATTTATAATCAATCCCAAATAAGATTGGAAGAAAGTAATTAATCTTTAAAGCAACCAACCTTCAATATGAGAAATGTTATTCTAATTAAGCATTTTCCACTTCTGCAGAAAGGGAGCAAATAAATTAGTGTACTGGGCCTGAGAATTTGATCAAAAGAATAGGTTATGTTAAAAGTGCTAAAAAGAAAAAAAATCTCTGAGAGATATAACTAATTCAACTGTCTTTTATTGGATCTGGAAAATAAAGCTTTAGAAGTAAGTCAAAACAAAACAAAACGATAGAACTAGAATCCCTATACTTTTTGGATATTTGTAGTTCAAATTATGGAGATTAGATCTGAATCACATTTGTATTTAACTGTTTGTTCACTTTCCAATTAGTGCATACGTTCATATAAGTTGCTATTTAATAACAAGGCACACTTATTATATTTACACCATTAGTGTTTCCTTAAACTCATGAAAAATTATATTCTCTAATAATATGTTACTTCTGTTTTATTTATTATAGTATACTCATTAAAAGCTATTTTCAATGTTATCTTTACTTTCATCTTTATTTACTTATAGTGCAAAAAATGTGATATGGAAATGGCACTGTGTTCACACTACTAATTTCATTTTCTTTCACTCTGATTATGCTTGTTTATAACTTCACTTATTTTTAACTCATATCAAATGGTTACTATAAAATAAAATAAAAGGCAACATATTGTCTAAGTGGTTCAAGACAGAAAATTAAGAAGAGAAATACATGAATGATTTTTGTCCATTTAAGAAATCAAACATTGAAATATATATATATATATATATATATATATATACATATGCATATATACACAAACACAACTCTCTCAACTCTTGCCACATAGACTATCTACAAATCTACTCTATATCTATCACCCACTGTATATCTAGCTGTTATCTTCTATCTCTGATATCTATCTACCAAGTATCTCAATATTACTTATCTGAAATTCTTGGAACCAATATTTTTATTTTTTTCAGATTTTAGAATATGTAGTCTGGCATGCTGTAAGACTACTAAATAAGAAACTTTAAAAACAAAAGTCCTTAGGGTTTTAATTGTACAATAATTTACACCACCCTGCCCCATCTTGCCAAGAAAAGGAACTATTTTTGTACATAGTTTAACAATACCGTATAAGCTACCTTTCCACTAGTCAATATCTCTCAGATATAAAATACACTTCTATTGTTTTAGTGGAATTATTCAATTGTTATAATAATATTGGAATAATATGTCAGGTACAGTTGTCAATAATGATTGTCTATGTGGTAATTTGCTCAAAACACAATTGAAGTTCCCACTTTGAATACACTAAAGAACTGTATGTGAAAAGTTCTTAATAGGAATTTAACATCTCAGCAATAATAACTAAGCATATAAATATATGCACTTATTGGAAAGAGAACAAAGCAGATGTGACTCATAGCTTATCTCTGTAATTTGAAGTACAAGTACATATTCTTTTTTTGTCAAATTCTTAGGGCCAATATAATGCATAGCTTTATTTTCTCCCTTCCTATATATATGAACTATTAGGACATTCCTAGGAAAGTCCAAATTCTGTACTGAGATTGCCGAATTCTGGGAAAAATTGAATTTATGAAATTGTAAAGTGAAATCTGTGTTAGTTTTACTGTCAAGCCTCAAACTACAAATAATATAAACACAGTGTGTGATGAATTCTTTGTTGAGAATTTTTTAAAAGGCATTAAGCTTGAATATGTAGAGGAAAAAATATAACACACAGAGCATTTAGTATTAGCTGTAGACTGAGGTATCCACTTTCAAATATGCACTGAAGGTCTTGGAATATATATCTCTTGCTGAGAAAGGAAAACTCCTGTAACAGAACTCCTGTGATAGTAAAAAGAGCATCGCTTATAGATCTGCTAGTAAACTTTTCTTTCTATTCATAACATCGATTAAGAACAAAAAGCTCCCTTTATTTTCTTCATATTGATGGTTCAAGCCTATAATCCTAGCTGTTTATGGTACTGAGATGAGGATTGTTGTTTAAGGCATCCTGAGCTCCTACCTTCTTTTAACCATACCAAAACCAGAAACGGAAGAGTCGCTTATGTAGTATAGAACCAGCCTTGAGTAGAAACACTAATGGACAGCACCCAAGCACCCAGACCCTGAGTACAAGCCTCTGTTCACACACACACACATACACACACACACACACACACACACACACACACACACACACACACACACAAACACATACACACAACTAATAATAATGTGTCTACAGATTGTCACGTGAATATGAAATATTTCCTTCCTTTTATATGAATGCATTTTGAAATGTACCTATTGAATTACATATAATTCCATTGTGAAATGCTTTCCTTAATTTATGCATTAAAATTTAATTTTAAGTGGGTGAAAGTGTTATCTATTAATTTTGTTTCAGGTTAATTCCCAATATTTGGCATTATGTATCTAAGGTGTAAGCTGTGTTTAACAGGGATAGAATGTAACTCACAATTCTTCTATTACTCCTGTTAATGTCTGGCTCTGGTCCTACTCTCCACTTTTGCATAGATCCCTTGTGCTTTTTCCTGACCTGTTCAATTTTTCAAATAAAGGGTATCCTTAACAATTTTTTCTACTAGACTTAGCTGATTTTCTGGTAGCCTTAATTCATTATATGTTTCTATGGCTGGGTTGTCCTATTGTACTATAAAATTTATTTGCCCATTTCCTATTAAAACATTAAGATCCAGTGCAAAAGAGCTATGTAATTTAGTCATTTTATATTGAATTGTCTTATGCATAGTATTTAGTGGTATGTATTAAATAAATTCTGTGTTGTAAGTAAAATGTATGAAATTAAAAGTTTCTTTTTAAGTTTTATTAAACATTCTGAAATATAATTCCTTTATATTCAGTCATGGAGCTTGATCAAAGAGCCTGGATGCTGTTGCTCAGCTCTTGCACTTAAGGCTACTTGCACTCAAGGCTAGCACATTACCACTTTAAGCTAAGGCAACACTTCCCATGTTCTGGAGGTTAATTGGAGGTAAGAATTTCATAGACTTTCTGGTCTGGACTAACTTTGAACCGTAATTCTCAGATCTCAGGCTCATGTGTAGCGAGGACTATGGACATGAAAGGTAATTCTTACATTTCAAAAACCCCTCCAAAGTACATTGAAAATGTTTTGTTAAATGTAATGATAGTTAATGATATTCAAGAAAATAATTTTTAAATACATAAAACTTGAAATTATATGTATAATTTTGCTGTTGGAAGGCATTTTAATTCTGGGTGCATCATTATGTTCTTTTTAATTTAATTTAATTTAATTTATGTTTTTTATCCTATACTGGAATTTGAATTCAATTTTGCTTAATTTTTTACCTTCAAGTTTGATGCTCAACCTCTTGAGCCACACCTTCACTTCTGACTTTTCCTTAGTTAACTGAAAATAATGAGTCTCTTGAATTGTCTGTCCAAGCTGGCATTGAACCATGAACTTCAGATCTCAACCTTCTGAGCATGTAAGATTACAGCTATGAAGCACTGGTTCCCTACTCAGAACAATTGTATTCTATGTAAAACAATCATGAAAACAAATGAATAAAGTAGTAGTCCATTTTTTATGACTATGTACTTTTATCAATACAGATATGTTTCTTCAGATGAAAAATATAAACATCATCTTTCACACCTTTGCTATTTTATTATTTAATATAACCATATTGATACTTTCTATTGTGTACATATGTCTATTTAGGCATATTCCAAAAGTGTACTTATTATTTCACGAGTCCTATGTAACATAAATACTTCTTTTGAAAAGTGTATTTTTTAAACAGAGTCTTTAACTTACAGTTCAATAATTATCATTTGCATTGATTAAAATCTCCCCTCGTCTTTAACAATACGCTTTTCTACTTAGAGACACTGTAAATTGTTATGCCTTGTAATGCTCATAACTTAGCATTCTTGTACCCAAGTGCATCTTAATTATTATATCCAAAGACAGTTACTTGACTCCCCCACCCCCAAAGTATTCTTGACTTCCCTCTGCTTTGTTTATGTAATAATGCTAGTTGTTTTTTAGAGCCTCTTGGGTAAAAGTCTGTGATTAATATTCAGTCTGTCTTACTTTGTAATCAGTGTTTCTGAAAGATTGTTATCAGTTCTCTCCAAGGGCCTTACAAATTCTGAATCAGGAAAACATACCATGGCAATTTAATTAAACTTTGACCTCAGCTTCACATCAATGGCAAAGTTATATACCTACTCATTATCTATGCAGTAAGTGATGGTTCAATCTTTATTTTGCTATTGCAATAGCATGTTTATCTATACATGTATGCATTTGCAGCCACATATTTTAACACATAATATGTAAGTACAGTTGTGAACTGTATACCTGGTTTCACTAAATTGCTTAGCTATCCGTGCCCCTCAAGAAGACAATAAGTTTCATTAAGCAGCCCTTCTGGGACAGTCTATCCTTGTACCTTTCCTGTAAATAGTTGCAAGCCTGATAGCTCTGTAGTAAGTTCAAGATGGTTCGTATTATTTAAATATTATCACAGGGCAGTGCAACCTGTTCAAAATCCTATGTGTCCTGGATAAGGCTTAAGTAGCTTCTTTTAAAAGGAACATTAAAATAAGAAAGAAAAAATATATTGATATTTATACACTGTCAGTAGGAATGTAGAATTCCATTATTTTCTTAGTAAACCTTCCTGAGAAAAGAGTTACTACCACAAAAGACTAGAGCTTAACAAGTACAAATGAATAAGTAACTGAAAAATAAAGCCTATATAGTAGTACATGTACTAACCCTAAAGGAGAAAAATAAGAAAAAGGTGTCTCTATATTTGCATGATTTTGTAACATTCTGTCTTTGTGGTTTGTGTTTGCATTGTTTTTATTTGTGTGTGTGTGTGTGTGTGTGTGTGTGTGTGTGTGTGTGTGTACAGACTTTTAGTGTGAATTTGGAGTCTCTCCCTCTTACTTAGGTATATCCTGTCAAAGCTGGTGCACTACAACTTAAGTCACATCTTCACTTATGGCATTTTGATGGTTAATTAGAAATGAGAGTCTCATAGACTTTTCTGTTCAGCTTAGCTTCAAAAGATCATCCTCTGATCTGAGCCTCCTGAGTAGTTGGGAAGACACATATGAGCTGGCACCCTTGATTCGATACTTTTTCTAAAAACATTTCTAAATTATCTACTGTGAACTACTTGCCATGCTCTCTAATTTATCTTATAAAGCTATGCAATGTTTTGTGCCATTATTGAACAGATAAATATAGGTGTGTCAACTTACTTATTAAAATAAATAAGCATTATGATAAATCCTAAATACTTCATGTTAAATAAAAATATTTCAGAGGCCAGGATATAGATTGTAAGATAGGAATGCCAAGATGCTAACTTAGTTCCTCACAAAAATAATGCAAGTAAGCAGTCATCACCACAGAGTGTAAGAAAATAAAGCTTATCATAAAGAGAGAAGGGAAACATTTTGAGAAACAATGTCATGGTGTTAATGGTCTCTGTGATCTTAACATACATATTTCAAAGTGAAAAAAATCAGCAATTGTAAGCAAATATTCAGAATTGCTTTTGAGGATCTTATTTCTTTTTCATCACTTAATTTCTGATTTGACAAGTGAACAGGTTTAAATCATTAAATAGAATGCTTATGCCATTAGGTCTTATTTTATATATTTTAAGTGGAAATTTACCTAAAATATAATGAATCATTCAAGTATGTTGACTTTTCATGAATTATTTACTCATTAATTTGTGTCTCTAGGAAAACAAGTTCAGGTAACATTCGGCACTTAGTTATTTCAACATAGATTTCAGAAATAACCATTTTTCATAAGGGATGTGTCAGTTTATATCCTTTAATGTGAAGTATAATGTGTGCATTGTTGATTTATAAAATTTATGAGTTTATGAAATTTTTTTTAGTTCACTAAAACTGATATTTGTCTGAGACACAGATAACAAAGGAACATGGACCCCGGTTCTTTTTTAAGAAAAAACAATCAGCAGGAAAAAAAGCAAACCACAGAAAGGGCTTTGTGAGCAAATTGTGATGAATTGTCAGCATACAGGTAGGATTCGGATCAATTTCAAATTTTTCAATGCCTACTGTAAATTATTTTGACAGAAATCCTAAGTGGTTTACTTGCGTTCTCACCCTACATCCCATATCTGAAGATTATCTTTCATAGTCTTATTAATGATGTCTTTCTGAAGCTTCTAGTGTTACCTGCTCAACATTTTTTAGGTCTAGATCAAATATTGATATAAACTGTAATCCTTTCCTCAAATAATGTATCACATTTTGGTCCAATGTCTTCTTTCCTACCTCTGCAATTAACCACAGATATGCTTCAAAAGGAAGAAATAACTTTTTGTCATTGAATTCATCCAGTTTGTATGAAATTGGTTTTTATGATTAGAATGAAGTATATAAGTTAATACATTACTGAATAATTAATGATTATGCAATGATTCATCTCTCGTAAACCACCCTAATTAAGGGCTGGTAAGTTGGCTCAGTGGTAGAGTGCTAGCCTTGCATACATGAGGCCCTGTGTTTGATTCCTCAGCACCATATAAGCAGAAAAAGCTGGAAGTGGTACTGTGGCTCAAGTGGTAGAATGGTAGCCTTGAGCTGAAGAGCTGAGGGACACTGCCCAGGCCCAGAGTTCAGGCCCCACGACCAACAAAAACCAAAAACACGCTAACTAATAAAAATATTATTCCTTTTTAATATCATACTCAGCACAGTTTCTGAAACTTAGTGCTAAATTTCTATCACACTGACAAATACAATCCAAGATGATACAACTAGATGTATTTATTGGTTGCCTACAATATACCAAAGAATGAAGCTTTGTAGTTTAACATATGGTTACATTTAACTTCTGTGTGTTTATTAAGTAACATCACAATACCTGATTAAGGGAAGTGGAACTAATCAGAAATGTTATGTGATTATTAAAGGTCATGCACTAATAAATAGAGTAACAACTCACTCCAGGAAAGAGCTTTTCCAGAGTAGAATGGGAAATAGTAAATGGTTATGTTGAAAATAAATTTTCTTTTTTTGTGGGTGGAAGGGTTCCCGTCGTGGGGCCTGAACTCTGTGCCTGGGCGCTGTCCCTCAGCTCTTCAGCTCAAGGCTAGCGCTCTACCACTTGAGCCAAAGTACCACTTCCAGCTTTTTTTCTTTTTGCTTATGTGGTGCTGAGGAATCGAACCCAGGGCCTCAGTCATGCAAGGCAAGTGCTCTACAACTGAGCCACCTTCTCAGCCTGAAAACAAGTTCTCTATGTAGAGAAATACAAGAGTGTATTGAAGAAACTTTCACGTGATTGAAGAAGCCATTTTTAGGGAATATAGTGTGACTATAGAAGCAGACAAAACAGAAAAGAGTGACAAATAATCAGACAGTTAATTTGAAGAAATATATAGACAATACAGAGATACTTATTTTAAGCTTTGTGCCTGAGGAAGAATTAAGAATTTAGATGGTATTATCCATATGCAGAATTTTTTAAAGAAATAAAAATTATGAAGTTACTGAGATTACTCATATTTGTCAAATATGAAAGTATTTAAAGAGAGAGTCTATTTTTCTTTATTTTTTTCTTCCCCCATCTCTATTTCAACTCAGTATCTTGTACCTGTTCATCTGGTGTTCTTTCACTTGGACCATGTCTCCAGTCTTGCTTTTCTTGCTGAGCATTTTAGAAATAAAGTTTAGTGGACTTTGTTGCCTGGGCTGTAAAATAATGAGCAACTGCCTCTATGATGATGTGTCACTATTGTCTCTTTTGCCTTTTACTGAAACCATCTGTCCTCCCTACAGCCATGATCCTCTGCCTCAGCCTCCTGACTAGCCAGAATTAGATGCATGAGCCACTAGCAGATGGTCTGAAGCCAGATTTGCAATAGATCATTTAATGTATGATCAAGATATTTGGTCAAGTCTAAGAAGATAAGTAATTGTGAATCAAAATAGAAGTGTCTTTAAATGCCTAGTTCAGGACATGTAAAGTTCTGAGTTTCATAACCCAAGTGTTCTGTGAACTGAACTATCCTAAATCAACAAAATTCTGTTATTCTGAAATTTGCAATAGGCCACTTAATTACCATTTAGTCTCACCCCTCTGTGTTTCATAGAACCAAAGGAGATGCTTCTGAAAAATAAAATAAAAGAAAGGAGCATAATCTAAGTCTGTAACTCAACTTAGCAAGCTGTTTAAATAAAGGACAGAGGTTCGTAATATTTGTTGTTTATAAGTAAGGTTTATGTGGGTTTTGCTTGGTTCTCCTAGAGATTTTCTTTTGGGGGGGTCCAGTTGTGGGGCATGAACCCTGGGGCTGGGCACTGTCCCTCAGCTCTTCAGCTCAAAGCTAGCACTCTACCATTTCAGCCACAGCGTCACTTCCTGCTTTTTTCTTTTATCTTATGTGGTGCTGAGGTATCAAACCCAGCTCCTCAGTTATGCAAGGCAAGCGCTCTACCACTGAGCCACCTTCCTAGCCCTCTTCTAGAGATTTAAAGGAATGAATACAGGGTTTGGGACAGAGTTTGCATGGTGCAGCACTTGTCCAACATGAGAAAGCCTTAAGTTTAGTGCCCAATACTTCAAACATAAAGAGATCTAGAATTCCATCAACTCCAAACTCTGTAGTTATTTGTGATGTTTGAGAAAGGGTAATTCCGTAAGAAAACAAAATTAGCTTCCACATTCAGAAAATAATACAAGGTAAGAATTTAATGCTTCATCTGTATAAAACACATTTTTACTTTTAAATCCACTTTGACGAATGCATTCCAACTTTATCCCGTGCCTTGCACTTTATTTATTTTAAACTATTTTGTGATGCTTTGAAGTAATATACAATGAACTACAATTGCATTCTTGCCAATTAGCTAAGCTTTCTGGCTGACAGGATATCAGGTAATATGTGGTTTCTCAGAAATATATTTGAAAATACAGAGCCATTAGTTTGTACAAAATCAGGTCATTAAAGTTAATGAACTTTTACATTGGCAGTTTTCAGAAATTATGCCAATTAAAATGGAATACATTTGACCACTAACATCTGGTATTATTCAAAGATTTTAATGTCATGTAAAAGAAAAACTAGTTAATAGGAAGAATGAGGATAGCATATCTGAAAGACATTTCTCTTCCACAAATCATGCCTTCGCTGTTTTCCCCACAATATACAGTTTTGTTACCTCAACTCTGGAATGAGACCCTGCACATTACTGCCATATCCTGCCTGAGCATCAGGGAACAACCACCAATTGGTCACTAAGGAAGTTTTCATCATGGCACAGAAGGATATAGCTTTCACTCAGACCACATGAGAACACAGATCATTGTCAGAGAAATCTCCCTAAATGTAAGGAAAATGTGCTTTATATATGATTGGAAAAGCCGCAGATTACATCGGAGCTGCTGCCAAATTAATTTTCCTATTTAATATCATTTCTCTGTCATAACAACCCTAATATCATTATCAGTGTGAACAACCCTTTGGTTGATCAGATTTGATCATTAATTCATGGAAAGAGTTCCAAAGAATTATTTTGTAGTCCATGTAAGTTACCCTTGCACTATGGGTTCCCCCAATTTCTCTTTAGCAAATGAAATATCCGGCTGAGATACGATATAAACCACTTGAAGTGACTGAATGCTACAGAGTATTTTATCCCTACAGTTTGTACTCTGAGATACAATACATACTCTTTGATTTTGAAATCAGAATGCTCTGCATACAAATCTTGATTTCATCATGTGTAAAAACTCCTTACTATTGTGATTCCTTGATTTGTGAAGCAGAAATAATAATATAATTCTTAGAAGCAAATCTTCAAATAGAATGTTAGAGGGTTTTCCAGTAACTGCTCATTCAGGATATAGTTCTGGTGAAGCACACCCAATTGCAACTTGGTGTTTCTGTGCTTTGGCCAGATAACTTAGAGATAAAATAGATTTTCCACCCCCAAATTTAAGCCCTTCCAGTATCTTTTCAAAGTTTTTATTTTAGTAGGGTATTAATAACACCTAACATGCAAGGTTATTTTGTATATTACGAATATAATAAATATATCATAGCAAGGATTAAGGATTGTTTGGTTCAATTGTTATTTTAGTCTTTGAATAAAACCTTACATTTTCTCTTTTAAGGATTTAAAGAGATAAAATGAGTAGAGTAAAAATTCCCCCTAACACAAAGCAAACAGAACACAAAGGAACAAGGTGTTCAGGGTGGTAATATCTGGTAATATCTCTAATCAGTTTGGCTATTGCAGAGTCTATTAAGAAACAGATGAATACCCAGAATGTACTGCACCCCTGTAATTTCAGCATCCAAAGAGTCAAGTATTATGAGGAGCAGACCACCCTAGGATACACTGTCTTATAAAGAGAGAAGAATAAGAGAGAAAGGAAGGAGAAAAGGAAGGGAGAAATGGAAGGAAAGAGGGATAATGAGAAAAAACAGAAATAGAGAAGAAGGAATGAGAGGGAGGAAAGAAGAAAGCAGGGAAAAGAAGTGAAGGTTAGAGAAAAGGCTTAAAATAAGATTTAGTTGTACTTTATGGAGATTATTAGGGGATTGTGCTATACATTCCACGTAACCAATAGTCTTGATTGCCTTTTACAATAGATAATACTTCCTATGTATATATAAAAGGCAAGTGGTCAGTTAGCATTCATTCCACCTTACTTTTAACCCATGGAATCTTTTAGTTCCTGCCCAGTCAAATGATAAGAGGGGATGCATATTTTTTAATAGTCCTATCTTCTTATTATATACTATAGATTTGTGGTCATTAGTTCTATCTCTTACAATAGAAAATGGTGTTGAGCAAACTTAGGCCTTTTCTGCATAATAAACTATTGTTTATTTCTACTCTGTTTTTATCTTATCTGAGAACATAAAGCTGCAATTTCAAAGTCATTAGGAATAGAAAGTCTGTCCTACACTTGAATATCCTTCATATGAAGTGCAATCCTGAGGAAGAATTTAATGATTATAGTAGCAGACTGATGCTCTCAACACCCCTGAAATTCTGGCAGGAAGGTCATCCTGCAAGGAACTGCTCGAAGCAGAGGTGAACAGCTCTGCTCAAAGCCCAGAATAAGCACTTCACTAGGATGATTCCAGAGGTGAAACTGGTTCTTACTCTTCTTACCTTGTCAGACACACATCTCTCTGGCTTTATTTTAAATTTAGTACTATGGCTGACATCAAATGGAGGACATAAAGGCAGGCACTGCCTCAACATCCACAAGAGCGTGAACTGAGTTGCTAAGCTAGAAACTGCATTTCTAATTTCACCCATGCAACTAATTTGAAAATTTGAATGCTATCACCACAAATATGTCTCTTACCTCCTCCACATAGTACCTGCAAAAGAAGTCGTTTTCTTAGGTGGGCATAAAGATTATAAACAGAATGAGTTCTGCTGACCCTCACCAATATGCAATATTCAAATGTTGTATTTAATATGCATCTCATTTTATAATCTTCAGATTACCTTGTGTCATACTTTTAAATATTTTAATATTAAATATTTTAATAGTATTGTTTAATCCATCAGCTAATTCAGCTAAAATGGAAACGTATTTTCTTAGGAAAATAAAGTCTCCAGGAAGAATGAACATACTGAGAGAAGAAGAGACCAAGATTTAACTCTAAATTTTAGAATGCTTTTTCAAGGGAGATCATCATGAAGATGAGCCATTAACAACACATGAATTAACATCATAGCAAAGTCACTAGAATGTAATGGTAACCAAAGATAAATGCTTTAAAAGCCCTTATAAGTCAGAACTATTCACAGAAAACAATCATAAATAGTCACTTAGAAAAGTTTTGTGAAGTTTTAGGAAGGAAAAGGTACCCAAAGAGATTTATGGCAAACTAATAATACCAAACTATACATTTTTCATTATTCATTATTGCCTTCATCTTTCTCTTTCTTGCTTATAAATATTATATTCCATGATGAAACCTTTCACAAACACTATTAGTACTTTTGACACTCATTAATTAATCATACAGAAATGACAAAACTCTGAAGTTTAGGTAAGCCCACACTCTGCTCTCAAAAAACTACATTTCAGCTAAGAACATCGTAAAACATGATTCACTAGTCTCTTTAATTTCAGAAACATCTGACTCATATTGGCATTCAACACCATCAAACTACAAACGTCTGTTTGCAAACTTCTCATACCAAATATATTTCTTAATATTTCCTCTTTTATTATAATTTATTTTACTTTTTTAAAAATTTCTGGTTATAGTCATGTCTAGATGGTCTGAAGGCTAATTTCACTCCTTGTTTGGCTGCTCAATTCAGGGAACTCCCTTTAGCTAGAGAGATGTTTGCCTTCTTGAAGTCCCAGAGACCTCAAGGGGTAAGAATTAGGCCTAGGTATACACATCTCCCAGATTTCAATTTGCCTTTGACATGTTTCTTGTTAGAGAAAATAGTTGCTTTGAAGACTACCTTATTTATTGATTAAGTCTGTAAAGGGCAGTGTGGGACAGGCTTGGTCATTCTGTTGGAGAATTCTACTTTATATATAGTTCTTTCTACTTGAATCTCATGCAGGCTCTTCTAAGATAAAACCAATGACACATTAAGTATTGAACTACTTTGCCCATCTGTGTTGTGGAACAATGACGGCTTCAGAGGCTGAGGGCATTTGAACGTATTCTTCTCATAAACTGTTTCTGAATCATCACAAGATTATTTCTATTATATTCAGCCATGATGAACATAGTTCAATGATGCCCTTGAACATTATTCTCTTTTCTCTTGAGAAAAGTTGATATTCAGTCTTTTACAAAGTCATAGAACTTTTTCCCATCAAATCTGAAAGGAAAGATAGCTAAGTGTTGTGTCTTTGATCATGTTTTCTAGAGCTCCTCTCCCAGCATTGAAATCCTGATTGTGCCAAATATTAGATGTGTAAGAGTTGGCAATTCACTTTCCTCTTATGTTTCTCAGTTTTCCTACTTACAAAATAGAAAGGAAAAATACTCTCTAACGTTTCTGTGTGAATTCAGTTATTATTTAAAACAAGGTCTGATAGGAGATGGGTAATAAAACCTTTCCTAGAACCATGTGGTGGGGTTAGTGGAGTGGCTCAGTTGGTAGAACACTAGGTAATAGTGAAACCATGAGGTACTGAGTTCAATTCCTTGTCCTGGACCAAACAGCAACAACAACAAAAGAACCTTGTGGCATTTTGTTACTGACTATTATAAATTCAATGTAAAAAATTACTACAGGACTTCTCAGTGTAGGTAGTAAAAGATTATGTAGACTCTGTCTCTCTGACTCTGTTTCCTCTCTTTCAACCACTAGAGTAGTTATAATCAACAGCCAAGGTTTATTCTCTATATAGGTGAGGGGGGTTTTAGACAACTTTACCCAAAGCCTTTGCTTAAGGTCCTACAGATCGTAGAGCACAGACAAGTCATAACTAAGTCAAATTCTTGACCTACAAAGTCCATGAGTGTAAAACACTATCTTATGACACTTAGCTATAGGTAAGATTTTGTGTAGTTTTTACACTGGAATATTTGTTTTTTATAACTAGTAAGAAGACTCTCCATTAAAAATTTCTTTTTATAATGTTTTTTAAAATACATTTGTTTATTTTAAAGTTACTGTATAGAGAGGTTACAGTTACATGAGTAAGTTAATGAGTACATTTCCTATCAAACATTGTTACCTCCTCTTTTGTTTATTGGAGATATGAACATTACAAAACTGAACTAAACTAAAGAAAGTGCTCCTAGAAGATCTGAAATCCTTCTACTAGGATTGTTAGCAAAAAGTCAGATATATACATTAAAAAAAAATCCCTCTGGGCTGAGAAGGTGGCTCAGTGGTAGAATGCTTGCATTGAGGCACTAGGTTCAATTCCTCAGCACCACATAAGTAGAGTAAGGTGGAAGTGGCACTGTGGCTCAAGTGTTGGAATGCTAGCCTTGAGCTGAAGAGCTCAGGGACAGCACCTAGCCCGGAGTTCAAGCCCCACGACTGACAAAATTATTATTATAATAAGTGCAAAATTGCATACCTAAAATATTATTATCCAAATCAGTTCATAAGAATAATGCACATACAATTTCCCAAAATAAAGTTGATGTTTAAAAAAGAAAAAGAAAACAAAAAAGTCCTTAAAGGTGAAATC
>NW_024870962.1:1582500-1627500 GCF_019054845.1 Dipodomys spectabilis
GAAGAGAAGAAGAAAGAAGGAAGGAGAGAAGAAGAAGGAGAGAAGAAGAGAAGAAGAAGGAGAGAAGGAGAAGGAGATGAAGAAGAAGAAGGAGAAGGAGAAGAAGAAGAAGAAGAAGAAGGAGAAGAAGGAGAAGGAGGAGGAGAAGGAGAGAAGGAGGAGAGGAGAAGAAAGGAGGAGAAGAAGAAGAAGGAGAAGAAGGAGAAGGAGGAGGAGAAGGAGAAGGAGGAGGAGGAGGAGAGTAGGAGGAGGAGGGAGGATCAGGAGGAGGAGGAGGAGGAGATTGCAATGGAAGGAAAACACTGTAATTTGTGATGGCATGGGTAGTCTATATAAAAATACAAACATGTTTACAGGCTTACATATTTACATGTTTTCAGTAACTTAGTTTAACATGAAGTCAACCAATACAGAAATAAAAAATCTTGTACATCTCAAACAAACTTTACAATTTAGGTTGGGGTGGAGTGGAGTTGTGGAGATGGAATGGAAGTGATGGTAGGGAAAAAACAAAGATGGGGCAACAATGCTTGATAAGAAATGTACTCATTACCTTTCTCTTGGTGCTGTAACCCATCTGTACAGTATTTTAACAATAAAAAGGTTATTTAAAAATAAAAAATAATAATAATACTATGAAAGGAATTTATAACTCAGTGGTAGAGTATTTGCCTACTATCTGTGAAGGATCCTTGTTAAATAAGCTGTAAAATGCATAACAGACCAAAAATTTAAATATATATATATATACAAAGAAGGACAATAAAGCACATGGTTTGAGACAAGTAAGTGGTTTTCTTCCAAAAAAGAAGTAGCAACAGATGAATTTTGGTGGTATATATATACTTGAAATCCGAACATTCATTCTTCAGTGGTTCAAGTGTTCAAGGCCAGTCAGCTAAAAACAAGAGCAGGAGCAGGGTTAGGGAGGTGGCTCAGTGTAGAGTGCTTGCCTTGCATGCCTGAGGCCCTGGGTTCTATTCCTCAGCACCACATAAGCAAAAAGAAAAAAGCCGGAAGTGGTGCTGTGGCTCAAGTGGTAGAGTATTAGCCTTGAGCTGAAGTGCTGAGGGGCAGTGCCCAGGCCCGGATTTCAGGCTCCACGACCGGACCCTTCCCTCCCCCCAAAAAAAACCCCAAAAAAAACAAAAACAAGAGGGACATGACAGAAGAAATAATAGAGATCTGAAACAAAAAAACTTCATCTGGATGGTGAGAAGAAGTCTGTCAGGTGTGTTGTTTTCTTTTAAATAAGATTCTAACCTTTCCACCATGTGAGTATGCAGCAACAAGGAACACATTAAAGCCCTGTTGAAGCTGATCTCTCAATACATTGAATTTTCTGGGTCCTAGATCTTGTCTTTCAGAATTTCTGTTGAGTACAAATAGCTTTCTCTAAGCTATTGGGACCTGGTCTTCAGGAATTTTGTTATAGCATCACAATGGAATTGAAATACACAGCTATGCCTCTTTCTCTAAAGTAAGACGGATGGATTTGGTAGTAGGAGAGTTGAAGCTGAGGACCTCCAATTTTCTAGACAGGGGTTCTACCACATAATTCCCTTACTGCAGCCCTTGTTCTTCACTTTGAACATATCAACGCACTGTCTTATGGATTTCAAGGCTTCTGATGTAAACTCTATGATAAAAATCTATCATGGGAATGATGCTCTCTTTTCTCTCACTCCTGTAGTTGCTAATAACCTGCTTCATGGAGATGTATGGAATAGGGCATTTTGCTACAGTATCAGATGATTCTGAAGTGATACCACTATTCTTTTGACATCAGTCATTCTAGATTTAAAGAAAAAGGAATTGAATATCTTGAGTAAATTGATGAGGTCTTTAAACCCAAAAGTTAGAGCAGTTTTTCAGATTATGGATGCCATGAAGTATCCTAATGGATTTAAATTCTAAGTGAGAAAACAGCCACTTGCATGACTCACCTAAGTATAAAACTTTCTTGGACATAGTTTCTTTGCATTTTAATGTAAATGACAAAAGTGCCAACTTGCTGACTTTATAAGGGGACTCAGCATTACATAATTAAATAGTTGTCAAAATTCACTGATTTGAATAGAGAACATGGCTAATTTGTATTAAAGTAGTAATGTATTGCAATTAATACACGGATGTGTTTTATTAGTAAATATTGAAAAGGAAAACAAGTATTTCTACAGGGGATACATCCTGGCAATAGTCACTTTGCAGTAGGGTGTCACTATCTGCCTCCTTTCAACAAAATGTTATTGCTGAGTGTGATATTGTTTTAGTTCTACTCAAGAGCTATGGGACTCATCTTGGATTCCATTTAGAAGACACCAAAGTGCATACGGATATTACAACTTTTTAAAGACCAGAAATGATCTATTTTATGGTGCCAACAATAAATAAACTCCATACCAAATAAGGATTTAATCTTATTTTAAGCAGTTGTGCAAGGATTATATTTCAACAAATAAGGACACCTCGTATGTCTTAATTACTTCTGTGAATTTTCTCTTTATTGTCAAGTTAAAAAAATCTGAACCACTTTAGTGAAAGTTTCCAATTGGACTCTTAGTCATGTGCCCCCTACACCTAGAAATACATAGGAATCCACTTTGTTTTTAGATTGTTGGAGCAAGTTCCAAGACCTAAACAAATGTTGAATGGAAGCCTCTTGTTGGTGTATGTTTGTCTCCTGCACATGGCCAGGGGTCTAGCAGGAACAGACATGAGGACATCCATAGTACTCAAAAACAAAATATTTGGGAGCAAACACTAGGACCAGGAAGACATCAAGAACAGAAGGCACTTTCTGATGCACTTGAAGTTCCTGCAACAGTGCCATGGTAGCAGCAGTGGCATCATTCTTTGCACCTGGCATCCCTGTGGAAACTTTGGCAAAAGTCCTCCAGGCTCAACACCAAAAGAGCCAGTGGGTTCATGCCAAGCTGTGATTGGTCCACTGCAGCCATTTTGAGTGGTCTCTGCAGTCCATTATAATGCTCGGAATTTCTGGTGACCTGCTGGATTCAGTGCTACATTGACAATTTTGAATGGTTTTTTTTTTTTTTTGGAAGTTGGCTATGTTTTATGTGGGTTTGAGTATTTCTTTTTGGTTATTGCTCTGGGGTTTTTATTTTCTTAGCCAAGTTTAGGTAGATTTACTCCTTGATGTCCTAGCAGAAAGATGGGAGAACACAGTGAATTATCCTCAAGCTCTTCAGAGAAGGAGATTTCACTGAACAAGACAGTATGTAGGAGATCATTGGCTATGGCAGGAGGAGATTTTCCCTGAACAATACTGTGTGAAGGAGGAGTTAATTGAATATGGTAGCTATGGATATGTAACGTTGGCTTAGCACCACCTCATAGACAATAAGGTGGTAGGGAAAATGATCCTGAATGGAGAGTTAAGCAATTGTCATACCAAAATGAGATGGACAGGCTGGGAAGGTGGCTCAGTGTTAGTTGTTTCCCTCACATGGATGAGGCCCTGAGTTCAATTCCTCAGTGCCACATAAACAAAAAAAGCCAGAAGTGATGCTGTGGCTCAAGTGATAGAGCACTAGCCTTAAGCTGAATAGCTCAGCAACAGTAGCCAGGCCCAGAGTTTAAACCCCAGGACCCACAAAAAAATTTAAATGAGATGGGCATTATTAAGATTTTCCATCAACCACACATGATCAGGTCATTCCAGGTGAGGGAGAAGGATGAGCACCAATGCCTAGCAGTGGAACTGGCCATCCAGAGACCTCCTGAGATAAATGTGAAAATCATGCCACCTATTCAAGAATGAAGTCAGAAGATTGTTCAGACATATTGTGAGGACTGTGCATTGCTTTAACGAATATAGAAATGAACACTGAGACATTAAACCTAATAACACCATGTTGGATGACAAAGACAATGTGAAGGTCAATGACTTTGGCATAAGCATAAGGATTTCCCAAGGGTAGTTGCTGAAGGACATATTTGGTACAATAATTTTGTCTGTATAAAATATTCCTGCATGAAAATTACAATGCCTGCAAAGCAGGCTTTGAGTCTCATTTGTATTCTATAGAGATGGCAAATTTTCCATTTGAAGATATCAATTTTAGCCAGATACAAGTAATTGTCTTGGAGGGCACATACATTTCTCCATTCACCTGTATCCAAAAGAACAAAATATCATCTTGAAACTGTAAGCTGCAGACCCAAGGCAGAGGCACAATATAGAATAAAAAATGGAGATTGGATCAACTAAGTTGAGGAATATATCCTATGTACTAATGAGCCATCATGTAATGAGCTAACCCCTATTATTCTTGCATTCATGTGTGACATGAGGTACAGCCTGCCTGATATGAACAAAATGATATTGGACAGGACATTAAATGAAATCATGGTCATCTATTTTTTTTAATAAAAAATGTCAAAGTAGAATGACCGCAGTGAAATTAAATCAGTGCCTGCTATTGTTTCATTGTGCCCATCTCCTGCAGATATACAGTATGTATATATCTCACAAATATATTACATATTAAATATATTATATATAATTATATGCATAAATATGCATCATTTTGGAGATGAGTTTCATGGAATTCTCTGCTTTTGCTTCAAGCCAACATTCTCCTCATCTGAGCCTCCTTAGTAGTTAGGATTATAGACTGGGACCAGGCAAAAGTTGTCTTAATCAATGCAGCAGAGAGCCTGCCTTTAACTTCCAAGAAATACTAGAAACTTGAAGACAGTAGAATGATGAATGTGACATAATAAGTTTAACTCAGTGGAAAATTTCCAAAATTTATTTTATACAAAAAGTAGGGGACAGTGTTATTGGATATATCCTTGAAAAAATGATTAATAAAAATTAAAGACATATATAGATCCCAGTTAGAAGTATGAAAGTAAAGCTCATAAGTTCAAGTCCTAATACCGGCCCATAACCAAACATTAAATTAATTTTTTATGTCTTTTATTGTAAAAATACTGTACAGAGGGTTTACAGTTAAATAAGCAAGGTAAGGAGTGCATTTCCTATCAAGCATTGTTGCTTCCTCCTTTGTTTTTCCCCTACCATCCCTTTCCTCCCAACTCCACAACTACTCCACCCACCTCTGAAGTTGCAAAGTTCGTTTTCAATGTAGTGTGTTGTACATCGCATTTTTACAATGGGCCAACCTGTATGCCTATTTATTTAAGCATTTTCTGTTTTCCCTTACCCTCCCCCAATTAGAGAACTGTATATACAAGATGCAGGGCACCAGAATCAAATACAGTGAAAACAGGGGTTATACCATGGGGGAGGAACATGCAAAGCAACCAAAAATCACATGGTACATTATAAATAAGTTAGAAACAACAGCAAGAAAGGAAAAACCACTTGTGTCCCGGTCTTGGGGTTCATTTCACTTAACTTCATCTTATCGGTGCTTGTCCTAGGCATATACTAGTTATTGCAAATAAGGGAAACCATGCGACCTATGTTTCTTCGGGCATGCCTTACTTGACTTAATATAATTTTTATCTAAGTCTTTCCATTTCCTAACAAATTAGGAGATGTCATTCTTTCTGATGGAGACATAGAATTCACATATATACATATGTATATATATATATATAGCAATAAATTCACATATATACATATGTATATATATATAAAGCTATATATATATGTATATATATATATATATATATATATATATATATATATATATATGTATACCCATTTATTTTCTTGATGCATTCATCTACTGAGGGGCATCTGGGTTGGTTTCATATCTTAGCTGTGGTAAATAATGCTGCAATAAACATACTTGTGCTGATAGCTCTAGTATGGCCTTGTTTGTGATCATTTGTGTCAATGTCAGAAAGTGGGATTGCTGGATCATAGGGGAGCTCTATGTGGAATCTTTTGAGGAATCTCCATACTGCTTTTGAAAATGGTTGAACAAGTTTACACTCCCACAAACAATGCAATAGGGTTCCCTTTGGCCACATCCCCTCCAGGATCTGTTGTTATTGGATTTCTTATTGATAGCCATTCTAACAGTGGTAATGTGAATCTCAATGTTGTTTTGATTGGCATTTCATTTTTTTTTTTTGATAGAGATGTTGAGCTTTTCTTCATGTGTCTATGGGCCATTGTTATTTCCTCTTCAGAGAAGTGTCTCTTTAAATCTTTAGCCCACTTATTTCATCAGGCAGTTGTTTCTTTGAGGATTTGTTGTTCGGGATTTAATTTTTTGTGATCCAATCATATTTTAGATATGAGGCCGTTGTCTGTTGTATGGCTAGTGAAGATCTTCTCCTAATCCGTGGGCTTTCTAATTGATTTTGTTAGCTATGTCCTATGCCATGCAGAAGCTCTGCAGTTTCATGCAATCCTATTTGTGCAACTTTTCTTTGATTTGTTGTGTTTCTGGGTCTCTTTTAAGAAAATTTTGGCTTGTGCCAAGGAGACCTAACATTTCTCCTATTCCTTCCAGTAAAGTTTTTAGGGTGTCTGCTTTGACTCTAAGAATGACAATTAATTTTGTATGTCAGAACTTGTTTTTTTTCCATTCTTTGTGTTCATAGGAATGTGTCTATTTTGTGTAAACCAGCTGCTCAATAAGGTATCATTCCGGGTCATATAGTAGTTATTACATGGATCTATGTAAGTATTGTGTAATGACATAGAGCTTTCTAATGACTTACATACATAAATCTATTAATGTTAATTGTCATGAAGAATGCCAAACCTCCGTTTTTGTGCCCATGTCCATCCTTGTTCTCCCTATTGTCTAGCAGTTTATATCACAGTCATCTGGCACATGGAATAGACATGGACTCGATGGATCCTGGCTTTGAGATGGCCCCAAATACAGCAAATATCAGGATCAATGAGATCGAAGCAGTTGTCCCAGGTGCCTGATTGTATGAATGTCCTCAGCTTTCAATGGTCTCACCTGCCTCTGTCAGAAGCGTGGTGATAGTCTGTCACCATCAAAGCTCACACTGAAGCTTAACTTCTCAATGTAGCAGTGTCAGAAGATGGAAACTTTAAGAGAGGTTTCAGTCATAAATGGATTAATGCCATCTAATCAACTCTCAAGTGACTAACATTATCACTATTAACAGTTTTTAAAGGCAAATTATGCCCCTTACTCTCTGTCACTCTATAACATGGCCATGATGCTGATATCCTCTGTGATATGATGCACCTAGGGAGCCTTGTCCCATGTGCTACCATGCTATTTAGACTTTCCAGCCACTACTATTGTGATTGAAATAGACCTTTTATTCCTTATGAAGTGTACAGCTTCAAGGATTTTGTTAAACCATGACCAAATGGATGAGATGCTATTATTTTTATCTTTTTCATGGTATTGAGGATTAAACTGAGGGCCTTACAATTACTAGGCAGATATGGTACCAGTTGAGCCTGCATACCCCCAACCCTTTTTTTTTTTCAGTTTACTTTTCATATAGGGTCTTGTGCTAACATCACTCAAGCCACCTTCAGTATCCCATCCTCCTATATCGCTACCTCCCAATATCTGGGATTACAGGCCTGTGACACCACAGTTTGCCAGTTAGAATATGCTGTTCTTTTGGGGAAAGAGATACAGACCCATGAGATGCTTATGTATTTGTGTGTGTGTGTGTGTGTGTGTGTGTGTGTGTGTGTGTGTGTGTGTGTGTGTGTGTTCATGAGAACTGTTTTTGGTGATTTACTTAGTACTGAGGGTGAATCTTCATGAAGAATCTGTATTATTAATTCTTTCACTAAAAAAGAAATGCTTCTCTGCGTGCTCGTAGCTCTCAACTGTAAACCTAGCTCTTCAGAATGCTGAGATTTTGGGATAACATTTTTTTTTTTTTAATTTAATTTTATTTTATTTGAGAACATACTGTACAGAGGGGTTACCATTACATGGGCAGGATAATGCACACATTTCTTACCAAGCATTGCAGCCTCCTCCTTTGTTTACACTTCACCTCCCTTCCCAGCCCCCCCCTCCCCCCCACCCAATCATACCCCCCCTCCCCTCCCACACCGACATTGTAAAGCTGGTTTTGACATGATATTTTGTACTTCTCATTGTTGCAACAGGTCCACCTGAATCCTTAAACGACTTGTTTGTCCCAATCTCCTCCACATGTTATACTGACATCAAATATAGTGAAAGCGGGGGTTACACTGTGGGGGAGGGACATACAAAGCAACAAAGAAATAGTCTTAGAAATGCGTTAGAAACACATGCATGAAAGAAACGAAAACATTAAAATACATATTTGAGGGTTCGTTTTCCTAGCATCACATTATCTGACCTTTTCCGCTTGACTCATACCTATACTAGATATTGCAAATAAGGGAAACCATGGGACTTATGTTTCTTTGGGCCTGGCTTACTTCACTTAATATAATTTTTTCCAAGCCTTTCCATTTCCTAACAAATGGGGAAATGTCATTCTTTCTGATGGAGGCATAGAATTCCATTGTGTATATATACCACATTTTCTTGATCCATTCATCTACTGAGGGGCATCTGGGTTGGTTCCATATGTTAGCCATGGTAAATAATGCTGCAATAAACATAGTTGTGCTGGTAGCTTTAGTGTGGTCTTTTTTGTAAACATTAGGGTAATCCCAAAAGTGGGATTGCTGGGTCATAGGGGAGTTCTATGTGAAGTCTTTTGAGGAACCTCCATACTGCTTTCCAAAGTGGTTGAACAAGTTTACATTCCCACCAACAATGAAGTAAGGTTCCTTTCTGTCCACATCCCCTCCAGCATCTGTTGTTGTTAGAGTTCTTGATTTTTGCTGTTCTAACTGGAGTGAGGTGATATCTCAATGTTGTTTTGATTTGCATTTCTTTTATGGCTAGGAATGTTGAGCATTTCTTCATGTGTCTATTGGCCATCCTTCTTTCTTCTTCAGAGAAGTTTCTCTTTAAGTCTTTCGCCCACTTATTTATTGGGCAGTTGTTTCTTTGAGGATTTGTTGTTGGGTGGTTTAATTTTTTGAGTTCCAAGTATATTTTAGATATGAGACCCTTGTCCGTTGTATGGCTAGTAAAGATCTTCTTCCAATCCGTGGGCTTTCTATTGATCTTGCTAGCTATGTCACTTTCCCTGAAGAAGCTCTGAAACCTTATGCAATCCCATTTGTCCAACCTTTCTTTGATTTGTTGTGTTTCCGGGTCTCTATTCAGAAAATTTCGGCCTGAGCCAAGGAGAGTTAGGGTTTCTCCTATTCCATCCTGTAATGTTTTCAGAGTGTCTGCTTTGAGTTCAAGTTCTTTGATCCAAAGTTGATTCTGGTGCAGGGTGATATATAAGGATCTAGCTTTAGTTTTCTACGTGTAGTTAACCAATTTTGCCAGCACCATTTACTGAAGAGGCTTTCTTCCATTGTATTGTTGTAGCTCCCTTATCGAAGATTAGATGGCTATAGGTCTGTAGGTTCATTTCTGGGTTTTCAATTCTATTCCATTGGTCCTGAGGTCTGTTCTTATGCCAATACCAAGCTGTTTTGATTATTATGGCTTTATAGTAGAGTTTGAAATTTGGTATTGATATTCCTCCAGCAGAGTTCTTTCCGTTGAGGAGAGTTTTTGCTATTCGGGGTCTTTTATTGTTACATATGAATTTTTGGATTGCCTCTTCTATTTCCTTGAAGAATGAGGGTGGAATTTTGATAGGTATTGCATTGAATTTGTAGATAGCCTTGGGAAGTATTGCCATTTTCACGATGTTAATCTTTCCAATCCAGGAGCATGGGAGGTTTTGCCATTTTTTAAGTTCTGTGTTGATTTCCTTTTTCAATATTTTAAAGTTTTCATCATAGAGGTCCTTCACTTCTTTAGTTAAGTTAATTCCTAGGTATTTTATTTTTTGTGGGGCTATTACAAATGGAATTGCTTTCCTAATTTCAGCCACACTTTCTCGTTGTTGGCATAAAGAAAAGCCATTGATTTTTGGGGGGTAATTATATAACCTGCTACTTTGCCAAAGTTTTGAATCAGCTTGAGTAATTTGGGAGTGGATCTATGGGATTCTTTAAATACAAGATCATGTCTTCTGCAAAGAGGGAGAGTTTTATTTCTTCTTTCCTTATTTGGATCCCCTTTATGTCTGCATCTTGTCTTATTGCTGTAGCTAGGCATTCTAATACTAGATTGAAGAGAAGTGGAGAGAGTGGGCATCCTTGTCTTGTTCCTGAGTTAAGAGGAAATGGCTTTAGTTTTTCACCATTAAGTATAATGCTGACTGTAGGTTTGTCATATACAGCCTTTATTGTATTGAGGAATGTTCCATGGATTCCTAATTTTTCCAAAACCTTCATCATAAAGGGATGTTGGATCTTGTCGAATGCTTTTTCTGCATCTATTGAGATAACCAGGTGGTTCTTATTCTTGCTCCTGTTGATGTGATGAATAATATTAATTGATTTGCGTATATTGAACCAGCTTTGCATCCCTGAAATGAATCCTGTTTGATCGTGGGGTACGATTTTTTGGATGAATTGTTGAAGTCGGTTGGCCAAAATTTTGTTGAGAAATTTTACATCAATGTTCATCAAAGAATTCGGTCTATATTTCTCTTTCTTTGATGAATCCCTGCCTGGTTTTGGGATGAGGGTTATGATGGCTTCATGGAATGTGTTCGGTAGTGAGCTTTCTCTTTCAATTTCATTGAAGAGTTGGAGGAGTATTGGTGTGCACTCAGCTTTGAAGGACTCGTAGAATTTCGCTGAAAAACCATCTGGTCCTGGACTTTTCTTAGCTGGGAGGTCACTTATTGCTGTTTCTATTTCAATGCTTGATATGGGCCTGTTAAGCTAGTTTAACTCATCTTGGTTTAGTTTTGGCATGTCAATATTTGCTAGGAAGAGGTCCATTTCTGTCAAGTTGTCAAACTTATTAGCATAAAGTTTTGAGAGTATTCCCTTATAATGTTCTGAATCTTGGTTGTTTCCATTCTCATCTCTGAGTTTATTAATTTGGGTTTGTTCTCTTCTTTTTCTGATAAGATTTGCTAAGGGTCTGTCAATATTGTTAATTTTTTGGATGAACCAACTCTTTGTTTTGTTGATTCTTTCTATTGTTTTTTTGGATTCTAATTCATTTAATTCTGATTTAATTTTGATTATTTCTTTCCGTCTACTGGATTGGGGTTTATCTTGCTGCTCTTTTTCAAGGAGGTTTAGATGTGTCATTAAATTGTTAGTTTCAGATCTCTCCAATTTGTTGATGTAGGAGCTCAGAGCTATAAACTTGCCTCTGAGTACTGCCTTTGCTGTGTCCCAGAGGAGCTGGTAATTTGTGTGTTCATTTTTGTTGAATAGCATGAACATTTGAATTTCCTTTCTAATCTCTTCCATGACCCACTCATGATTCAGCAGTGTGTTGTTCAGCCTCCATGTGATACCGGACTTTCTTTGGTGGCTTTTGGTGTTGAGTTCTAATTTTATTCCCTTGTGGTCAGAGAGAATGCAAGGTATAACTTCAATGTTTCTGAATTTAGACAAGTTTGCTTTGTGGCCTAAAATGTGGTCTATTTTAGAAAACGTTCCTTGTGCTGCTGAGAAAAACGTGTATTCTGATGTTGCTGGGTGAAATGTTCGGTAGATGTCTGTTAAGTCTTGTTGATCTATGCAGCTGTTTAGATTTGCGGTTTCTCTGTTGAGTTTTTGCCGAGTTGATCTATCTAGTGGGGAGAGTGGTGTGTTAAAATTCCCAACAATTAATGTCTTTGGATCTATATGGGATTTGAGGGAAAGTAGTGTTTCTTTGATAAATTTGGGTGCTCCATTGTTTGGCGAATAGATATTTAGAATTGTAATATCCTCCTGAAGGAGAGATCCTTTAATTAGTATGTATCGACCTTCTTTATCTCTTCTCACGAATTTTAATTTGAAGTCTATTTTATCTGATATTAGGATTGTAACTCCCGCCTGTTTATGGGATCTGTTTGCTTGGTAGATTTTGTTCCAGCCTTTCACATTGAAAATGTGTTTGTTTTTATGGGGAATATGTGACTCCTGCAGGCAGCAGATAGAAGGGTCTTGTTTTTTAATCCAACTAGACAGTCTATGTCGCTTAATTGGAGAGTTCAGTCTGTTAACGTTAAGAGATAGGACTGAGAGGTATTTGGGAGTTCCTGCCATGTTATCTACCTTCTTGGGGGCTGCGAAAACTGGGTTCTTCCTATGCTTCTTGGATTTGTAGGACATCTTTAAGAATCTTTTGTAGGGCTGGTTTGGTGGAGATGTATTGTTTCAATTTTTCTTTGCTATGGAAGGTTTTTATTTGGCCTTCAGTTATGAAGGAGAGTTTAGCTGGGTACAGTATTCTTGGTTGATAGTTGTTTGTTTTTAGGGCATGGCATACATCATTCCAGGCTCTTTTTGTTTTATTTGTCTCTGCTGAGAAATCTGAGGTGATTCTAATTGGTTTCCCTTTATAGGTGATTACCCTTTTGTCCTTGACAGCTTTAAGGATCTTTTCCTTGTTCTGAGTTGATCCTGTGTGGATTATAATGTGATGGTGGGATGTCCTATTCTGGTCTGGTCTATTTGGGGTTCTAAAAGCTTCTTGTATCTGAATAGGCCTATCTTTTTGCATGTTTGAAAAGTTCTCTGCTAGGATCCTGTTAAACAAATTTCCTAGACCATTAACTTCTGTTTCTAGGTGCTCCTCTACACCCATTATCCTTAGATTAGGCCTTCTGATGGTGTCTTCCAGGTGTTGGATAGATCTATCATATTTCTTGGACTTGTCATGGATGGTTGTATGTTCTTTCTCTATAATATCTAGGCTGTCTTCAATCCCTGAGATTCGATCTTCTGCATGGTCTAACCTGCTGTCAAGACTCTCTACTTTGTTTTTTATCTCTTTTCCTTCTAATTGGTCAGCTTTGATGGCTTCAAGTTCTTTGTTGAAGCTCTGTTTTAGGTCTTGTATGAATTTCTTTACTTCCTTAATTTGGTGTTCAGTGTTTGTCCTCAAATCACTTAGTTGATTGGTTATGGTTTGTTTGGACTCCCATTCCTTCTGTTGGGTTCCATTCAGCATTCCCTTTGTGGTCTCCCTGACTTCCTTCAGCTCTTTGTTAATGGATTCCATGAATGCCTTTAGTGATCTTTGTGTATTCTCTACTTGGTCTCTCAATTCCTGTATTACTCTTTGATTAGCTTCCTCCCGTTCGTGGGATTTCTGCAGTTCTCTTTGAGTGTTTTCAGCCTGCTCACGCCATCCCTCCCTTTCTCTTTGAGTATTCTCAAGTTGTTCACGCAAATCCTGTATCAGTTTTTGAGTAGCTTCCTCACGCTTATGATATTCCTGTTTAAACTTCTGGGATGCCTCCTCTTTCTCCCTATCACGCTCATACAGAGTCCTTTGTACGTTGTCAAACTTCTCATTTATCATGTTTGCCAGTAATGTTTGTAGAGCTATTTGGGAACTCTCCTCTGGATTATTCATTATCTGTTCTAACCCCTGATTATCAAGATTGGGAATTGAGGTACCCGAATTTGCCATTTTTCTTGTGTTTTTCCTGCTTACTCTGCCCATTTGAGGTGAAGATAGCACCAGTTTTGTGCTAGAACACTCTCTTAAGGCAATCATCAACCAAAGTTTGCATTTGTACAGTCAATAGTCTACAGATACAATCTAGTTCAACAGATACATCTATTCAACATCAAACAACTATATGTTAAAGGACTTCGAACCACAGAGAAGAATTTGGAAAACTAGAAATTATTAGGGTTAGGGAGAGATGTGGGTAAAAAATAGGAATAGATTGGTGTGGGGAGGCACAGGGAGAGTTAACTATGTCCTAATCACAATACAGGAAATAGGTTGGGTAGGATGCAAGTAGAGAGAGAGAGAAAAAGAAGAAAGGGAAAGGGGAATGAAGAGACCAGAAAAAAATAGAAACGTAAAAATTAATGTTATTATAGAGATTAAAAGACCATCTATTTAGAGAGGAATGTGTATATGTTGAGAGAAAAGGAGGGACATAGAGGAGATGTGAAAAACTTTAAAAAAATGCTTAAAATATTATATAGGTATAAAGAGGTGGTACTGCTATTAATGAATTTAAGTCTCAGAGGTTTTGAATTGAGTAATAAATTTGTGGATTAAGTGTGTACACAATGGGGGATAGGGTCTACTAATTAACTACAGGTTTATCTGAGGATGTGCAGGACAGGAGTTAAGTCACATAAAGAAGAACAAAAGAGAGGAAAAGGTGGAAAGGATAGGAAAGGGAGAAGAAAAGATCAGAAGTTCAGTAGAGCTAGACAAAAAACAAAAAGATAATTAAGAAAGAAAGAAAAAGAGAAAGAAGACAAGAAAAGAAAGGAAAACGCACATTCACATATTCCTACAATATAAATTATAAGAGGAGAAAAAAAAAGTTACTGGAAAACAATTATTTTTTCAGAAGAGGCAAAAATTAAAGATTAATAAAAGTTTTAGAAAAGGAAAAAAAATTTTTTATATATATAAGTAACAAAAAAAAAAAAAAGAAAAGAAGAAGAAAAAAAAAGTTCTTTGATTTTTTTTGTGGGGGGGGGAAGGGGTTGGAAGAATCCTGTATCTCCCTTTTGTCTGTTACCAGCCTCTTGTTGGAGTCTCTGGTCAGCTTGAGGTCCTGTGGCTTGATTGGTTTCTTAAGTCAGTTTGTTGGAACAGGCAGAAAAAATCTCTGCTTTACCCAAGATTTTGAGATTCCCCTTCACAAAAGTTTACTGGGAGGGTGATCTGCTTTGAGAATCACAAAAGAGGGGGATGCAGTGATGAGGCTAGGTTCTGGGTAGAGTTGAGGCCTTTCAACAAACAGTAGCTTTTCTCTGGGGCTATTTTGTGAAAAATCTCACAGTGCCCAGCCTGGAGCCATTCTCAGGGTTTCTGTTTTTCAATTGATTGTGGTGGCTGCTAGAGGGAGGGGCAGCCTCTGGCTCTAGTTACCCAGTGAGGAGAGCCACTCCAATGGCTGGCACCTGAGCTGGGTGACTTTTCCCTGGATGGAGCTGAGTTTGGCAGGTCACTTCGCCGTTAAGTTCTTGTGACCTGCAAAATGACTCGTTTTATTCCAAGGCCTGAGCTGGAGCTAGCAGCTCCTCCGAGCTTTGTCGGTATCCATGGTGGAGATCACTGGTGCTGGGGGGGGAGAGGGGTGGCCTTCCCTCTTCTTCTCCCTGAGAAGGAGTGAGGACGTCGGGCTTCTACTCACGCTGAGTCTTGGATCCTGGGTCTTCTCTGTTCTGCAAACTACAGGATGAAGATGTCCGCTCCTTGTTGGTTCTTGCTGGTGTTGAGTAGAATCCGCTCGTCCGCTGTGTCTGGCTCCTTCCTCCGGGATGACCCCGCGGCGGTGGTTGCCGCCGCGACCCTGCCGCCACAGCGGCAGCTGCTGGCAAGCGCTCAGATGTGTCTCCTTGGCTTCCCCTCTCTTGACTAACTCTCTGTCCTGTGATGGCACATTTGGTGTGATTCTCTGGCTTAGGACTGTTCACTGGAACTCTAAAACTGCTTTCTATGCGAGAGCTTGTTCAGATTCCAGCTTCTCCTCCGCCATCTTCCCGGAACTCCTTGGGTAACATCGTTAATCCACGTGAGCCAGGAAAAGTCCATGACACTCTGATCTCCATTTAATCACCAAAAAAGTCAAAAGTCTAGCTGTGGCTTAAGTAATAGAATAATATTATTGAGGAAAAATATAGAAATAGCACCTAGACTCTTTTTAAGGCTCAGGACCAGCACCCGTACAAAATCTCCAGATAGCACTTGTGATATTACAACGAGCTCTTGTGCTATTACAAGTCACCATTATGTCTAATGGATTATCTCTACAGGACAGTTGCAGTAAAAAAAAATCTTGTATTTCTTCATAAGATATGTTCATTCTGGACCAGCTTTATGCCCCATTTTTCTCTCTGGAATGATGTCTTGATTTTGAAATAGAGGAAAAATTCAGTGAAGAATATGGTCTCTGTATCCCACCCTTATCAATTGTTAACATGATCTCTTTTTTTATTTTTTGGCAGTCTTGGGGAATGAACTCAGGTCCTGGCCACTGTCACTGAGCTGCTTCTTTGCACAATACTAGCACCCTATGCACAGCGTCACTTCTGGCTCTTTCTGTTTATGTGGTACTGAGTAATTGAACCCATGGCTTCATGCATGCTGGGCAAGCACTGTACCACTGAGCCACATTCCCAGCCACATGTTCTCTTTCTAAAATATGTCTTTTTATTTGTGTATTTATTTTTTATTTTGAGAATACTGTACAGAGGAGTTACAATTAAATGGACAAGGTAACGAGTACATTTCTCATCAAGCATTGTTGCCCCCTTGTTGTTTCTAACATGTTTACCTCTGTCCCATCTCTGAAGCCACTGCCACTGCTCTTGAATATATCCTCAGTTTTACTCCTACTTTTCATATCCTATAACTGCCGAATTATTTTCCACTCAACCCACGGAATTAGCTTTCATTTTCTTAAATTTTAGACCTCATTGGCTAAAATCAAACAATAACTCAACATTATCAGTGTCTGAAATTGAAGACACTTAGAATAATAAACAGTTTTTTCAATTTTTTTTCAGTTATACGCTTGAATTTTGGACCTTGGGCACTGTCCTTCAGCTCTTCAGCTCAAGGCGAGTCCTCTAACACTTGAGCCACAGTGCCACTTCCAGTTTTCTGAGTTTATTGGGGATAATAGTCTCTCAGCCTTTCCTGGCAGGGTTGGCTTTGAACTGACAGCCTCAGATCGCATCCTACTGAGTAGCTAGGATTACAGGAATGAGCCACCAGTTCCCATCTAATAAATAGCTTTTCATGTGTATCAGGTGATACACAACAACTCAGACCCTTGGGAAGTCTTTCATCTTCCAGTCTGGGCAGGATCTAAACCTACAATATACTCTGGTAGATAACAAAATTAAAGAGATTCTACAAATGTAATTAGTTCCCACAAGAGTTGGATATGAGTTATTTCCAAGGTGTGAGTGCAAATTAAGGGTTTTCTAGAGGTCAGAGACGTCAACAGAATGAATCAAGCAGTAAGGAGAATATGTTTGTCAAGAAAGTATAGGGGTGCTTAGGAGCTGACAACAGTGTTTGTATGATAGGTGACCAGAAAGCAGAAACCACAGTCTCACAACCACAGGACCTAAACCCAACCACGCATCCTTTAATCTTGAAGAGATCCCCACATTACATGATAGACTATAGCTTTTTGGCCCCCTGCTAGAAACTGAGAAGCTGCTATAGACAAACTACACCCATACTACCAGCCCAAACTGCTAACCTAAAATAGTTGGTATTTGATGGACGCACAAATAAATTTGTGGTAATTTGCCACAGAACATGACAAAATAAATGCATCTCTCAGAGTGCTGGTGCCTCATACCTGTAATCCCAGCTACATAGGAGACTGAGATCTGAGGATCCAGATTCAAAGGGATCTCAAGTAGCAATATCTGTGATATTCATATTGCCAATAAATAACAAAAACCTGGAAATGGTGGTATGGCTTAAGAAGTAGGGAAACAGCCTTAAGGGAAAAGATAAGTAAAGCACAAGACCCTAAATAGAAACTCCAATACAAGCACTTACACATACACACACACACAAAAAAAAAAACACAAAAAAGAATAGAAAAATGAAAACATTTGTTGAAGACAACGTGGTATTTTCTGCGCTCTGTGTAAAACTCTAACATCTCTCAATTTTTTTCCTTGTGTGAAGTAATTTATTATATTTTATAACTCCAACATCAAGATATCTAACTACACAACTACACAAATGTGTTGGCCACACACTTTTCTATACATCATATTGTAATTGTTACTGCAAACAAAGTACCTTTTCTACTAATTTAATCTACTTAATTGCAGAAACTGGATTTGTATCTTAGTTGAAATTAAACTTAAACTTTTTAACTCATCAAAAGGGAAAAGTTATGCTATATCTTCAGGTACATTCGTATCTGTCACGTTTCCTACAAATGAAATTAGTAGATTGCATCACTTAAAATTCCTATATCCCAAATCAATACAAGACTCTGATTAAAACTAAAAAAAATTAAAGTGTTTTCTATTCCTGTTTCATTTGGACAAATTACTTAAAGAAACCTTTGGACTTCCATAGAGATATTATATCCAAAATTCATCTATACCATAGAAAAAAGTTCACAAAAGGTTATCTATAACTCACGTAGATGTTGCTCAATTCACCAGAGCAAAAGAACTATAAATTCTAACCTACATATATAAACATCCCATAATAATTTCTAGAAAATTCCATTTTTTCTTAGAAAAATGCTGGCTGCCAACAAACTCACTAATGGTGAGAAGAGAAAAAGAAGGTGTGCAATGGCTGACATTTTACAAAAGCCTTATTTACATGTGGGTACACAGAAAGCCATGCAATGTTCAGGTTTACCTGGAAAGAAAAGGAACTCATCATAATAAGAGAGAAAAACCCTTGGCAGGAACTAGACATAACTGCATTTTTAGCCTCTTTGCTCATGCCTGGTGCTCTACCACTTGAACCACACTCCACTTTGGGCTTTTTAATCATGAATTGAACACAAGAGCATCATGATCTTTCCTTGCTTTGAACCTTGATCCACAGATCTCAACCTCCTGAAAAGCCAAAATTACAGGAATGAGCCTTCAATGCTGGCAATAGTGACAGACCAACGCACTGATTTCAAGCTCCAACACCAGCACAAAATCCAAAACCACAATCAAACTTGATAGCCAATAAATATACTAATGTTATATTAAACCAATATAATGAAAGGTGGAGAAATGTGAAGGACATCAGAAAATGATTATCATTATTAGCTTTATGATTTTTAAAAACTTAAAATTACTTTCTTAAAATGTAAAATAAGTACAGAAGACCCCTTGTACCAAGGTGTATGTTTCAAATTAGATAGCTGATGAAAACAAACTGAGAATGCTGAGGAAAACAAAGAATTTTAGAATTCAGTGATTACTACACAGAAAATATACCTGAGAATCTGTGCTTTGAAAAAGTTTCAATTAGGCTAAGTTAATGACACAAAAACATTGTTCTTCTCATTAATGCTCCTCATAAAACAGGTCTACTTTATTCTCTTTATCTAGGAATGGTCTGAATGTTTGATTCACTTTTCCCAAAATGAGACTAAAGACATTCAGCCTTACAAAACTCCAAATTTTGTATCTTAGTACTGAAATTAAGTATATCAAGTATCTTCTTTGTGTTGGGAGTATCATAATAACTTTTAACTTGTTCTTTTATCTTTGAGGCTGGGGGGGTGTATTTTGACAAAAGAGGACAAGGAAACTCTGGAGGCTGAGATCTGAGGAACATGGTTGAAAACCAGCTCAAACAGGAAAAAGAGAGACTCTTGTCTCCAACTGAAAAACAAAAAGCTGAAAGATGTGGCTCAAGTGGGAAGGTGCTAACCTTGAGCAAGCAAAAACAAAAAGGGGTGGGGAGAGAGGAGAGCACCCAGGGCCAAACTTCAACCTCAAAGACCGTCACACATATACACACATAACTCTGACAACAATTCAAATTAACATCATCTGAACTGCCTAATGGGAAGTGTGCATGAGAATTTAAAAATATTTCCATTTTTAAGAAATACATTTTTAAAAAAGATATACATTAGCATTTTCAATTATGGTTAAAATTTTACATGGTTGCCAAGTTTCTGTGGCTCACACCTGTAATCCTAGCTACTCATGAGGCTGAGATATGAAATTGTGGTGCAAATACAGCCCATGCTGAAAAGTCCTTGAGACTCTTATCATCTGAAAGTTGGAAGTGGAGCTCTGGCTCAAGCGATAGAACACCAGCCTTGGGCTGAATCACTGAGAGACAGCGCCTAGGCCCAGAGTTCAATCCTCATGACCAAAATTCAATTTTTTTTAATATGGTCAAAACACAGGTAAAAATTCTGGGAATATATTGGCTGGCATACTTCATTCTGCCTTAAGCAAAAGAACTTTGTCTTTGGATTTATTATAAGATGATTATTGCCATAGCATCACTTTAGCTCAAGTTATAGTGTTTGGCATAAAAGAGGAGGCTTTGTGGTCAACATATGAAAATTTATCTTAAATCATCAATACAACTGAATTGATCTCTTTTGTGGTGAAGTTCTTCACATCATTCAATGTTAAGTTGTCTAGGATGATACATACATTCACTCACAACCTTTCAAAAAATCTAAGCAGTCAGACTGAGCATGGTAGATAATGTTAATATGGAATGTAGTATGCAAGGTGGAAAAGGAGAAAACTGGGGGTAGCTTCAGACCACAGCAACTCACTTGGGTTGAACTTATTTCCCCGATGAGTTGATGTTGAAGGCATCACCACTAAGTTTCCAAGGTTATACTGTAGGGCAAGCCCTTCCCCTCAACAACTATATAGTGAGGGAAAGCCTGTCTTATCAGTTTCTACCAACATATCTGTTTCTAGATTATGACTGTATCTAACTAGATTCCTCAAAACCTAAAAATTTGAAATAGTCCAATACACTGGAATAAACCATTTTTTCTATCCTACACTCAGATGTAGGGATAATTTAAAAAGATGTTCAGGGGCTGGTTTATAGTTCATTGAGAGTTTTTGACTAGCTAATGAAACATCCTGGGTTCAATACTCATTAATACAAAAGGAGATACAAAATCAGCTTAAAGTCCAGAAAGTGGAAAGTAATTGAAGTAAAACTCCTGAAACAGGGACCAACTCTCCTGGTATGTGTTAAGAAAAGAAGAAGAAGAAAAGCCACCCCTGGCACCTGCCATAGCTACCAAGTGTGTTATACCTGGACCCATCAAATCTCAGGTAATCAAAACTGAAGAAACAAAACCATAAAGACTATGGTTTACTGCAGGGTATTGAAGGATGGGGGAGGGAAAATGGGGAGAAGGAACCCTGGTAATGGCAGCAACCATATAAGTAAAACAGTGAATGACATTATCTTGAGTAGAACTTGGAGAGATGCACATGGGACACAGGAGAAATTACATTGACACCCTACTGCACTACAAGTTAAAATGAACCTTTGCAAGCTAATACCTCAGTTTATGGACATATATATTCAGTCAGAATGTGTATACAGATATATGCACATAGTCCATATGCGCACACAGATCACATCCAAAAATAGGAAGAAAGTAATACCACAGTGGATAAACAGTTCAAACTGAACAGTGTGTTGGTCCCAGCTAATACGTCAGAACGTGGATTCTTTACCTCACTTCCTTGCATTCTTTGGATATGGTTATGATGTATATGGCTTGGAAGTTAACTAAAGATAACTACTGCTTGGCAGAGGAGCCTTATTTTTTATTATGGCAGCTTGCCATAATTGATCTCCCCTTCCTGGATGAATGATCAAATGATTAAATATTAATGATAGCATCCTTAAACATAAAGCCTGGCTGCGTTGACTGACATCTTCCTCCATGTAGCTCTCACCATTCAAGCATAACATATTTGGTAATACATTGTTAGGTTGAGTCTTGGTTGCCTTCATTCAGTCATCTTTATATATATCCAATGGATGTTTGATTTGTCTTTTGTTTTGTTGTTTGAGTTTTTGTTCACCCTTCCTGCTCCATGCCTCCATTTTCAAATGATTTATAACTGAAGTTAAGTAAAACATTAAGTCCTTAGAATTGTCCAAAGATGGAAGGAAATATTAATGTGAATGCACATACAAAAGAACCTTAATCCTCCTTTTGTTTCCTACAGGGAGAAGGCTGGTGAGGAGCTACTTACCTTGCAAGGTGGCATCTGGCCATGGTACCTGCACCTGGAATGAGAGGGACCAGGAAAATGGAGAACTAGGAGGTAAAGAATAATAGGCCCTTGGGCAGGGAATTTTTGTAGGCCCTAGAACTGTGTTCAAGTCCCAGTTTTGGAACAACAGAGAGTTAAAGAAAAGAAAGGAAAAAAAACAGAAAGGAAAAGGAAAAAGAAGGACCTATTGCTTGAGTGCATTTTATACATTAACTATAACTATGCCTCATGGGTATGGGTGATATGAATCTGTTACCCCAGATGTGTCCCATTCTATCAACTGGTCTTCGCTATAAACCTCTTCCCAGGGCACCAGAGAGTTTTGCCCCTGCCAGGCGAATAGTTAGATGGAGTTTCTTTCCTTTAGTCTAGATTGTGGGGCATGGGGACTCTAACAAGCTGGGCTTACCCCCGACAGAGCACAGATGAGCATAGCACACAGCACATGGAGAGAGCCATACTGGAGAGCACTGTTTCCAGTTAAGTGGACCCAACCCCTCTTCTTGCTCCCCTATCCACTCCTCCACTCTGCTAGGTTCCTTGTCCATTACCTCACTTTCTCATCATACCACCACTGCCCCCATCAACTGGCCCATCGCCACCCCGTGTTTCCCCAGCCTAGCACGGTGGTAAGCTGTGCCTACTATAGGCTATGTGCCTAACTACCCCGTTCTGAATCAGTCCCCTTCTTGAGGTCAGACACCCCTCAAGAACCTACTCATTCTCCTGACCCTCCCCTCTCACAGCCACAACGTTTAGCTCCACCCCCACCTTTACGGCCCCACCCCTTCTAGCCCTAACCCTTATGGCCCCAGTGCTGTCCCGGTACTGCCTGCCCAAACCTCTGGTGGGAACACAGGAGTGGGAAGGGGAATGTGCATATGCCCATCACTTACTACATAATGCCTGGTGCCAGAATGTTCCAAACATGAGCTATGGCTGCTGCAGAGAAGGAAAGCTCAGGTCAGAGTCTTCCTCTCCTCCCTGCGTGGCTAAGCCTGGACAGCCACAGGGCTCTCTGGTTTCCCTGAGTTCACTGGTGGTTGTGGGGCTGGAGATGCAGTCCTCGCCTTCATCTCCTCAACCAGTGCTGTGCCTTCCTGAGGGATCTTTGGCTTCACTGTGTGGACCTCCAACTTTCTACGCAGTGTGGGCCCAGCTGCCAGCACTATACCATGATGAAACCGATTTTAAGAGGCCCCCTCCCTAAACCCCTCTATTTTCCATTTTCTTCTCTGTTCTCCTATGGGAGCCTCCCATCTCAGCGTGGTTTCAACTGAAATGTGCCATCCCCTCTTCCTGGGCCCCAAAATCCCTTCCCAGGCTCCTCCTTCTACCACCACCCGGCTCCCCCACCCCCTGCCCCTCAACACATGGGCCAACCCTGTCCTGTTCCCTGATCCTCCAGTGCCCCACAAACCTTTGTTGGGTTAGGGATGTTGGGACTCAGCTGCCAAAGACAATCCTAGAAGACCCAGTTTCAAGGATACCGGGCCCCACTCCCCCCAATATCCTCCTCTCCACCCCTGATGGTCTGAACCTAACTCTCAACTCGGCCCCTCCTCTCTCAGTGTAGGAAGATTCATCGGTGAGGGGAAGAACCTCCTCTATAGAAGGAAGATAGGGGCTTAGAGTTCACCCCCATCCCCTCTTGGTCATGCCTTCAGTAGTCACCGGTTGTTATGAAGCAACTTCCAGAGGCATTGCAGCTGTATGACATAAGTGGGTGCCCTTCCACTCTACCATTGAGGGAACAAATTGCTGGTGAGGGATTGAGTGCATGTATACATATGTTTACTGGAATGCATGCAGGTTGTGCCAGAGTGGCCAGACAGGTGCTACATTGGACCCAGGAGAAGGAAGGCCAGGTCTTGCAGACTGTCCTAAGGTGGAGCCAAGTTACCTGTTCTCCACTTTGTGGACTGCCATCTTGTTGGTTCCTCCCAGTAGTCCCATGTACTGTTATCCCAATTGCCCCAATTTTGCGGCAAGTGCGCCTTCTTCCTCATTTCTGGGAAACAATTCCCGGGTGAGGTTTTGTGGGTATGTGATTGTAACTGTGCATTCCCAAGTTTGAGGTACACACATTTGCCTCTTCCTGTTAAATTGTGGTTCCAAGGGAAGGAAGACCATACACAGAGTATTTCAGGAGTCCCTTGCAGGCTATAGACTTCATTGCCCTGGGTTATGTGCTTAGAGCCTGCAATGATTCTGTCCTTCCAAACCAGTGCTTAACCTGCTACAGAGCATGATGAACAGCTTTTCCTTACTTTTTTAAAATACTGTATAGAGGGGTTACAATTACATGAGAAAGGTAATGAATACATTTCTTAAAATCATTTTTGCGCCCTCCTATTTCCCCCTACCATCCCTTTCCTCTCATTTCCACAACTACAAATCCCCAGCCCCTGCCTAAATTGTAAAGATTATTTTTCAACATAGTGTTTTGTACAACTCATTGTTACAATGGGTCAACCTGTATCCCTATTTAAACATTGTGTTTTTACCCTTCCCCTCTCCAAATTATACCCACATCAAATAGAGTGAAAGGGGATATACCATGGAGGAGGGACATACAAAGCAACCAAAAAATCACATGGTACCTTATAGATACATTAGAAACAATAGCATTAAGAGAAGAAAAACAACTTGTTTCCCTATCTTGGGGTTCATTTCACTTAACTTCTTATCAGGTCATATGAACATAGCTTTTGATGTTTTCTACTTGTCCTACACATATACTAGTTATTGTAAATAAGGGAAACCATGGAAGCTATGTTTCTTTGGGCCTAGCTTAATTCACTTAATATAATTTTTTTCCCAAATGATTCCCTTTCCTAACAAATTGAGCTATGAGGGGCTGGGAAGGTGGCTCAGTGGTAGAGTGCTTGCCTTGCATTCATGAGGCCCTGGATTCGATTCCTCAGCAACACATAAGCAGAAAAAAAGCAGGAAGTGGTGTTATGGCTCTAGTGGTAGAGCGCTAGCCTTGAGCTAAAAAGCTGAGGTACAGCCCCCAGGTCCAGAGTTCAGGGGCATGACTGGACCCAAAAACAAAAACAAAAGCAACAACAACAACAACAAAAAACAATTTGGGCTATGTCATTCTTCCTGATGGAGGCATAGGATTCCATTGTATACATATACCTCATTTTCTTGATCCATTCTTCTACTGAAGGGCACCTGGGCTGCTTCCATATCTTACCTATGGTAAAAAATGCTGTGATAGGGCTGGGAAGGGGCTCTGTGGTAGAGCACTTGCCTTACATGCATGAGGCCCTGGGTTTGATTCCTCAGTACCACATAAGCAAAAAGAAAAAAAACCGGAAGTGGTGCTGTGGCTCAAGTGGTAGAGTGCTAGCCTTGAGTTGAATAGCCGAGGGGCAGTGCTCAGGCCCAGAGTTCAGGCCCCACGACTGGCAACCCCCCAAAAAATGTTCTGATAAATATCGTTGTGCTGCTAACCTTAGTATGGCCTTATATGTGATCGTTTGGGTAAATGCCCAAAAGTGGGATTGCTGGGTCTTAGGGGAGCACTATGTGGAGTCTTTTAAGGAGCCTCCGTGTTACTTTCTAAAGTGGTTGAACAAGGTTACAATCCCACCAACAATGAAGTAGGGTTCCCACCTGGGAACATTCACTCCAGAATCTGTTATTAGTGTTCTTTTTTATATTAATAAGTTTCTTAGATTGTGAAAATACAGTACAGAGGGGTAACAATGACATGAGCAAGGTAATGAGTACATTTCTTATCAAGCAATTTTGTCTCCTCCTTTGTTTCCCCTTACCATTCCTTTCCTACCATCTCTCCTCCGGGTCCTTCAAAGTTGTAAAGTTCGTTTTTAGAGATACCATCTTGTACACCACATTGTAGGAATGGATCCACCTATATCCCTATTTAAACAGTTTATTTAACCTTCCCATCCACAAATTTTACCAACATCAACTACAGGGAAAACAGCGTTTATACCATGGGGGAGGGAAATACAAAAAAAGAGAAATGATCTTATAAATATATTAGAAACAATAGCAAGAAAAACCGTTTGAGTCCTTATCTTGGGGTTCATTTAGCCTAACGTCAACTTGTCAGACGGCTTCTGCTTGTCTCAGACATATATTACTTGTTGCAAATAAGGGAAATCATGGGACCTATGTTTCTTTGGACCTGGCTTCCTTCGCTTAATATAATTTTTTCCAAGTCTTTCAATTTCCTAAAAAATGAGGCAATTGTTGGAGGGAGTGTAAACTTGTTAAACCAGTTTGGAATGTAGTATTGAGGTTTCTCAGAAGACTCCACATAGAGCTTCCCTATGACCCAGCAATCCCACATTGGGCATTTACCTGAATGATCACAAACAAGACCATACTAAAGCTACCAGACCAAGTATGTTTATTGCAACATTATTTATCATAGCTAAGATATGGAACCAGCCAAGATGACCCTCAGTAGATGAATGGATCAAGAAAATGTGAATGGAATTCTATGCCTCCATCAGAGATCTTCATTATAGCAATTCTAACTGGGGTGAGGTGGAATCTCAATGTTGTTCTCATTTGCATTTCTTTTATGTCTAGAGAGGTTGAGTATTTCTTCCTGTGTCAATTGGGCATTGTTATTTCCTCTTTAGAGAAGCTTCTCTTTAAGTCTTTAGGCCACTTATTTATCGGGCAATTGTTTCTTTTAGTATTTGTTGTTGGGCGATTTAATTATTTGAGCGCCAAGTATATTTTAGATATGAGATCCTTATCGGTTGTGTGGATAGTTAAGATCTTCTCCCAGTACATGGGCTTCCTATTGATCTTGTTAGCTATGTGCTCTGCCATTTAGAATCTGTACAGCTTCATGCAATCCCATTTTTGCAACCTTTCTTTGATTTGTTGTGTTTCCGGATCTCTATTAAGAAAAATTTGACCTATGCCAGGAAGACCTAGGGTTTCTCCTATTCTGTATTTTAATTTTTTTAGTTTGTCTGCTCTGACTCCTAGGTCTTTGATACATTTGGAGGTGATTCGCTTGCAGAGTGATATATTCAGATATAACTTTAGTTTTGTACAGGTGATTAACCAATTTTGCCATTTAGTGAGGATGCTGTCTTTCTTGCATTCTATTTTTTAGCTCCCTCATCGAAGATTAGGTGGCTAAAATTCTGTGTGTTCATTTCTGAATTTTCAATTCTATTCCATTGTTCCTGAGGTCTCTTCTTGTGCCACTACCACACTGTTATGATTACTATGGCTTTGTAGTAGAATTGGTAATTTGCTATTGATATTCTTCCAGCACTGTTTTATTCTGTTAAGGATTGTTTTTCCTATGCACACTATTTTATTGTTCCATATGAATTTTTGGATTACCTTTTCTATTCCCTTGAAGAATAAGGTTGGAATATTGACAGGTATCACATTGAATTTGTAGATACCCTTGGGAAGTATGGCCATTTTCACGATATTAATCCTTCTGATCCAGGAGCAAGGGAGGATTTCCACTTTTTAAGTTCTGTTTTGATTTCCTTTTTCAGGTTTATATAATTTTCATCTTAGTGGTCCTTCACTTTTTAAGTTAACTCCTAGGTATTTTATTTTTTGTGGGCTTATTACAAAGGAGTTGCTTTCTTAATTTCTGCTGTGCTCTACTCATTGTTGGCATACAGAAAAACCATTGAATTTTGAGGGTTAATTTTATACCCTGCTTCTTTGCCAAATTTTCGAAGCAGCTCAAGTAATTTGGGAGTAGAGGCCATGGGATTATTTAAATACAAGATTATATCATCTGCAAAGAGAGAGAGTTTTACTTTGTCTTTCACTATTTGGATACCTTTTATGTTTGCATCTTGTCTTATTGCTGTAGCTAGGCATTCTAATAATAAATTGAAGAGAAGTGGAGAGTGGACATCCTTGTCTTGTTCCTGAGTTAAGAGGAAATAGCTTTAGTTTTTCACCATTATGTATAATGCTTTCTCTCAGTTTGTCATATACAGCCTTTATTGTATTGAGGAATGTTCCACGGATTCCTAATTTTTCCAAAGCCTTCATCATAAAGAGGTGTTGAATCTTGTCAAATGCTTTTTCTGCATCTATTGAGATAACCATGTTATTCTTATCCTTGCCCTTATTGATGTGATGAATTACATTTATTGATTTGTGTATGTTGAACCTCCTTTCCATCCTTGAAATGAATAATCCTGTTTGATCGTGGTGTATGATATTTTTGATGAATTTTTGAAGTTGATTGGCCAAGATTATGTTGAGTAGTTTTGCATCGATGTTCATCAAATAGTAGGTCTATAGTTCTCTTTCTTTGATGAGTCCCTGCCTGGTTTTAGGATGAAGGTCATAATGGCTTTTTTTATTATAAAGGTACTCTACAGAGGGGTTACAATTACATGAGTAAGGTAATGAGTACATATCCTATCGAACATTGTTACCCCCTCCTTTGTTTTTACCCTATTATCACTTCCCTCCTTACCTCACAAACTCCTCCCTTCCCCCACACTCAAAGATATAAAGTTCATTTTCTTGTACATCTCATTGTTATAATGGTTAAACTTGTAACCTTATTTCAATATTTTAGTACTTTTCTTCCCCTTCCCAAATTTAAAAAAAAATGTATATATAAGATGTAGGGTGTTGTACTAATCTTTCTTCACCTTGGGAACTCCCTGATTCCTCGTCCTAGTTGGCCCAGGTGCATATATCATCTGTCTTTGTTTTTTTTTCAAGGTAAGTGGTTCCTCTTCCTTCATCAACTTTAGGAACACAATTTTAGCACAGGGGTTGTGGGGTGTGTCTTTGGCGTTAAGAGAACATCGTTTTCTTTCTCTTGCTGTCACTTACTGAACAAAAGATTTTATGTTGTAATATACACAAATTTGTTGATATTTTCCTATATATATATATATATATATATATATATATATATATATGTCCTTTGTGAAATAAATTTTCATTCTTAAAACACTCACTTAGTATTCCTTAAACGTCCATGGGATGCTTTCTACCTTTGTGTCCTTATTTGTTTTTAGGAATGGTTTGCAAAGGCTTTAAGTCATGGTATACTTGGTATTTATTCATATAGATAGCTAGCTATCCTAGTGGCTGTTTATTGCATAATCTAGTGTCTGATATCAAGTTCCCACTTAGGTTTGGTCCTTATTTCTCTACTATTTTCTTATTGCGTTTCTTCACCTTTAATATCAGACTGTCTTGATTACTATGCTTCAGTGTGACAAATCTTCATTTCAGGTGGGATGTGTCCCCACTTGTTCTTCCTCATTCTTTGCGTCTTTGATCTTTCACAATCCCTCCCCTCCTCTAGTGTTGGAGACCAAACCCAGGTCTTCTGCATGGATGCCAAGTTCTCTACAAGTGAGCTACATGCCCACCCAGCTCTTAATTATTTGAAACAGCAGTCACTGGGTCCATGTGGGGATTTTTTAAGTTTCCCTCTAGAATTACGGTCTCTTTACTTACGATCCCTGACTTTGGTCACAGAATAAGAATTTCCAGAGAAATCACCATGGCAAGAAAAGTTGGCATAGTTTTATTGAGTAAGCAAGCAAACAATCAGCAGCGGACAGACAGAGGCACAGTCAGTATGTGGGTGCTGTCACAGAGAGAAGCATAGAGCTGTTTGACATCAGGGGAGTTTTTCTGAAAAAGCAAGGTCTGTCATAAAGTCATGCAGATGCTTTGCTTTTTGTCATTCCTGGTGTTACACCTTTTGAGTTCTTGATTATGTATTTGGTGACTCACTCTTTAGTATATTTCTTCTAGGAAAAAAACACATTTTGCCATACAACAGATATTTGTCCTTAAGATGAGGAATGCATCCTCTTGATTCTCAGGCTGTATTTAGAAGCAAAGAAGATGTGCTTGCATGTTTCTAAATGTCTTGTTTCTTTTTGAGTTCCTGTCTACCATTCCTCAAGGCTTATTTCTCCTAACTGAGGATGCCTCCAATCTATACAAATTGCTGTGAAGACTTATCATAGTATTGCATTGAATGTATAGATAGTTTTGATGGAAATTAATACCTACTTGATGCTGTGTATTACTGTTCACAATTGAGCCATGGTTCTCCTTTTAGCTCTATTTCAATTATTTTTGCAAGTTTTAATTTTCTTTACAACGTATGATGTGTTTTTGTTAGTTCTTTGTGTGCTTTTATTGGGTTGTTTTGGTATGAACAACACTGGGGATTGAACTCATACCTCGTTTATGGGAAGAAAGCATTCTACCACCTAAGTCACAATCACCTATGGAAGTTTGTTGTTTGTTTGTTTTTTTCTTGGTCATGGGGCTTTAACTCTGGGCCTGGGTGCTATTCCTCAGCTCTTCATCTCAAGGCTAGACCCCTACCACTTTAGCTACAGTGCCACTTCCAATTTTCTGTGTGGTTATTTGGAGATAAGAGTCTCATGGGCTTTTCCTTCCCAGGCTGGAGTTGAACCACAGTCCTCAGATCTCAGCTTCTGAGTAGCTAGGATTGCATGTGTGAGCCACTGACACCCGGATATGGTAGTTTTTTTTAATAATTGAAATTATTTATTTTTTGTCCTAATTTAATTTAATATTTTTATCTCTTTTTTCATCACATGGAATTGAGTATAGGATAATTTATATGTATGTATGTGCATGCTTTTGTGTACATATGTGCTAATACTGAGGCTTGAATTTCCTTAAATTTTTTCAAGCAAGGTTGGCACTACACCACTTAAACCACACTTTCAGGGATTTTTTGCTGCTTAATTGAAGGTAAGAATCACGGATTGGCTACTTTGAAGGATTAGTTGTGCGATGAGAGTTCGGAGCCAGACTGTGCAGTCTCCTTCCCTCTTCCCTCTAATAAACTACTCAGGAAAAGCTGCAAGTGTCATTGTGACTCAAGAGGTAGAGCATTAGATTTAATGAAAAGCAACTCATATGCAGTGCATAGGCCTGAATTTCAACCCTGGGGCCAGCGGGTTAAAAAAATAACAAACTCTGAATTGTCTGACCAGTCTAGCTTTAAACCATCATCCTATAGATCTTAGCCTCTGAAGTAGCTGGGATTACAGGTATGAGCCTTTAGTAATAGTAATAGTTTTCTAATATTATTATTGACAGATGCTTTAAAAAACACATGGCTAACAGTGTCTCATGTTTATAATCCTTGATATTATGGAGGGTGAGACATAAGATCCTCGGTTTGAAGTTGGGACCAATTACAGAATGTTTGAGACTTATCTCCAACTAACAACCAAAAGGTTGTATGTAGAACTGTGGCCCAAATTTTAGAGTCATAGCCTTGATCAGAAAAATCTCAGAGACAGTGCTCAGGTAATGAGTGCAAGTCCCAAGACCAGCACAAAAAATTAAAATAAATAGAACACAAAATAATCCCAGGTATGGCTAGTGACAGTTTGCATATTTTTCCAACAAATTATGTACCAACAGTCAGATGAAACTTCTGCTTATAAATCTGCACTAATTATATTTAAACAATTATTACACTCTTTCATTTAGAAAGTTAGCCAAGAATTAATGCCAGTTGAAGAGAAATTGTATGTGATTACGACTTCAGCAACAATGCATTTTTTTTACTTTTTAAAAGTGTCACCTATTTATCACATTTCAAATATATATATATATATATATATATATATATATATATAACATTATTAAATTAATTTTAGCTAAATATTAACTTCACTGTCCTCTAAATTTAAGTGTTGAACTAAATTTTATATCAGAGTGAATTGTATAAACATTAGGGAAATAACTGAGGCAATGAAAAGGGGAGCAAATTGGATTGAGACTGGCTACCAATGTAGGTCTTCAAGAGGCCAGGGCTGTTTCTCATTCCTAAGGTCCATTTCCCTGACTAGTCCTCCTCCCCTTGAGTCTAATCAAAGGATTAGCTTATAGGTATGGGAACACCAGCAGCTTGAGTTGAAGGCTTTCTTTAAAGTCTCTTTCTTTTGTTTAAATGCAGGAACAAGAGAAGTCACTGGCTGACTGGTCTCTGACCTGGAAAGTAATTCGAAATATGAAGACCAACCTGTGTGGTCTGTGTGGAGGAGGATGTGGTGGTGACAAAGAATAGATAGAACTTTTGTGCAGAACTTGCACATTGTTACTCCTGTGTGTAAGTCAGCAATCTTCCCATAGGAAATTGCAATGTCCCAAAATGTTAGAAAGGGGCTTTAATTTTGTTAGAATTCCTTTTCAGTGGGATCCCTGCTCCTCCACTGTTCCTTTAGATTCTGTAGTTTTAGAAGGCAGCAGCATGCTTAACAGAAACAATCCCTTCTTTCCACAGCACTGGATGCTGCAAGTATGTGCACATTTAAGGAAAGTTTGAAAATAATCTTCATCAGGTAGGAGAACAATGAGAGGGATGGGGTGATAATGGGGCTAAGCTAATATTGATTAGATTGTGACAAGTGTTGCCTGTCTGTTGAGAGGCCTCTGGCCTTTCCTGAGCAACACCTCATTTGGGCCTAACAGCAGGGGTCTTACTGGGCTCCCCTACATACACATGTAATCAGCTTCTTTTTACAAGCTGGTGGGATTTTTAAACTTTTAGAAGCTATCAGATTAACTGATTGAACTCAAGAGGGTACGGGTACTTAACTGTTCACTGTTACTCAGGTTAGAGTCCTGGGTAATGTATTGGACAGTTTATATAAGTGATGAGATCAAAGCAAATTGAAGGCTTCTAGTAATCTTAAAGGTCTTTAAGAACATAAAATCCAGTGGAAAGTGGCACTATGGCTCAAAGTGGTAGATTACTGGCCTTGAGAAAAATACTCTCAGGGACAGTACCCAGGCTCTGAGTTCAAGCCCCACGACCGTCACACACACACAAAAATTGAACAAAGTATTTGCTTGTCTCATTTTAAATGTCAATTTAAGTTTTTTATTTAAAGTTTATACAAAAAGAAAGTATTTGGTGTTCTAGGAAATTTCTCCAAAAGTTAATGTAGAGCAGAATGTAGGGCCATTGTGAGATTAATTAGGAATTCAGAGCTGTGAACGACTATAGTTTTATAAGCTGAAGTCAATATATGTCAGAGAGATGGAAACAAAACTTGGCTTTCTAGCAATAGACTTTCAAGCCTTTTCAACACATTTGGCTGGGTAGATGGTGCTACATTTGTTAATTTTGCTCCACTCTGAAAGTCTTGTGTAAGAAGAAAATCCTATTTGCTTTCTTATTTATGAACTGCATGTGAAAACTTTAGCAAAGGACCTTGTGTGGCCCCTTTTTAACTAGAAGTATTTCAAGTTTTTTAAGACCTCAGAATCCTTCTGTACTCTAGCCAGGCTGCTTTGAACTATTTAATTTGAAATTTATTAGCATAATCATTTATCATTGTTGGGAGGATATTCCTATGCTTAGTAAATCTACTTGTTGGAGTTATTTGTAAGCAATGAAGCATTGGGTCTTTCAGAGTTAGCCTGTGAAGAGTAGAATGCATTGAGGTGACATTTCCATGATTTATAGGCAAAATCACCCTGTTCTATTAGAAGTGTGGGATCAAATGAGTGATGGGCCTTGGTTTAAGGTTTCTTTTATTTTACTATGTATGAATCTTCCATCATATATATGCCTTTAATCTTTCTGATATGTTGTATTATAAACGTTTGGTTTTAACATGATGTGAATTAGTTTTTAAATGAAACAAACAGGACATTTGGCCTTAATGATGGAAGAATTTGATTAATTTTAATAGACAAAAATATTGTCAGAATTAAATTATAAGTTTATCATCAATGGAAAATAAATATTGAAAGTACATAAAGCAGAAGAATTTAGGTGGTGCTAAATATATTCAGCCTTTCTTATTTATAAGGTTAAAAATGATTTGCAATGGGTAACAGTCCTCTTGGTCACCTAGAGTTGTTACTTCAGCAAAGGTATGATAATGTCTGAGGATGTTGAACCCTAGGTTTCTAAAAGCAAGAAACACAGATGTAAGTCCTCAAAGATGCTGACCAAAATGAATGAAATTCACACTCCATTAATAGGAGGGAAGGACACCATTTTGTTTGCTATCTTCAAAATACAAATGCATTTTTCTCTGCAGGTGACTATCAGCAAAGCGGTGGGTGATTGTAGACAGACTCGTTTCGTGGATCTTATTCAATCAAGAGAATAAGGAGCTGTGGTGATGGCTGGTGTAGATGGACAACAGTTCTACAGACAGCTGACATCATCATTGAAGAAAAGCCTGAGAAGTTTCAGAAAGTGAGCCAGCAGTGTCCAGGCAGGTGTAGTTTGAACACCCTTCTTACTGCTGAGAATCTTATATTACAGGCATGATTCCTATAAGGGTTGAAGAAAACAGTTGCTTTCTTTACATTGGCAGGTCTTACAGCAAGAGGGGCTGTGTGTCCTGAAGAATCTTGGTGTGTCAGACTAGTGAAACAGTCTAGTTATTACACAAGAACAGAGGTCATCTATGGTGAAATTGATGATTTCAGGTAGTCACTAGGCCTCAGATGTAATGTAGCTCCATAATATCTGTAACAAGAGTGGTGTTCATGTAGTTAAATGAAACTGAATTATATCCACTTGTGAATTCCCAAGTAAATTAGAATAGAAGATATCCATGAGAGAAGTCAGTGGGGCTGCTTCGTCAATAAAGTAAGAACAAACCATATTTTGAGTTTGTTTATTGAACCTTTCTTGACTTTCCAACCTTTCCCTTTCAAATTTCATTAACTATCACGTATGATGAGAATTTCTCAATTACAAAACTCTTTAAGAGTCACTCCATATTTGTGGCTAAAGAAATAAATAGTTTTGGAGGCTGGGCACTAATTGCTCAATCCTGTAATCTTAGCTACTCAGAAGCCTGGGAACTGATGGTTGAAGTTCAAATCCAGTCCAGACAAAAATCTCCCTTTAGTCCTCAAAAACCATGTAAATGTAGCTTTAACTCAAGTTATAGAGCACTTGTCTTAACAGAAAAGCTAAAGGACAGTGCCCAGGCCTTGAGTTCAAGTTCTCATAGTGGAACAAATAAAAAGTAAAAAAAGAGAGATGGAGAAATACTGGAATTTCCTGTTTTCATAAATTACCAGGACCACATGGAGGTAATAATCCTGTTAAGTTAAAAGAAGGTCCAGTTGAAGCAAATGGATGAACAGTTGAAAAGTGGCAGCAGAAAGACAAGAACCTTCAATATGGATAACACGCTTAGCAAAATCAAGGGCATTCATCTTCAAGAAAGTACACCTCTCTAATGACATATTCATCTTAGATTATTCTCCTCATATCTATGAACATCCTCTAAGATTGGCTACACATATCCACTAGAGTCAGCTGACCACAGCATACTGTTTGTGACATTTCCTGGATAAAGTTGCTTGTTCTCATTGTCATTAGCCTTCAGCAGTTTCAGTGAAGAGCATGTTCTCCCATTTTGCCTGTAGTCGATAGCCTCCTCTTCTATTTCCCAGCAAAGAAACTGTGGCTAGCAGGCTTGAGAACTGTTACATTCAGGGGTTCTTCAGCTTTGCATTTTCCTTTCCTTTCTTGGTAGGTGAGTTGGAATAAGAAAAAAAATTAAGCAGTGTGTTTTAGTTTTAACTTAAAGATATTTATTTGAAAATACTACAAGTTATAATTCTTTAAATTTATTATTAATTCGCATATAATAGGGCTAGTTTTAGTGTTGCATGCCTTTAAACCTAAATATTTAGAAAGCTGAAAGCTGAGGATCATTGTTTCAAGACAGACAAAGTAAAATCTATCATGAGACTGCTATCTTCAACTAAGAACCAAAAAGCTCAAGGTGGAGCTGTGGCTCAAATGGAAGAATGCTAACTTTGAGCAAAAAGGAAAAGCAAAAGAAACTAGACCCTGAATTTAATTCCTAGTACTAGGACACAGGAATTGTATATGTGTGTATATATATATATATATATATATATATATACATATATATGTATATATATACTATATGTATGCATATATATGCATATTTGTGTGTCAATATGTATATAAATTGTATATGCATATGTATATGTATATATATAATTATATGTTATTAGCAAGTGTCAACTATATGCAAGTGAACATTTAGTCTTGCTCTTAAAAACAGATTCATATGCAATTATGAACCCTTGTGATTTATAGGATCTAACATACATAGGAACATAAACCACCAGACTGGGAAATTAATAGAATGGTTTTTGTTGTAGAATAGACTGTATGCACAATATTATGTAAATGATACTAAGTTATTCACTAAAACATTGAAAGCAAAAGCATAATAGTACAAGAAATCACATTTAGACCTGGACTATGACATTCAGTGGACAGGTAGATCATGAAAATATGATAGCTATATGCATATAAGTATGCATATATATGTTCATATTCATATATATGCTTATATACATACATATGTACATGCACACTGGAATTTTCTTTATCCATTTGATAAAATGATAATGCATCATTTGCAAAGAAAGGAAAGAAATTGGGAGAAATCATGTTAAGTGAAGTAAGGAAAGAAAGTTAAACCCAAAGTGACAAATGAGATATGTTTTCTGTTATATAGGAAGTTAGATATAATCTAGATCACTGCAATATGCACACATTGGGGTGGAATCCATGTATACACCTAGGTACGAACTGAAATATGATTGGTTCAGAAAAGAATTCAAAGAATGTAATTCCTTAGAATAGCTAACTCAAATTCCAACAAAAGAAACACTAGAAATCAAGTATTCACAGGTAGGGCTGGGATTAGGGTAGGGAGAAATAGATAAATGAAGCAATAAAGTGGGGGAAAAAGCAATGATCTAGCTTAATGAATATCCTACAAAATGAAGAAACTTGAGGAAAAGATGGGAGTGCCTGTGTTGGGAAAATTATGAAAGAAGTGACATTGATTAATATCCATTATAGACATGTACTCATGTATTGAATGTCAACTCATGTGTACAAGTAGAAATCAAAATAAAATTTAGAAAAGCAATACTCGGTATGCTCATTCGAGTATTTCAGTGATGGCGGTTCTCTGAATAACTAACAAACAATCAAAAGTTCAAGAAAATAAGTAACAGAAAGGGAAGTCATGTTTGGCTGCAGAAGAGGTTTCAGAAAAGAGGGGGCAGATTAATGAAAAGAGGAAGGGATGGGAAATACAATCATATTGATGATATATATGTAAAATTGGAACCAGGAAACATGGGATGGGTAGTGTTGGGAAAGATGGGGTAGATCAATGGAACATTAATCAAGATGCATTGTACTAATAAACAAACTCATTGAATTGAAAACTCTTCGCACAACAACTTTATGATAAATACAAATGAGTAAAAATAAAGACATGATTTAAATTTGTGCTCCATTTCTTGTAGCAAAGTGATATATAGTAAGCTATAGTTTGGGCAAAAAGTAAAATTAAATTAGCTACATGACAAAACAAGAAACGGGAAATGTATTGGGGGTAACAATGCCTTTGGAAATATACATGCCTCATGATATGCATTTCAAAAATATCAATATTCTGATTACTTTTTTATGTTTTTTTAATTGTGAAAATAGCATATGGAAGGGTTACAATTACATGTACAAGATAATGAGTACATTTCTTATCAAGCATTGTTGCCTCCTCCTTTGTTTCCACTTGCCATCCCTTCCCATCTCTCCCCTCCCCCTGCCAAAATTGTAAAGTTCGGTTTTCAACATAATGATTTGTACATGTCATTGTTGCAATGGGTCCACCTGTATCCCTATTTAAATGATTTGTTTTTTTCCCTTCCCATTCAAAAATTATACCAACATCAAATAGAGTGAAAACAGGAGTTACGGAGTGTGGGAGGGACATACTAAGCAACAAAGAAATCATCATATAAATAGTTAGAAACAATTGCATGAAAGAAAAAAAAAACATTTGAATACTTATCTGGGGTTCATTTCACCTAACATCAACTTATCTGACCTTTTCTGCTTGTCTCAGACATATACTAGTTATTGCAAATAAGGGAAACCATGGGACCTATGTTTTTTTGGCCTGACTTACTTCACTTAATATAATTTTTTCCAAGTCTTTCCATTTCCTAACAAATGGGGCAATGTCATTCTTTCTGATGGAGGCATAGAATTCTGTTTTGTATATAAACCATATTTTCTTGATCCATTCATCTACTGAGGGGTATCTGGGTTGGTACATATCTTAACTATGGTAAATAATGCTGCATTAAACATAAATAAAGTGATCTGTGAACTTTGGGACACTATTATAATAATGTCTTATGATACATAATTTAGCTAGAGTTGCTAAGAAAATTATTGTTATTTATCTTATATTGTAAAATATAAGGAACTCTTATAATACCAATACATTATAACATAGATACAGAAGTTTCTCTCTTTAAATTGCTCCATGGGAGACTGTTACATATAAGCTGCTACAAGATCCAAAACCACAAATATAAATAAAATTACTTAGAAGGAATTGTTAGGAGGACAATTCTTATCTTTCACAATCAATGTCAGCCATGGACTTCCTGAAAGAAAGTCAATCAGAGACAAATGTGTTTGTTTTGCTAGGCCTCTAGTGCCAAACAAGAGTGTTGAAAAGACCCATTATAGGAACTTAATTCTCAAAGTCAGACCACAGTATGGTCAGAACCTCAAAGTCTACTATATGGAAGAGACTATCTCTGACCCCCATGCTCTTCTTTTTACCAAAGAAAGAGTTCTTTTAGTAATTTATGTTTTTTGAATTTAGATAATGAATGAACATTTTTCACATAAATGACGTTTGAAATCCCTTTGATCCATTTTCCCATGCTTAAAACTAGCAACACAATAAATAGTAGTTGCCACAAATTAGAACTTTTCTGTATCAATGGAAAAACAATATAGAGAATATAGATTCTACAGAGAACCAAAGGAATCCAGAGATACATCTATTTTCCATACAATTGTTCCAACGGAATAAAGACCAACATGGTTTCTTTAAAGTAAGAATTAGTCTCATGTCTGCACACTCACACTTAACAAATATTTATTGTAAACTTACTGATTGTATTCTAGGTAGACTTTCTTATTGTTGACAGACAAAAATTGCTTGAGTGAGACACAGGAATCTTAAGAAAGACTTATAGATAAAGGACATAGTGTGTTAGAAGAGGAAACCATGGTAGGAAAATGAAACTTACTTTTTATTGGTCACAGGGCACGAACTCAGGGCCTGAGTACTGTCTCTCAGTTCTTTGGTTCAAGGCTAGCCCTTTACCTCTTTGGGACAGAGTACCACTTCGGGTTTTTCGTTGATTAGCTACAGGCAAATCTCATAGGCTTTCTTCCCAGGCAAGTTTAGAACCATAATTCTCAGATCTCAGCCTCATGACTAACTAGGATTATAGATGTGAATCACCAGTATCCACCACCCCACAAACTGAAACTTTTGAGCTTCTAGTGAGTTCAATCAATTTTCAGTGGAAACCTCAAAAAGTGTGGTCATTAAAGACCTCATAGAATGGTTCTATCAATATGATTGATCTTTAGTACAAATCTGATCTTGTTGTCACCTCTTGGCAGCAGCAGAGCCTGGGTCTATTCTATCACAAATGTAAAAGACTAGCAAAAGGATAGCCTATGGTATTTCTGCTTAGGAGTCAGGACAAGTAGTTGAATGCAGGAATGAAGCAATATGTTCCTGGCATAGGAAGGCGTGGGAGAGACAACAGACTAGAGAGAAAACTGGTGGACACAACATGTAACCCCTTTTCCTTTGAGGAAAATGACCTCCTACAAAGTGGCAGTTACACAACTGACCTACTGCATTTTCTGATATGAAGGAAGGTGTCATATCTCACTAAACAACTCACTTGTAGTCAAAGAAAGGGAAATTCTTTAGTGTCCCCCTTAGGCCCAGTCTCAGTTAATCTCCATCTTAGACTTTGTCCAGTTTCTATTCCCACCAGAAGGTCCCTGATGAGGCACTGTGGGAACTGAAACCACTATCAGTTTGGGATCTGTTCCTTCTGTCAAGGCTGTGGTGGGTGGTGGGAAAGCTCATTCTCTGAATTGGGCCCTAGTTCCAAATCTCTTCAGAGAAAGTCAAGGAATAACAGATTCTGCCTGAGGGAGTGAGTTTCTCCATTTCAAAAAAGATCAATTAATATCTGATTCTGAGGCCTAGGTGGAAGTCCTTCAACAGATCCTCTAAGCTGGAGTGGAAGTTAGCACATACTCCAGGCCACCCTCACATTTCTCCATCTCTTTCTCATGAACACAAAGATTACAGGAGTTGAGATCAGAAACAAGGAAAAATGAGAGTAGTAGAAAAATCATGCCCAGTGGGAGGAATTAGAAACTCTGGGTAAAAATGAGGTCACAAAATCTCGTAGGATCACTCACGTAATTCGGGAATCACATCATAAGATTAGAGAATAAACATAATAAATTACTGCCTAAATTAGTCACCCTACTGTTCTGACTACAAGTGTTCTTTTAAAAGCTAGGTGTCCTAGATCTAGGTTGATGAGGAAAAGAAAGCACATTCTTTCCTCACAAAGTTCTACTGAGTATCTTCATCCATAGCATATATATATAGCATCCTATATTTTATTTTAATCCATTTGTTATGAAATTAAACAAATTATGGGGAAAATCTTTCTATGGTAAATTTTCTTCCATGGCCTACTTATTTGATATTATTAAGTATTATTTTTATAGTTTCATTTTTTAAAATTTGAGCAAAATGTTTTGTTAAATTAACACAAATTAGTTGCACATTTTTCTTATTTTTCCGTGTCTGTATATGTGAAAATATACCTTGATCAGCACCCCATATATTTTCTTCATCTTCTTTCCTCCCTTCCCACACAAACACAGATATCTTCAAACAATCACATCAACATTTTTGGCCATATTCTCTCTCCTTCACAGTTCTGATCCTTCTGTGAATTCCTACTATTACTTATACGAAATACAGATACTGTTTTGTCTTTTCATAAACATTTTAAGTGTATTTTATGTTTTGGAATGAGTTACATCAGTGTGCACCAAATAGGCATATACTTCATTCAACTTGACCATGCAGATGAATGTTTTTCTAACATTCATCCATCTTCTACCATTCAACAGCTTCTGATGTGTCTTATTTTATACTTTCTTTATTTAGCTTTTCAAGATAATTTCTTATTAACCTTCTAGCATTATCTTTTTCCCAATTGTTGCCTTCTTAACATTGCTTCAAGTTATAAACTATATATGATCGTCCTGTATGTGTTCACTAATATATTTAAATTTTGGTCTAATATTCATCTATTATAGGATATCCTTAACCTGTTGTAACTGCTCTGAAAATCAATATGGATGTTCCTCACAAAAGCAAAAACATAGTGCCGTAAAAGCCCATGAAATTAGTATTAGGTGTATATCCAAAAATACATTGCAATGAAACAGTAGAAGCATTCACTTCTCTTATATCCGAGAATATGTTTATAGCTATGAACAGCACATTTTCTTTATTCCCTTTACTGGTACACCTAGGTTGATTGCAGATCTTGGTTGTTATGAATACTGCTACCATGAACACGGATGTTCATGTTTAATCATATTCCTTCAATATGTATCCAAGTTATTGTAAAGGTCATTAAAATATGTGGGGTTTTTTGGTATTTTGTAAATCTCCACTCTGAGCTCCATATGGCTTGCACTAGTTTACAATTGCCACACAACTAAACACAGTTCCTGATTTATTTCAACCTCTCCAGCATTTGTGTTTATTTGTTTGAGTGGTTATAAATATTCTGATGTGTAAGATTGGAGCTCAGTAACTTTTTGATATGTGAATAAGAATTTCAAATATTTCATTTATTTATTAAACATTTACATTTGTACTTCATTCCTGATCAGTGTCCTTTTTGACATTTGATCAATTTTTTTTTTTTTTTGGGGTCCGGTCGTGGGGCCTGAACTCTGGGCCTGGGTGCTGTCCCTCAGCTCTTCAGCTCAAGGCTAGCACTCTAGCCACAGCTCCACTTCCGGCTTTTTTTTTTCTTTATGCTTATGTGGTGCTGAGGAATCGAACCCAGGGCCGTAGGCATGCAAGGCAAGCGCTCTACCACTGAGCCACCTTCCCAGCCCTTTGATCAATTTTTAAGTTTTATAATTTGTGGTTTTTTCCCATTCCAACTATTAACATTAGTTAAAAAATTATTACAGTGGTGCAAAATTTACTAAAATCAAGTGATTGTACAATTATAACACTGGATTTTTGTTTGTTTGTTTGTTTACACCCAGGCAATTATTTCAATAAAGATGTTGAACTTCTTTCAATAGAAAAGTAGATTGAAAGGATAGTATCTCTTATTAGTGCTAAGATAATCTCAAATTAACAGTCACTGCGTAGGCCCCGACAATTGGGCAAAGTAAAACACATTAATACAGCACAAATTGCATTTGAAGAGATCCAAAGGCTTCATAAAAGATGTTTTAAAAAGGCACCAACTTCATGAAGCAAATGGTGAAGTTTACAAGCAGACCATAGGAATCTGATTATCAAGAAGATGAAGGGATAAAAGTATACAGAAAGACAACTTTAGAACATTGACTAAGAATTTGTGGAGGGGGGAAAACCACTAGATACAAAATCTCAATGCTGAAGGGCAGAAGTGTTTTACCCTAAAACTCAGGTGTGTCTGATTCTCTCACACCACACACACGCACACACACACACACACACACACACACACACACACACACACACACACACACACACACCTCATGTACACATAGAAATCCAGGGGCAGCTGTATCTGGGACAATGAAGCTTTTTTCCTCTTGCTATCAGATAATCAAACATGATAGTGCAGTTGGCTCCACAGCCACCCTACACTTGAGCAGGAGGAGGGAAAGGATGCCTTAGACTGCAGCACAGCTTTGTGTGTCCCTGGCTTTCTATGTAAGAATGAAGTTCGTGGTCCCATAGGCATGGGTGGCGAAGGTGAAATAGGGGTACACTTTGCCTGGAGGATGGACACCATGAGCCTTTTATGCATGGCGAACCAGGTGTGGGAAGCCCTGTGAGCATCTCCATAATGACCTCTCAGTGGCATGGAGTTGACACTGTACTTGGATGTGGCAGGAGGCAGGAGGACAGCTGGAATGCAGAAGGTGGAAGAGGCACAGGAGTGAATGGGCCTTTCTGTGGAGAAACCTAAGGCAAGCTAAGGAAGTTCCCAGCTCACACATGACAGCCACCATGCTGGTCCCCAGAGGACACACCTAGTCTTGTCAATGGCAGAAGTCCAGATCTACAGCTGGAACTTCCCCAGTGGCCCTTGTCCTGGCTGGGCTGGAACAGCACCAGCCAGGCATGTTTCCTCGACCCCGCTGTGCGTGGCCTCCCAGACACTGCTCTGTGGGGCAGGCCGAGGCTGTGCTGGCCATTCCTGGTGCCAGGTGCGAGACCAGTCATAGACTGAGCCTACAGCATTGGAGCTGCCCCTCACAAACTTCCAGGAGGCTTCAAAAGAGGTACACTGCAGCTTGAATCCTGTGGCGTCCACCCTCCACACCCACAGAGTTGCCTCCAAGTCCCAGCCTTTGTTGTTGAAATTCTTCATCCCTTAGTTGTCTCATTTCTCATTGTCTGCTTTGCCAGCACTTGAGACTCCTTCCTCTCCTCACTAGACTGCCAGACCGCAGGGGATCTGCCCCAAACATCCCACCTCAAAGACAGTCCCCAGACCTAGCTATCATAGGGGTGGCTGCTGCCTGAGCCAGTGACGTGCCCATCCTTCCTCCCCTCACCAGCCTCTGTTGGGGCGTACCTTCCCCTCCCCAACACCCCCAGCACCAACCCCAGCGCAGCCTCCCCTGTGTCCTACCCTCCTCTCCTCACCCCCACCCCCAGATCCGACCCCAGCATGGCTACTGCTCTGGGAAAGCCAACTGCATGCTCCAGGTAGCATCAAGGGTGCCACAGTGTGTGGTTGGCTGAGAGCTGGAGGCAGCATAGGTCTCTCTGATCAATTTCTTTCACTTTACTTACTTATGTATTCATTATTAATTTAGTATTTAATTTTTGGATCTTATAAGTATCATTTCATTAATCCTTTGCAGAATAGCTGGTAGAAATACGGTCCCAAAATGCAGATTGTCTGTTTAATTCTTTCCAGATTTATAGATGTTTTAGGTAGTCATAATAATAATGATCTCTCATTTCTATAGCAGAGTGCTATTCAGAAATAATTGCTTGTGCATCTGTTATTAATTATTTAAAATACTTAAAACTTTTAAATTTCAAATATTACAGGAAGATCTTTGATTCAGGTTGAGTTGAGTGGATATTTGTGAGTAAGTTGAGCTGTTGTATACATTCCTGTGTGTGTATGTATGTGTGTGTGTATGGGGAGTGTACATGTATTATTGAAATCACAGATACAGATGATGAGCGCTGTTCTGAACTTGTGTCCTTTTTCTGAGATATATATGGTGGTGTTTCTTTGTTGGTGGTAGGCTCCGACTGCTTGCCTTTGCCTGATGTGCACTTTCCAGCTCAATTTTTCAATAAAAGCTTCTTATTGAGCATATAGGGCTCTGGTATTACTTTGTCTTTAGTCTGCCATCAGTGATCATATTTTCTTCTTTAAAAATTAACAATTAATATAAATTTTATTTCCTGGTTGATTTTCCCCTTTAATTTGCATTTAGAAATATGTATTATAAGACCTTTGAGCTCTGTATTCATGATGAAAAACCATTTTGAGTTTATTTCTTATTGGACAGTCTCATCACTTCCTTTGCTTTCTCTCTCTGCTTTTCCCTCCTGTCCCTGTTCACAAATGGTATAGTTCATTGTCAAAATAATATATACAGAGAACCATCGCTGCATTTGTTTCCCTGTTATCCATGAACTTCTGTGGCTTCCTCACTGCCCATAAATGGATAAAAAAGATCAAAAAAATCCCTCTTGTTTCCAATTACTGCAATTCATTTCAATATAAACATCAGTAGTTTTATGAGAGTGTCAGGGTCTGTCCACACATCCTGAATACTTATACTTCAAGCAACAAGTCATAACTCTCACCAGATTCTAAGGTCCAGAAAGTAATTCTTTTCACTTTCCACGCAGGAAGAATCTGAGATTCAGAAAGGTTAAGTAACTGACTGGAAATACCGGATTCAGCATTGAAGCTCATTCTTATAGCTTACCTAATTCAGAAAGTGAGATCTGAAAACCACAGTTTGA